>NC_134353.1:168921325-169237158 GCF_048569485.1 Anomaloglossus baeobatrachus
CCGGGAGCCGCAGGACGCTGGAAAGATCTGTTCATTGTTCCCGGGGTGTCACACACTGCAATGTGTGCTACCCCGGGAACGATTAACAATCTGACGTGCAATTCTAGAGAAAGGTACGATGTGTAGGCGATGAACGTTTTACCGTTAAATCGCACGTACCTATCGCACACTCCAATGTACCTTACGATGCCGGATGTGCGTCACTTACGACGTGACCCCGCTGACACATCGTAAGATACATTGCAGCGTGTAAAGTGGGCTTTAGGACTGATCCACAAAGACTGGCTCTTATACTCTTAAGCGGGCTTTACACACAGTGACATCGCTAGAGATGTCGCTGGTGAAAGCACCCGCCCTCGTCGGCTGTGCGTCATGGGCAAATCGCTGCCCGTGGCGCACAACCTCGCTTACACCCGTCACACTACTTACCTTCCTAGTGACGTCGCTGTGGCCAGCAAACCTCCTCCTTTCTAAGGGGGCGGTTCATTCGGCGTCACTAAGCGGCCGCCCAATAGAAGCAGAGGGGTGGAGATGAGCGGCCAGAACATCCTGCCCACCTCCTTCCTTCCTCATTGCGGGCGGCTGCAGGTACGGAGATGTTCTTCATTCCTGCGGTGTCACACATAGCGATGTGTGCTGCCGCAGGAACGACGAACAACCTGCATCCTGCAACAGCATCGATATTCGGGAAAGGAACGACGTGTCAACAACGATTAGGTAAGTAATTTTGATCGTTAAGGTCGTTCCTGTGTTTCACATGCAACGACGTCGCTAACGAGGCCGGATGTGCATCACAAATTCCATGACCCCAACGACCTCTCGTTAGCGATGTCGCGTGTAAAGCGTGGTTTAAAGCTCCATTTTAGCTTTTTGTTGTTTTTTTATTTTACTGCTGGATTGGTGCTTCTTAAGGGTATGTGCCCACGATCAGAAGCCGCTGTGACCTGGACGCAGGAGGTCCTGACTTGCGAGGCCGCGAGTCTCCTCCGAAGGAGACCGCAGCTTCCTGTGCCCACAATCCAGGCTCGGGCAGTTGTAGTCTCTCTTCTCTTCTCCCTGCGGAGAACGCTTGCGAGGCTGTACACGCACAGAGGGCAGGAGATTTCTAGAAATCCCATCCACTGTGCTTGTACTGTACATCGCAGCGTTTTAGACACAGCTGAAGCATGCTACATCCAAAACGCTGTGAACACTGATCGTGGGTACGCAGCCTCAGGCTATGTCCGCTGCCGAAAACTTGTTCACAACAAAACTGCACCTTGTGGCAGAAAACGCAAAAAAAAAACACATTCGTTTTTGGTGCGTTTTTTGCTCATTTCTGTTCCATGCGGCTTTTTTTTTTTTTTTTTTTTTTTTAGTAAAATCAATGGCTGGAAACACTAAAAATGCACCAAGAACTGACGTATTGCACTTTTATTCTGCACTAAAAACTGCAGGCAAAAAAAAGCAACGGGCGCACTGCATTTCTGAATTCTCATAGACTTTGCTGGGGGAAGGAAAGACTTGCAGATTAGGGCAACAAACTGCACCAAACTAGCATGGCAAAAAAAATGCATCATGTGCACACAGCCTAATCTAAAGGGGGCTTTACACGCTACGACATCGCTAATGCGAACTCGTTGGGGTCACGGAATTAGTGACGCACATCCGGCCGCATTAGCGATGCCGTTGCGTGTGACACCTATGGGCAATTTCGCATCGTTGCAAAAACGTGCAAAATCGCTCATCGGTGACATGGGGGTCCATTCTCAAAAATCGGTACTACAGCAGTAACTATGTTTGTCATTCCTGCAGCAGCACACATCGCTCCATGTGACACCGCAGGAACGAGGAAGCTCTCCTTACCTGCCTCCCGGCCGCTATGCGGAGGGAAGGACGTGGGCGTGATGTTACGTCCCGCTCATCTCCGCCCCTCCGCTGCTATTGGGCGGCGGTTCAGTGACGCAGCTGTGACGCTGAACGAACTGCCCCCTTAGAAAGGAGGCGGTTCGCCGGTGACAGCGACGTCGCCAGGCAGGTAAGTAGTGTGACGGGTCTGGGCGATGTTGTGCGGCACGGGTAGCGATTTGCCCGTGTCGCACAACAGATGGGGGCGGGTGCCCACGCTAGCGATATCGGTACCGATATCGCAGCGTGTAAAGCGGCCTTTAGTTTCCTGACCCTACTCCTATACTCACCTGCCTCTGTCTTTGTCTTCTATTATTCCTGATCTAGATGGTCTCTGGCTGTTTGTGACTTGCCAGCTGCTCCAGTGTGTGGAGGTCACAAATCAATACAAGTCTGTGAGAGCCTCGTTCTGGCTCTCGTTCAGTTGTATTGAGAGATTGTGACATACCCTCTGACTTCTAGCCAATCAGAAGTTCTGGGCACAAGATGGTGCCGTGGGACCAAAGCAGTGTTAGTAAAACATGAAGACGCCGGAGGGTGAGTATAAGATTAGGGACAGGGGGCTTAGAGTAAAAGCACCACTCCAGCTCTGGGGGAAAAAAAAAACCCACCGGTGTGGTGCTTTAATGAAGGTAGCTGTGCACCTCTAATGATTTTGTGGCCTCTTTTGGATCCTGTGTTCCACAATCAGACAAGTACACCAGCCATACTAAACTTGATCACGTCTCACCTGAGCTCCATTTGCTTTTCTAAGCTGTAGCTGGCGTAAAAATAAAAAATGGGAAAGTTTTTGTATAACGTTGTGTGCCATTTTAAGCAGTTTAATGCCAGATTTCTGGCCCATAATGTTAATACACCCCAAAGTTTCCTAAATGAAGGCGTTATCTACACCAGGAAAGGGATATTTGAGCCCTCACGCCTGAGGAGTTGATAGATTTTTCCTTCTTACAATGTGTTTTGTGCGGTACGAGAATTTCGGTTCTTGTTGCTCGAGGTCTAATTTAGATCCGAGCATAAATCCTGCGGTGGATTACCATAAATGAGGTCACGCAGATTATCCATATGGGCTGTGCTTTATATACCTTCATGAAATTGTGCCAAATGGTTTTTGACATTAAAAATGTTAGAAACTAATATTAGATTTTATATTTTCTTTATATATCAAAGTTTCATGACAATGTGGAATATCGGTGAATCTTGGCAGTATATAGGATTTATTTTTAGGTATTTTATGGGGATTTGGTGGCATTTGTGATTTTTAGGCAGGCTACAGATGCTATGACACAGAAAAGATGTCTGCTCTTTGGGGGGACAGGCAGGACCCCACCAGTCATGAGAGCAGGTCATACAAAGACCTGTGCACTTCTGTGACCACCAGAACCAGACACGGCCCACATTTAACACTAAACTGATGTAATGGCACAATGCAATAATATCTACACAATCTGCTTCTTTGGTTATAGATATATAAGATGGTGATTGATTTCTCGGCTTTATCATACTTTGTGGCGATGAACGGTCAGCCATCCTGCCGGAAGCGTTCTCCTGTAAAGTGGGCCGCTTACCTCTATACGAATTACAGGCCCTATAGACCAGCCAATAATCTGGGAATAAATAGTCATAAGAAGGCTGGCAGTCACCAGACGAACAAGCAAAATGCACAGTTGTTGGATGTGAAGAAGCTTAACCATCGTCATTCTCAGCAGTACATTGTCCTTTGTCCTTTTCGGCAGCCGGACGAAGAAATTTCTCCTGATCCGGCGGACACCGCATGCAACGCAAGGCCATTCGGCACAATCCGGCGCTAATAAGAGTCTATGGGGAATAAAACTGATCAGACGCCGAATCCGTTTTATCCGCAATTCGCCGGATTGTACCTGACGGCGAAAAACGGATGTGTGAAAGCAGTTTTAGGCTATGTGCCCACGGGCGCTCGTACCTGCAGATGTATCCGCAGGTACGGCCGCATGTTTCCCGCAGCTGCCCGCCGGCATCCGCAGCTATTTTTAGCTGCGAGTTTCCAGCGGAATAGCTGCGGGAAACATGCGGACTTTCACGCAATTTACCTGCGGACGTCCCGGCCTCTAGCTCCATAGCGGAGGGCCGGGATCTCCGCAAGTAAATCCGCATGAATAATTGACATGCAGTTAGGTGCAGCTGAGGGATTCCGCAGGAGATTCCGCAGCCGCACTTTCCGCTGCGTGGACACACACTCCCCATGTCCCATAGGGTAACATGGGGAGTGCCTGTACATGCTAGAATCTGTGGATTTATCTGGAAAATCCAGAAAAATCCGCAGATTTTTCGCGGCAAACTCCGCAGCAAAAAGCTCCAGTGGGCACATGGCCTTTTAGGCCTTGATTAAGTTCAGTCTGAAGGGTTCATGAAAAATCATTGCACCTGACGAGCAAGCATTTCGCTCATTCATCTGGTGATTGCAGGCTGGTTTAGACAAACTACAAACGTTCATTCCTATATTATTGGCTTGTGTGGATGGCCACTGACTAGCTGGCTTGTGGGTATCATCACCGGTGGTGTTCTTTGCAGCAGGGGGTCTCCAGTTACCTGTTCATTTCTTTAAAGGGGTTTCCCACTAACAAAGTTCATTGTAATCCATAGATCTTGAAATAATGTGATTAAAAAAAATGTTCCAGTGCTGAGATCTTATATATGTGTCCTGCTGTGTAATGGCTGTGTCTGACCGTACAGGCACATGATCATACCGCATGTGAAAGACAGGGAGGAAGCAGTAAAGTATACAGACATCACGGGATTACAAATGATCCTTTCTTTGAGGTAAAACATTGCTTAAAAACAGACAGGGAAATGTTTTACCTCACAAAAATAACCATCTATGATCTTGTGCTGTGATGTCTGTGTGCTGTAGTGTCTCCTCCCCAGCCCAGGAGATGTGGTATGATCAGACCATGTTCCTGTACGGTCAGACACAACTATTACACAGTACATAGCAGGGGCACATATATAACATTATTTCAGTACAGGAACATTTTTTTTTTTTAATCACATCCAATTGTGGAAATTATTATTATTCCAAGATTTATTGATCAAAATCAAGTTTAAAGTTTCACTTTGTGGGAAAACCTCTTGTGAGTGATTTAATTCTGAGGTGTTCCTGCAGGATGGTTGGCTACACGTGCCTATATATTGGGCTGGGGCGGTAGTGACAACCTCTTGGCTGTATGTGTGCCGGTAGCAATACTCTGAGGTAAATCTGCCTTTGTAACTTACAAATAAGTGACTTCATTGTAAATGAACTGATAACAACATGGAAAACAAGAAATCCGACCTCTTGCTCCGTCCCTATAATGTACACGGCCTCCTCAGTGAGTATGTCCTGTAGCTGCACTGCAATACTGGGGATTGGGGTATACGTCTTACCACCCGGGATGATCTCCTGCCGCTTTCTAATAGATGTTTTATTAGGATTGTGTCCTTTTTATTAGAGAGACATTTAGATGATAGCTTTCCATGGAAATGCAGAAGAGCACGCCTCCGCTGCTGCCCTTCCAGCTGTGCCAACATAGATAAGGTACTGCCATGTTACAGGGTGAAGCTGTCATGGCACTGTGATGTTTGTCATGATCGGGGTAATAACATTAGGGTGATTCTGTTACACACGGTGTCTAATGACAGTGGGGCACACTATCCTCTGCAGCCATGTTTATGGCATGAAGCCAACAATGAAATAAACATTATAACCCACATCACTGAGGATGTGAGGGGCCATTAATAGATTTGAAAATAGGAGAAAAATGTAGCATAATGCAAAAATAATAAACAATCACATGAATAAATGGTAAAAACGAAACAAGGTGCAATTTAAAAGGACATGTTGGGGAAAAATGTGTAGAGTCAAATATAGAGCACATTAAAAAATTACGCCTCTCAAATGATCACAAGGATCTTGCCTGAGGCCAGTAACGTGTCAGTGAACATATAAAGTGGCAAGAGCAAAAGAAAATAAGGATCACCGCTCATATGATTGCTTTAAATAAGCACACAAAAGCAAAGGTGTAACTTCATTATTGTAGATGGTAAAATATAGGGATGTACATGGTTGTAAAAATAAAGCTGCAGCAAGTGACGGTGTCACAATACATTCCCATATGGAATTAATCAGAGGGCTCTGAGAAAAATTTCCAGAAGAAACAGACGTCCCAACGTACGTTTCGCTTAATCGTGACTATTGATTCAGGGTACACAAAGGACACAGGTCAGAAATCTTTTGCACCCAGAGTATTGGAGGAGGGTTTTATACAAGTTACACTGATGGCATGTCTAATGCTGGCCAGGTGTGTGTTGCGTCGCATTCGTATGCACGCGATCGCCTCCTTCCAAGGCCGAAACCTCGACAATCCTAACATCCAGCGTGGGAGCACAGACACGTCGCCGTGTAGGATGCCGGGACCAACATCCTAGTAGAGCATAGCAGCACGCGAATGTGCATATTCTGGCAAAGGATGCCAAAAAAACAGGACATCGTTTATGTTTGTTTTTTTTTTTGTAGTATCTTTTATTTAACAGATGTTTTAAAAGTTCTAACTGTTTAAAGACTAGACATCCCCCTTTAAGTTCCTGTCTTAATGTCTGTGTTCTTCTTCCAGAGTGTAGCATGAGAGTCCCATTAATTGGTCGGTGTCGGCAGAAGAGCATGAACAAGCACTGAGGAGCTGTAGGGCTGCGCTCAATCTTCCATATTGAAGTAAGTTGTCCTTTCATATGTTTTGAAATTGTAAAAAAAAATGGTTCTTATGGGTTGACTAAGATGTATATATGCTATGATGTTTGCTTTGGTAAATTACAATTGACGTTCTCCTTTGGTAGTTGTTCGTGGGCCAATCACCAAAGTGTTCATGTTAAACTAGACTCACAAATACTGATGAATGGGACCGTGGATATTCAAATTCGCCAAATGACCATGAAGGAAACGAAAAATCGGGTTTAGCTAGCAAACTTGACAACGAACCCCATACCAGTCTATGGGTATGAGCAGTTCGGGCCTGTAAAATGGCCGTAGTAAGCACTAAGAGGTTGCAAATGGAAGTTAATGGTAGTAAGAGCAGGATAGTTATACATACTTTGTGTTTCTCGGAGGATCACGCTGAAGTCCGACTCTCTTTTGGGCTCGATAATTAAGGTTCATCAATATTCACTGCTTCCCCCTCTCACTCTCTGTGCCAGTGTCTGTGATTTGTTGGGGAATTATATATACGCCCCCTACCTGCATCTGTGATTGGTTGCAGTCTTCTGTATAGTAGTGTAAAAATAAATGAATAAAATGACGTGTGCTCCCACCCTACTTTGCTAACCAGTATGTGTAAAGCAGGCTGCAGCCCCCACCTGTAAGCTTGCAGAGCCACGGTAAAGCAGACAGGTAGGGGCTGCTATTATCGGGTTAGGAGGAGCCATGGATATTGCCCCACCTCCACCCTCGCAACCTAAATATACCAGCAGAATTGTCACATCCATTAAATGGAACAATTCTGGCACTTTACCCTGTTCATCCATATTCCCCTGGTGTGGTGGCAGTCGGGGTAATATAAGGGGTTAATGACAGCTCTGATTTGTTATCTGCTATTAAGCCCTGGATTAGTAATGTGGAGGGATCTATGAGCCCCCATCATTACTAATACTGTAAGGGAAAATAAATCTCAAACACCAAAAAAATCCTTTGAAATAAATTAGACACACTCTTGCAGGTCCAACGTAATCGATATGAAGTCTCTTCCTTAAAACATACATTTATTAATAAATATTAAAATCCAAGACAATAACAGATTATTCAAACAAGAATTATTCCAAAAGGAGGCAAACTCACTAGTGCGCAGATGAGGGAGGAGAGCTATCAAATGCCCTATAATGAAAGCCTCCCTCCTGTACACCACCTAACAGCGGAGGCCGGCACCCTATAAAATCGGTATGGCGCCCCCACTCGTCATCGACTTTCCCTTCCCTCCCCTGACTTGCCCTAACTAAATAGAAAAAGTGCTAGTGCCTATTAATAAAGTGCCACAATAGTGTTCAAAACTGCAAATAAACCAGGGGGGCTACGTATCATTCTGATGTACAAGAAACAAGCCTCAAGCTCAGCGCGTTTCCCCTTGCGGTTCATCAGGAGGCCGATATAATCTCCATGTCACGATAATAGCTTGATATACTGATATTGAGGGATCGCCAGCTTGTTGATGTTCTTGGGCTCTGTTATATTCTGTTATTCAGTCTTGTTAGTCTAACACCTCCCAGCAGTCCCAGTTTTGGTGGAATAGTCCAAATTGAAGCCAGATCAGAATCCCTGCTTTTGAGGACTGAGAAGATTTCTGATTACAGTAAATTGCCCAGTTGCTTATTTTTACAAGTATTTTGTAATCTTAAGCCCCCGTCGCGCGACTTGCCTGCGATTCCAGAAAACAATGCGACCTGATAGGGATCACTGAAAGGTCACTGGTGAGATGTCACACAGTCAGACCTTACCAACGACTTAGTAACGATACAGGTCGCAGTAGTGACCTGTATAACGATCTCTGCTGTCATTGGAACCCTGTCACACAGTGTCAAACATAGCAATGCGTACTGCCCAGCAGGACATCGCCTTTGAAGAAAATGGTCCAGGACATTCAGCAACGACCGGCGACCTCACAGCAGGGGCCAAGTCGTTGCTGGATGTCACACATAATGAGATCGCTAGCGAGATTGCTGTTGCGTCACGAAACTTGTGACTCAGTAGCGATGTCGCTAGCGATGTCACTTAGTGAGACGTGGCCTTTACACGTTAATGATATCAAGACAACGCCTTTTAAAGTAAAACTCTTTAGAAAATGTGAAATCTCGGGCTCTATCTTGACGATGATGTCACAAATCTTTAGTTTTCCCAGATGCAGGGTTCGGTCTTTGTTCTCCATGGTAGTTGTGTCTGTTTACCTTTTTTCTTTTCTTTTTCCCTCCACCGTCTAAACACCATTGTACTCCTGTTCTCATGTAAACAGTCTCTACCTCATTTCACCTCGCTGGCTGTCACACACACACACGTATAGGACCGGGAGGTCTGCACAGCGTTACTTGCCTCCGATGCTTCTTTTTAGATCTTTTTTTCTGTGATCTAATTTAAGCACTCTTTCAGTCAAAACTTATCTTCACTTCTAAACATTTCTGGGCTCTGAAAATCCAGCAGCGTCACAGTGCTGTGCCTAAATGTCCTAACCTTTAAAAAAAAAAAAGAAGAAAATCCCAGGATAAGCTGATTAGTCATTTATATTGTGGCTGTCGTAAAAAACTATAGAATCCTTTCTAATGAAGTGTTTATTTTTATTATGGTTAAGTAAATAAGTACTACACAAAAATTAGATTAAGGCTGTGTGCACACGTTGTGTTTTTTACCGCGGAAACGCTGCGTTTAGAACCGCAGCGTTTCAGTGGCAAATTGCATGCGTTCAGCTTTCCCAGCAAAGTGTATGAGAAAGCCGAAAAATCAGTGCCAAAAATGCCAAAAATCGGTGTGGAAAGAAAAGCAGCATGTCACTTCTTTTGTGCGTTGTGGCTGCGTTCTCTCCCCCATTAAATCAATGATGTGGGTCAGACCGCAGCCACACCGCAGTGAGCTGCTTTTTTGTTGCGGTCCGCGGGCTTTGTCGGCATACAGAACGCAGGCATTTTACCTGGAAGTGAGGTCAAGAGGTTTCCTGTTGACCTCACTTCCTGGCAAAGTCCTGGAAAGCCCCCGGTGTCGCCAAAGTGCCCGCCCCGACCCCCGACCCCCTCCCGAAAATCCAACATGGCCGCGCGCACAGTAGCGCACCGGCCGCCCTGCTCCTATGATTTCTGTCGCATGTGCCTTGAGACATGCGACAAAAAAATGCCCCCCAGGCCCTGCCAGGTCACCCCCTATTCCCCCGGTATTCCCCCTTACCTGTCCGGTCGCAGCGCTGATCCCCCACGGCCCCCCCTCCTCCTTCACAGCAGATGCCGGTCAGTGCGGTCACATGAGCAGAGCAGCTGACAGCCAGCACTGTGTTCAGAGAGCTGTGCTGGCTGCTCGCACTCTGCAGCTGTGACCCGGGGAGAGTGGGTGCAGATTTTTGGCACCCACTCTCCTCAAATGGAGGGTCTGCCCTCCTAGAAAATGGGGGATACGGTCCCTGAACGTGCCCCCATATTCTAGAAGGTCCAGAGCCGACGTGGGACGTATAAAATGGATTTCTGCGGACCCATTTTTTTAAAAAAATTTTATTAAATTGGAGAACAAGGGAATGATTTGGGGAGTGTTTTTTCTAATAAAAACTTTTTTGTCTTTTTTTTGCTTTTGTTTACTGTCAATTAGTTATGTCTGGTATCTGACAGACGCCGTGACATCACTAATTGCTGGGCTTGATGCCAGGTGACATTACACATCTGGTATCAACCCCATTTATTACCCCGTTTGCCAACGCACCAGGGCGCGCGATGAGTTGGGGCGAAGCGCCAGGATTTGCGCATCTAATGGATGCGCCACTTTCTGGGGCGGCTGCGGCCTGCTATTTTTAGGCTGGGAAGAGTCCAATAACCATGGCTCTTCCCACCCTGAGAATACCAGACCCCAGCTGTCAGCTTCACCTTGGCTGGTGATCTAATTTGGGGGGACCCCACGTTATTTTTTTCATATTTTTTTTTTTTTTGATAAATACTAAGCTAGGCACCCTTTAGTGCCACATGAAAGGTACTAAAGGTGCCAGCTTAGAATATGCAGGCGGGGGTGGGACGTTATATATATTTGACATCCATTCATCCATTGACGCTTTTTAGGCTGTGTGCCCACAATCAGGTTTTGCAGTGGTTTGTCCGCTGAGTGTTTTCCCTGCGTCCATAACGCTGCGTTGTGCAGTAGAAGCACAGTGGAAGGATTTTTGGAGATCCCATGCCCACTGTGCTTCTTTTCTCCGCAGCATAAACTGACCGGTGGCGTGGCTTCCCGAGCCTCAGCATGTCAATTTATGCTGCGGAGACGAGAGTGCTCTCTGCAGGTAGAATAGAGCTAAAGTCCACAGCAGCCTGAACCCAAATCGTGGGCATGGCCAGCTGCGTTCTCCCGTGGACAACACTCACATCTCTGCAGGAAGGCTGACACTGTGTACTGGATGCCGTGTCGCTGGATCACGGCCACATAGCCTTAGGCCTCTTTCACACGTCAGTGATTCTGGGACGTTTGTGCTTTTTTTTTTTTTAAACGTACCAGAATCACTGACATACGCAGACCCATTATAATGAATGGGTCTGCTCACACATCAGTGATTTTTCACTGCACGTGTCTCCGTGCGGCGTACCCGCGTGTGCGTGATTGCCGCATGGAGACATGTCCATTTTTTTTCTGGCATCACTGATGTTCCACGGACCACGCAGTGGTGTGGTCCGTAAAAAACGTGCTTTTAAAATAAAAATCAGTTTTACTCACCCGGCTCCAGCGATGTCCTCTGCAGCCTGTTCTGCCTGCTGCTTCTGAGCTGGCTCATTATTGTCGCGCATATTCATGATGCGCGACACAGCCGACCCGGAAGCAGCTGCTGCGGGGGTCAGCGCCGGCTGGATGCTGCACCGCGGGAGCGATCAGCACCATGGAGAGCGGGAGCGGGCACAGGTGAGTTGATTACTAAGTGCAATCACGGGCCACGGAGAACGGAGCCCGGATTGCACTTAGACAACCCACGTGTGCCGTGATTCACGGCACACGGAGGGACATGTGCGTGTTTTACATGCCAGTAAAAAAGTCAGTGTTTTTCACTGACGTGTGAAACGGGCCTAAAAGTGAGAATATTGTTGCTACAGCAACATTTTGGGTGAAGTAGCTGTGGATTCAAAATGCTTAATATACTCCTGAATAAAATCCTTGAGGGGTGCAGATTCCAAAATGGGGTCACTTGTGGGGGTTTTCTGACGTATAGGTGCCCAAGGGGCCCTGCTAATGTGACATGGTGCGCAAAGTTTATTTCAACTTTTCCAAAATTCAAATGGTGCTCCTTCCATTCCAAGCCCTCCCATTTATCCAAACAGAATGTGGAGAAGAAGGAAATGACATCACAGGTTTTTTTTTTCCAAAGGTCTGTGTTCAACCAACTTTATTAACACTGACAAGTCTTAAAAAACGCACCTAAAAAAACGCATGAAAAACGCATTGTTTACAATTCTCCCCTCTGCCAGAGGGTGCGTTTTTTCTGCGCTGAAAAAAAAAGCAACGTGTGCACATAGCCTTACGGCTTCATCCAGATCGCATATTGTGTATAAAGGACGGAGAGTCAAAATATTTCATGTGATGAGATAGACACAGATCATTCAAACTTGTATGGATGAACAGTGAAGAAGGCACATAAAGGTCTACAGACCGACCACACTGGAGAGCAGAGTTACTAGCCATAGCAAGCGGACAGAGGAAAGGTACTGGCCTTAGAAAGCAGAGAGAAGGCACTGGCCATAGCAAGCGGATGGTAGAGCGCCGCCACTGGCCATAGCGAGCGGAAGGGAGAGGAAAGGTACTGGCCTTAGAAAGCAGAGAGGAGGCACTGGCCATAGCGAGCGGATGGGAGAGGAAAGTTACTGGCCTTAGAAAGCAGAGAGGAGGCACTGGCCATAGCGAGCGGATGGGAGAGGAAAGTTACTGGCCTTAGGGGCACTTTGCACACTACGACATCGCAGCTGCGATGTCGGTGGGGGCAAATCGAAAGTGACGCACATCCGGTGTCGCAGTCGATATCTTAGTGTGTAAATCCTTTTTTATACGATTAACAAGCGCAAAAGCGTCGTTATTGTATCATCGGTGTAGGGTCCGACATTTCCATGAATTGGGAAATACCGATGTTACGACGATGTTCCTTGTTCTTGCGGCAGCACACATCGCTGTGTATGAATCCGCAGGAGCGAGGAACATCTACCTGCGTCCTGCGGCTCACGCCAGCTATGCGGAAGGAAGTAGGGGGCGGGATGTTTACGTCCTGCTCATCTCCGCCCCTCCGCTTCTATTGGCTGCCTGCCGTGTGACATCGCTATGACTCCGCACGACCCGCCCCCTTAATAAGGAGGCGGGTCGCCGGCCAGATCGACGTCGCAAGGCAGGTGAGTGCATGTGAAGCTTCCGTACCGATAATGTTTGCTACGGCAGCTATCACCATGATATCGCAGCTGCGACGGGGGCGGGGACTATCGCGCACGGCATCGCAGCGTCGACTTGCGATGTCGTAGTGTGCAAAGTGCCCCTTAGAAAGCAAAGAGGAGGCACTGGCCATAGCGAGCGGATGGGAAAGGAAAGGTACTGGCTATAGATCAGTTTTATCTTCTGCCTATTCAATGCTTCCTCGTCTGTTTTGTACTTTTCTGTGCCATAATATCCTTTCCACTTTTTCCAGCTATTGCATCGTTATACCAGTGATGTGAGTAGAACGCTGCAGTGTCTTCAATGGCTGTTTAAAGGGGTTGTCCATTACTCAGATAACTAGAGAACAACCCACCATGTATGTAACATAATAGCAGCCATACTCTCCTCTGGTGTGAGCTCTGTTTTAGCAACATTGGCGCCTGACATTATCACGCGAGCCCTGCAGTTATTGAACAGCTGCCTACCTCTCACTCCCTTCAGATGAAACTGACATCCGGTAGAAGTGAGAGCTCCTGCTCTCCTCCTTCCTTCAGATGTCTGTTACATCTAAAGTAAGTGAGAGGAAAGTGACCACTGATGTGATGTAATAATAATATTCACTTTTATATAACGACATTAATTCCATAGCACTTTACATACATCAGCAACACAGTCCCCATTGAGGCTCATGATCTAAATTCCCTATCAATATGTCTTTGGAGTGTGGGAAGAAACCCACGCAAACACGGGAGAACATACAAACTCCTTGCAGATGTTGTCCTTGAGATCCCTGAGATTTGTACCCAAGATCCAAGTGCTGCAAGACTTAAGGGTATGTGCGCACGTTGCTTTTTACCTGCTTTTTACCTGCTTTTTGTCTAACCACTGAGCTGCCGTGGCACCCCAATGATGACATGTCACGCAAGCCCCAGGAGAGCATTCACCAACGTCGCTGAAATGGCGCTATCACTGAGGTGAGTATGGCTGCTATTATTTTACATGGGGGAACTATGCTGATTTAGGAGGGGTTGTCTGAGTAGTGGATAACCCCCTTTTTAAATAAAATGTGTAGCAGGCAGATGCTAACTATCCTACAGACGATGGAAACGTTCAAGAGGCTGCAATGCTCCCTTCAGAGCTGCAGCCTCTTCAAAGAGCTGTATGACAATAATGGGACTCCTACCGATCTAATATTGATAGCATAGCTTAAGGATAATGTCTGGACACCGTTCACCACATTTTTCAGCTTGAACTGAACACACAATGTAATAATGGCTGCAGAGCAATATAAAACCTTTTTCTTTTTTTCGGCTCTCCGTTGCAGAGATGTTAGTAAAGTGTTTGCCATTTCATGAGTTAATTCTCCTAAGGCCACGTGGGCATAGTGTGACAGTTTTCACTGGGGGTGTGTATTTTTTCTCCTGTATGGTGTTGCCAAATCATAAGGAGGAGACAACACACAGATGAAAAAGAAGTTTTATTCTTCTCTACAGCCTGTATTTAGACAAATCCAGTTCAACATTTGGTGAAAGATCTTTAAGGGTCTTATTCACTAAAGTGAAAGTGCTTTTTTAAAACAGATTTTTATGATCCTTGGTTTTTCCCATGCCACTAGTTAAGGTCCTTTAGTCACCCAGCTCTTCAGGGCTTCTTAATAGTAAATGTTCATGGTTGTGCAGTTAAAGGGAATCTGTCATCAGTTTTTTGCCCTATAAGCTGCGGCTGCCATCAGTGGGCTCTTATATACAGTATTCTTACATGCTGTAAATAAAAACCCAGACCGCTGTGTAGAACATAAAAAAACACTTTATAATACTGACCTAAACTGGTCGCTGCAGTAGATGTGGCTCAAATGGGCGCCTTCGTTCCCCGGTGCCGGCGCCTCCTCTTTCGGCTATCTTTGTCCTCCTTCTGAAGCCTGTGTGCATGACGCGTCTGTCATGCACATGCGCACTAAAATACTTTGATCTGCCCTCCTCAGGACCTGAATGCCGTCAAGTGTGTATGACGTCGGTCACGTCATGTACCGCAGCTTCAGAAGATGGAGGACAAAGATGGCTGAAAGAGGGGGCGCAGGCACTGGAGCACGAAGATACCCATTTGACCCACATCCACCGCAGCAACCGATTTAGTCGAGTATTATAAAGTGTTTATGTTCTACACAGCGGCCTGAACTCTTATTTATGGCATGTTAGAATGCTGTATACAATAGCCCGGTGGTGGTGGCCGCAGCTTATAGGCCAAAAAACTGGTGACAGGTTCCCTTTAATACATGACCGCACGGCTACATGTTGGCTACGATGTTGCGCAGATTGGATGTTGCCTGGCTGTGAAGCACTTTTCTGGGAGATTGATGTGTAGCTGTCTCCCTATGTACATATACAGAGCGGTTTGCTTTCTCTCCGCTTTTATGTATCGCGATCTTTCACTCTGCACAGGATGTTCCCTTTCTCTCCAGTAAAGTGCTGACCGTCGCTCAATGCAGATCAGTCGATTAGCGGAATTTTAATAATTAACATTAGATTTTTCTGTAATCTTGAAATGTATTTTGGAAAATCAGCGTAATGTCAGCGTGAAACAAGGAGAAGACACTTCAAAGACTTCTCTTGTACGGAGAGTACTCTGGAAAGTTTACTTGTTGGAAGACATTCTTTAAATATTTAGAGCGGACATCAAGCGTTTCCTGCAAAATGAACTTGATGTATTCATGAAAGCGACTGCAGGGGCCAATAATTTCTGAGACCATTGATATCTGAAGAGGAAGTCCATGCTTTCCACCTCGCCAGATTATATATTTTCCATTGTCTTCCAGTAAATTAAATCCGTAATAACATAAGAGTAGCATAGTCCAGTCCATACTCCAGTAAGCATGGATTGTCATGACTTCTTCAACTTGGTGTCGTAGTATTCTTGTTTTCTGATGTAAAGGAGCTCTCTAGATGCTACGGTATACCTTGTGCATGACAATGTTCCTCTCCTTGGTGGCCCGGAGTCTGCTCCTCGTTCTATGTACGATGTATCAGTTTTTTACCTTTAGGGCTTGTTCACATTTAGTGGATATACTGCAGACTTTCCATTCTGTTTTGTGTGTCTAAAATCCACAGTATTTGGCAGTAGCTACAAGATGAATACAATTTTACCAAAGCTCATCAACAAGCTATGTCAACAATCTGCCGCTGAGCTAAAATCCGGAGCATGTCAGTTTATGCTGTATTGTCAGTGATTTTCACGTGTAACGCTTGCATACACATGTTCTATTGTGGAATTTGTGAACATATCCTTACAGAGGGTGTCCAATTTTTAGAAAACCCCCGTCTCAGGGCTGCAGTTTGTTTACAAAAAACAAAACGCTACTTACAGCAAAGATGGAACTGCAGCTGTATATTGCCTAGGCCAAAAACTACTACTCCAGCAGGATACAGCTAAGCCCCCACTAGGTGGAGGCATCACAGGTGCAGGAGGAGCAAATCACACACACTTCCAAACATGGAGGGGGCGATGAATGGTAAACCCTAGCAACATGATGGTTGCCTAGAGCGTGTTCACATCCTTGCAGACGCACAGTAACACAAACTAAAAGCCTCATTTTACAGACAGCGACGCCCCCTTCTGTAGCCTTGCATTAGAGTCCGGGCCTGCCAAGCCGTACCCCACCTATGACTCTAATATGCAAGGCCTAACAGAAGGGGGCCTCGCTGTATCCTGTACAAAAAAAATGAGGTTTTTAGTTTGTGTTATGGCCATAAGACGGAAGCCTGCAACCCCCGTCACGGCAACCTCATGCTTGTAGGTCTCTACACTACATATCATATTATTTTGGAAGTGTCTGTGTGATTTGCTCCTCCTGCACCTGTGATGCCTCCACCTAGTGGAGGCTTAGCTGTATCCTGCTGGAGTAGTCGTTTTTGGCCTAGCAATGTACAGATACAGTTTCATCTTTGCTGTAAGTAATGATATTTGTTCCTCCTTTTTTGTGGCTTTTTTTTTTTTATAAAAAAAAAACAAAACAAAACACAAACGCCTGTCCTTTAGTGTGCAGTCACATCTGCCTGTAAAATATAGCGCCATTGTTGCTCATGAAGCGTCTTGGAGTGAGATGCGAGTGTCATTCCGTATGTCATGCCAGTGCGTTTATCCCTCTCTCCTTGTCTCTGTGTGACGTTCGTATGACATGCGTTTTTAACATGGAGTTTTATATACTGCCAAAAGCTAGCTAAATAGATGTGCATCACATATATAATATCCCACCCCCTGCATATTCTAAGCTTCCACCCTTTAGTGCCTTTCATGTGGCTCTAAAGGGTGTATAGCCTGGTTTTTAGCCCAAAATTTAATGCCTCCAAAAAAAAAACAAAAAACTGACTTGGGATCCCCCTTATTTTTGTTAGCCAGCTTTGCCTTGGTTTGTAATCAAAAACAGAAGTCGACCCACGCTGTTCCTTTTTAAATGATTTAAAATTAAATGATTAAAATAAAAAAACGTGGGGTCACTTTCAAATTGGTCCACCAGTCAAGGTAAAGCAGTGGTCTGGCATTCTCAGGCTGGAGAGGCCCATGGTTCTTTGGCCCTCCCCAGCATAAAAGTAGCAGGCCACAGCTGCCCTAGAAGTGGTGCATCCAATACATGCGCCAATCCTAGCACTTCGTTTCATCTCTTCTCGTTGCCCTGGGGTGAATTGCCAGCTGGCATCAAGCACTGAATGAGTGGGCATCTTATCAGACATTACTAATCCAGTAGTTTGAAAAAAGAAAAATTACACTTTTTTTTTTTTTTTTTTTTTTTGACAAACCTCACCCGACTATAGCCCTTTTCACGAATTTATTGCAAATCTTTAAAAAAAAAAAAAAAAAAAATGTCCAACGTAAACCATAGCAAGGTGCTACGACATTCCCCAAAAGAGAACCTGAAAGACATAAGAGAAATAAAGGCAACAGACACACTCAATAATCCAATTTATTTCACTGGTAAATCCATAATCTGGGTCTGGCATAATCCAATAAGGGGTCCCATGACGATCCCATACACGCTGTCCCAGTCAATGAAGGACAGAACGTCATTGCTTGAGATCCCGGACGTGCGCACTTGCCATTCCCGCAGCCTTGTTTGTCAGACGATCCTTGCTTCTCGTCTTCAGACGCACACTGCGCTTGACCGGAACTCCAGGAGGTTTCTGAGCATGTGCAGAGTGTGTCTGAAGCCGACAAGCAAGCACCCAAATAACAAGGCTGCAGGTATGGTAAGTGCGCACGCGAGGGATCTCCAAGAGCTGACGATGACGTCACTCATGTAAATCCATGGTATCTCGTATGAATCAAGCCACATACAAGGTTATCCTGGAAAAACAGTTGCTTCCTTCTGCTCAGGCAATGTTCCTCAACCCCTTAGGTCTGGTTTTTCCAGCAGGACAATGCGCCATGCCACACAGCTAGGTCAATCAATGTGTGGATGTATGACCACCACATCAAAACCCTGTCATGGCCAGCCCAATCTCCAGACCTGAACCCCATTGAAAATCTCTGGAATGAAATCAAGAGGAAGATGGATAGTCACAAGCCATCAAACAAAGAACTGCTTATATTTTTGCACCAGGAGTGGCATAAAGTCACCCAAAAGCAATGTGAAAGACTGGTGGAAAGCCAAGACTCATGAAAGCTCTCATTAAAAATCATGGTTATTCCACAAAATATTGATTTCTGAACTCCTTCCTGAGGTAATACATTAGTATTGTTGTTTCTAAATGATTATGAACTTGTTTTCTATGCATTATTTGAGGTCTTAAAGCAATGTATTGTTTTATTTTGACCATTTCTTATCAGAAAATAAATACAAAATCTATTGCTTGAAAATTCGGGGACAGGTTGTCAGTAGTTTATAGAATAAAAAACAATTTACATTTTACTCAAATATACCTATAAAGAGAAAAATCAAAAAAACTGAATTTGGAAGTGGTCTCAATTTTTGCCAGAGCTATGTATGTATGTATGTATATGTATGTATGTATATGTATGTATGTATGTATGTATGTATGTATGTATGTATGTCTATGTAATATATATTTCCATCCCACATGATTTGTATTACTACTCCACACTTTATCCCCAGTTGGGGCATTTTTGCATAACTGATGTATATATGGATGTATATACGTATTCCCAGAGCCAGGGAGCCTTCCTCATCGTTTGCATTCCTCTGATTTTACTGCTGACGTCTTTGTTTTACTGTGTATTACAATCGCACTTTGTAATGTTTTAACCATATACAGTATACAAATTAGTATTTTATTACATTACCAATAATTGATTGCCTTCTATTAGTGGTCCTTTTCCAGTTTATAGCAGACCATGGCTGACACAAGCCCTATTGGGCTCATCAATGAGCATTTACCTAGAATTCCTGTTGGCAGGGGCTCTGAATCATAGAAGGATGCTACTACTTTCTCAGTTATGAAGACAGTCTAAAGGCCCCGTCACACGCAGAGATAAATCTTTGGCAGATCTGTGGTTGCAGTAAAATCATGGACATATTGTTCCATTTGTACATGGCCACAAACCTGGCACTGATTGTCCACAATTTCACTACAACCCCAGATCTGCCGCAGATTTATCTCTGTGTGTGACAGGGCCTTAAGACTATGTGCCCACGGGAGATTAAACCTGCGGATTTATCTGCGGAAAATCCGCGGATTTTCTGGATTGTCCACATAAATCCGCAGGTTTCAGCATGTACAGACACTCCCCCATTTTATCCTATGGGACATGGGGAGTGCTGTGTCCATGCTGGGGAAAAGTGCGGCTGCGGAACATGCTACGGATGTCGCAGGAATGTCCGCAGGTTTACCGCAGCTATTTCGCTGTACTACCGCAGCTAAAAGCAGCTGCGGATTCTGGCGAGAAGCTGCGGGAAACCTGCGGATGTACCTGCGGATATATTCGCAGGTACAAACTCCCGTGGGCACATAGCCTTAGGGTATGTGCCCATGATCGGGCCCTGCTGCGTCCTTGACGCGTTGGGTCCTGACCTGCAGGGCCGTGAGTCTTCTCCGCAAGAGGCCGCAGCATCGGGCAGCACGGTGGCTCAGTGGTTAGCACTGCAGCCTTGCAGCGCTGGGGTCCCTGGGTTCAAATCCTACCAAGGACAACATCTGCAAGGAGTTTGTATGTTCTCCCCGTGTTTGCGTGGGTTTCCTCCAGGTACTCCGGTTTCCTCCCACACTCCAAAGACATACAGATAGGGACTCTAGATTGGCAACTCTGTCACCATTGGGGCTCACAATGTATGTAAAGCGCTGTGGAATTAATAGCGCTATATAAATGAATAAAATTATTATCTCGTGCCCAGGATCAGGGTTCGGAGCTCTGTGGTCTCTTGCTTGTGTTCTCCCTACAGAAGATGCTTGTGACTCCACAGCACACAATTGACATGTCTGTGGCTTTTTAAAGCCGCACCACAGGTCAGTTTTCGCTGTGGGCTGTACACGCACAGTAGGCATGGGATTTCTATAAATCCCATCCACTGTGCTTGTAGTGTACATCGCAGCATTTTGGATGCAGTGAGAACATGCTGCATACACTGATCGTGGGCACTCACCCTTATGGTCCAATATATATATGTTGTCCCTCAAGCTACAATGGCTTCAGATTACACTTTTTTTTTTTTTTATATGGTTGACCTTGAATAAATAGTAAATTGTATATAATATAGTAAAGAGTATTCTCAAGTTTGGAAGTTTCCAATCTCTTGGAGGTCCAGCAGCAGGGAGATCTGTTCCATTCACTCTTTTATGGCAGTGCCGAAGACCAGTCTAGCGGTCAGCTACCTTCAGTGGCCCATTTAAGAATGAACAGAGTGGAAGTGTGTATGATCGGCGCGGTTCTCTGGATCTGTGGGGGTCCATGCGGTTGGACCCTCAGTGAATGGGAATTTATCTGAAGGATAGGGGATAGCTTCCTCAATATCATTTTGAAGTTCCTACCAAGTTGACGTAACGCTGCCTCCTGACTGACTCCACACTATTCTGTGTTGTACTATCCCGGTAGATCGCCATCTAGTATCTGGCTGCCACCTCATTGGGATGTGAAATACTCCATTACCTCCTCTTGCCATAAATTGATAATTTCAAGGTTAATGTTTTGTACTAATCTTTTACTGTTTTTATGTAACAGGGTTCACAGATGGGTCAAGGGCTCTGGAGAGTTGCAAGAAACCAGCAATTTCAGCAAGGATATATAGATCACAGCTTCTTGTCCGCAGAACATGACAGCAATATGAACCATCGGAGACACACACAGGGGGGCATAGACCTCTACCATCTGCTGAAAGCTAGAAAAGCAAAAGATGAACAAGGGTTTATTAATCTTGAAATGCTGCCACCTGAGCTAAGCCTTACTATATTATCCTATCTCAATGCAACTGACCTGTGCCTGGCATCCTGTGTATGGCAAGACCTGGCTAATGACGAGCTGCTCTGGCAAGGGTAAGTCCTGGTCAGAGGCATGACACACATAAATGCATAAATCTGATCCATTATACTCTATGGCCATATTCGGTGTACACATCAGACATTTCCTGACACCGTTGGTGGTTTAATAAGCTGTGGCCATAGCCTTTTGGATGACCGAAGAGCATTGCACATAATCCAGACTCCGATGTGCTCTTATATAATGGTAATGCTTATGATATTACAGGAAGACTGTTGTCCTATGTACAATGAGGGGCTAATCCTTAGGAAAGTGTCCACAGACCCTAAATATAAACCTATTAGGGTGTGTTAATTCGCTGCATTTGTGCAGTGTTTTAATTCTGCTTTTTTTTGCTGCACAGTTTTGAAGTGTTAAAATGCTGCACTTTACAGTATCAGTTAAGGCAGTTAAAGAGAACCAACCACCAGGATTTTGCTATATGAAGTAAAGGCAGTGCTATACAGGCACTAGGATGCTGAATCCAGGCATACCTGTTGTTGTAAGATCGGTTGCTTGGTTGCTGAAATATCTGTAATCAAAGTTCTAGAAATGCACTGCACTTTGATGTGTACTTTGGGTGCGGGTCTTTGTGGGTCAGGTCCTCGGTGTAAGTTCCTCCTCCTACGTCCTCTATTGATTGCCTCCTTTTCTGTATTTAAATTTTGCGTTGCACCGCCATTACTGCTGTCGATGGCGCATGCGCAGTGCTACAGTGATAATGTCTTCATTAAAATGGTGCCAGTCTGCGCAGGCGCTTACCATGATCTCCGGCGCCATTTTATTGAAAAGACTATGGAAAAGACTATGAGCAGCATCGGCGTGTGCTCAAATTTTTATTTACATATCCACATACACCCATGCCACTCATAAGTCTTCTTTCAGTGTCTTGAAGAAAAATGGCACCGGTTACCGCTGTACGCACATGCAAGAACTCCGGAGCCTTTTTAATGAAGACATCATTACTGTGGCAATGCGCACATGCCGCCAACAACAGCAATGAATGTGTGATATTTAAATAAAGAAAAGGGAGCAAGCGATACAAGACACAGGAGGAGGAATAAACGCCAAGCATTCGATCCACAGAAGACCACCCCCTATGCACATGTCAATCAAAGTGCAGTGCATTTCTGGAACTTTGATTAGAGATATTTCAGCAACCAAGCATTAGATCTTTCTATAACAGGTATGCCTGGATTCAGCATGTTACTGCCTGTATGGCACTGCCTTGACCTCATATAGCAAAATCCTAGTGGTTGGGTCCCTTTAAATTTCTGAAGTCCCATGCACATGCTGATTTCTTTTTCTTGAGGATTTGAACCACTAACATCTGCAGCATGTTATATCTTTCAGTGTTTTTACATCATTTTTTTCACCTGTTTCAAAATGGAGATGGGGTGGGGGGGACTAATCAAAAACGCCAAAAAAAAAAAGCCTGTATCTTGCACAGCATTTTTCTTGCCAACCCTGGTGCAAAGTGCAGAAAAATCTGCTTCAGATCCTCGGCGTGTGCACTGAGCCTTAATCTCCTCCACATGGTGACTGGATACATCTGACATGTGGACACGCGATCAGATAAGCACGTGTAGTAATTTTTCTCTAGTACAAAATGCCTCCATGTAATTGTGGAAGACTGCCAGGTCTTAATGCAGAAATACTTGATCCAGCACTGAATGTTTTCTCTACAGTCCGCAGCCTCGGCCTTTTGTTTCATATTGATGGCATGTTTAGTTTCTCCTTCCATTTCCTCCTATTTACTGATAAAATATGCTCATTCACTGGGAACACTAATGACCCATAAATATGACCGGGCGCTGCGCAGACCGCCGAATATTCCAGGGAAATACCTTCCATGTTGTTTACTCTCCAGCCCTTGTAGTTCAATGACCTCCATTTCTGTACCGCTGTCTGATTATTTTACTGCTGCATTAACCTTGGCTGAGATAGATATAGTCTTAAGTGAACTTCGCTCCAGCCTTCTAAGCCATTGAATGGTGCTTTAATAGTCCTCACATTCCCATCGTGGTACATCGGTCAGGACAGACGAGAACGATCACCTCTTTTTCTGTATGTCCAGTATTAGTAAAACTGTGTAAGTACCCCTTCACACCTCCGTGAAAATCACGCATGTGTTTCTTTATCGTTCCTATGGGAGACCCAGACAATGGGTGTATAGCTTCTGCCTCCGGAGGACACACAAAGTACTACACTCAAAAGTGTAGCTCCTCCCTCTGAGCCTATACACCCCCTGGAGAACCAGATCTAGCCAGTTTATCGCTTTGTGTTCAGGATGCATACATCCACACATGCATTCTCATCTGATTTTTGGAAAGAGTTTGAAGAAAAGCGAGTCCAAGCCTGGACCCCCGGCATGTCCCTTCTCACCCCACTGTGTCGGCGGTGCTGTTAAGGTTGATTCCAAGGCTGGAGCCTTACATGCCGTGCTCCTTCACCATCCCTCCTGGGCTCTGGCTTGAAGTGGGAGCCAGCACGGTTCTCCATGCTTGGCAGGAGACCGGTCTCCATCCGCAGCCCTTCAGGATCCTGCTGGACCGGAGCACTCATCCCCAGGGACTTGGAACCCTGCGTCTCAGCAAGCTAAGTACCTGAGACGTTTATATATTGGGGGTCCCTGTACTTTATTGTTGTGGGAGAGTGTGCTGAGTGAGTTTTATGACATTTCCGGTGGGTTCTCTGGCTGTCGCCTGAGAACCGCGCCGAGGGTGCCTGCGCGCCGGCCGCACCGCTCAAATTTAGGCCCCGGCTTCGCCGGAGGCCTACTTTCGGTTTCACTGCCCTCGCATGTCATTCATACAGAGGGACAGCGCGGCTCCGCCCAACGGCCGTTCTGCACAGGGGAGAGACACTCCTCACTGAGTACATGTCTCCTCCCCTGTAAGTCTCTATGGTCCTCCAGATCCCGCTGCCAGAGAAAGCCCCGCCCCCTCTCTTCGCTTCGGCGGCCATTTTCTCAGCGTTTTCCCTGCGATCAGCACTGGTCTGCAGCATCCCTGCTGAGGTGCTTGGGGGTCCGGGCTTCGGGATCTGGAGGGCACACAACACCGCTCTAGCGGTCTGGTAAGCCACAACCTCTGGTTGTGGACCTCTGTATATACTCTCTGGGGGTCATTCTGGCAGAGCCCCCACTCCAGCAGCATGTCTCACACGAGGAGCAAGGCTCTAAAGCTGTATTCAGTATGCACTGCATGTAAGCTCCTACTGCCTGAACCGAGCATCTATCCACATTGTGATGCCTGCTCTAACCTGACGATGCCTCAGCCTGGAATCGCACCCCCAGTGGTCTCTCCGGCTGCTCCGGCTCCTGTGGCTGAACCCCCGGCTTGGGTAGAATACTTATCTAGGTCTATCTCCCAATCTTTTGCCGACTCCATGGGACAGCTGTCCAGGACTTTGCTGAACATGCATCAGCCCCCTTCACAGGGTGCCTCTGCTGCTAGGGTTCTCTCAGGACCGGAGCTCACAGAGGATTCATCATCTGGTCCCAGACCCCGTCCTCCTAAGAGGAGACGCAGGGCTCCCTCTCCTTCCTCGTCCCGCGGCTCTTTTTCAGAAGCTGACTCGCAGGATGAGGAGGATACCTTTACAGGGGGCTCGGAGGCTAACTCCATGTGCCCCATTGATCTGTCCAAAAGTGACTCAGATGTTAGTGATTTGATTGCCGCCATTAATTCTGTACTGGATCTCAATCCGCCAGTATCAGAGGAACAACCCTCTCTGGCAGAAAAGCACCAGTTTACCTTGCCTAAGAGGACAAAGAGTGTGTTCTTTAACCACTCCAGTTTTCAGGCCGCTGTGACCAAGCCTAGGGCCTGTCCTGACAAACGCTTCCCAAAGCGAGGTTCTGATGACCGTTTTCCCTTTCCACCTGAGGTGGTCAAGGAGTGGGCTCATTCACCAAAGGTAGACCCCCCGGTGTCTAGACTCTCAGCCCGGACCGTTGTATCAGTGGCTGATGGCACCTCTCTTAAGGATTCCACTGACCGCCAGGTTGACCTTCTGGCCAAATCTGTATTTGAGGCGGCAGGGGCCTTGTTCTCCCCGACTTTTGCAGCAGTGTGGGCTCTCAAAGCCATCTCTGCTTCTATAGAGGAGATGCATTCCCTCGCCAGGGAATCTATGCCCGAAATGGTTACCTTAACTTCCCAAGCTTCAGCTTTTTCATCCTATGCCATGTCTGCCATGCTGGAGGCTTCTCACCGCACTGCGGTGGCTTCGGCTAATTCCCTCGCTATCCGCAGGATCTTGTGGCTTCGAGAGTGGAAGGCAGATGCTTCTTCAAAGAAGTACCTTGCTGGACTCCCTTTGCTGGGTCCCGGCTGTTCGGTGAACAGCTGGATGAAATTATTAAGGAAGCTACTGGCGGGAAGAGTACTTCCATGCCACAAACCAAAACCAGGAAACCTGTCCAGGGTAGGAATCAGTCGAGGTTTCGTTCCTTTCGTTCCTCCAACTGGTCGTCCTCTAAGCCCTCAGCCTCGTCCACTAGCTCAGCCAAGGACCAAAAATCCAACTGGCGCACAAAAGCGCGTCCACAGAAGACCGCAGGAGCTGCTGCCACTAAGGCAGCCTCCTCTTGACTATCTGTCCGCGCCAGCAACGTCCTTAGTCGGTGGCAGGCTCTCCCACTTTGGCGACGCGTGGTTTCAACACGTCTCCGATCAGTGGGTGCGGGATATCATCTCCCACGGCTACAGGATAGAATTCTCTTCCAGCCCGCCAGGCAGATTTTTTCTGTCAACTCCCCCCTGCTCCAAGGCCGCCGCCTTCTCTCAGGCTGTGGCATCCTTGCAGGCCAACGGAGTAATTGTACCGGTTCCCGCCCGGGAACGGTTCAGAGGTTTCTACTCAAATCTCTTCCTAGTCCCCAAAAAGGACGGTTCCTTCCGGCCCATCCTGGATCTCAAGCTTCTCAACAAGCATGTTCAGGTGCGGCATTTTCGCATGGAGTCTCTGCGGTCAGTCATTGCCTCAATGACCCAAGGGGATTTCCTGGCATCCATCGACATCAGAGATGCCTATCTGCATGTGCCAATTGCAGTTTCACACCAGCGTTGGCTACGTTTTGCAATCGGAGAGGAACATTTCCAATTCGTGGCTCTTCCCTTCGGGTTAGCCACGGCCCCTCGGGTATTCACCAAGGTCATGGCAGCAGTGGTTGCGGTTCTGCACCTCCAGGGGTTGGCTGTGATTCCTTACCTGGACGACCTTCAGACTGTCAGCGGAGTGTCTCGCTCACTCTCACCACTCTAGCCCAATTCGGGTGGCTTGTCAATCTGCCCAAATCCACGCTGACTCCGACCCATAGGCTCACGTACCTAGGGATGCAGTTCGAGACTCTGCCGGCACTTGTGAAGTTGCCCTTAATCAAACAGCAGTCCCTCCAACTGGCGGTGCGCTCTCTGCTGAGGCCCCGCCGTTATTCCATCAAGCACCTGATGCAGGTGCTGGGTCAGATGGTGGCGTCAATGGAGGCTGTTCCCTTTGCCCAGTTCCATCTGCGTCCACTGCAGCTGGACATTCTCCGCTGTTGGGACAAGCGGCCTTCCTCCTTGCACAAGTTAGTGGCTCTGTCGCCACAGACCAGGAGCTCTCTTCAGTGGTGGCTTCGGCCCCTCTCTCTGTCTCTCAGGGAAGCTCCTTCCTGGCCCCGTCCTGGGTGATCCTCACCACGGATGCCAGTCTATCCGGCTGGGGAGCGGTATGTCTCCACCACCGAGCACAGGGTACTTGGACTCCGTCCGAGTCAGCCCTCTCGATCAATGTGCTGGAAACCAGAGCCGTGCTTCTGGCTCTCCTAGCTTTTCACCACCTATTGGCGGGCAAGCACATCCGAGTCCAGTCAGACAACGCGACAGCGGTTGCCTACATCAATCACCAAGGCGGGACACGCAGCCGCCTGGCAATGTTGAAGGTACAACGCATCCTTCAATGGGCGGAGGACTCCAAGTCCACCATATCCGCAGTCCACATCCCAGGCGTGGAAAACTGGGAGGCAGATTATCTCAGCCGTCAAACCGTGGACAGTGGCGAGTGGTCCCTGCACCCGGCAGTGTTTCAGTCAATCTGCCGCAAGTGGGGCACTCCGGACGTGGACCTAATGGCATCCCGTCACAACAACAAGGTTCCGGTTTACGTGGCTCGCTCCCACGATCCTCAGGCATTCGCCGCGGATGCTCTGGTTCAAGACTGGTCCCAGTTTCGTCTGTCCTACGTGTTTCCCCCTCTAGCTCTCTTGCCCAGAGTTCTGCGCAAGATCAGAATGGAGGGCCGTCGGGTCATCCTCATTGCTCCGGACTGGCCCAGGCGAGCTTGGTACCCAGACCTGCTCCATCTGTCCGTAGAGGTGCCGTGGCATCTTCCGGACCGTCCAGACCTTCTCTCACAAGGTCCGTTTTTCCGCCAGAATTCTGCGGCTCTCAGATTGACGGCGTGGCTCTTGAGTCCTGGATCTTGACGGCTTCTGGTATCCCCCCTGAAGTCATCTCCACTATGACTCGGGCCCGTAAGTCTTCCTCTGCCAAGATCTATCACAGGACTTGGAAAATTTTCCTGTCCTGGTGCCGCTCTTCCGGCCATCCTCCTTGGCCTTTTTCCTTGCCGACCCTTCTGTCCTTTCTACAGTCCGGTCTGCAGCTGGGACTGTCCCTCAACTCTCTCAAGGGACAGGTCTCGGCTCTGTCAGTACTGTTCCAGTGGCGTATCGCCCGGCTGGCTCAGGTCCGCACCTTCATGCAAGGCGCCTCTCACATCATTCCGCCTTACCGGCGGCCCTTGGATCCCTGGGACCTCAATTTGGTTCTCACGGTTTTGCAGAAACCCCCCTTTTGAGCCTCTTAGGGAGGTTTCTTTGTTTCGTCTTTCACAGAAAGTGGTCTTTCTAGTGGCCATAACTTCCCTCAGGAGAGTCTCTGATTTGGCTGCGCTCTCTTCGGAGTCACCTTTTTTGGTTTTTCATCAAGACAAGGTGGTTCTCCGTCCGACTCCGGACTTTCTTCCTAAGGTGGTTTCTCCTTTCCACCTTAACCAGGACATTACCCTACCTTCCTTTTGTCCGGCTCCTGTTCATCGCTTTGAAAAAGCGTTGCATACTCTGGATCTGGTGCGTGCTCTCCGGATCTATGTGTCTCGCACCGCTGCTCTTAGGCGGTGCACCTCTTTTTGTGCTAACCACAGGTCGGCGTAAGGGCCTCTCTGCTTCTAAGCCGACCTTAGCCCGTTGGATTAGGTCGACCATTTCGGATGCCTACCAGTGTTCTCAGGTGCCTCCCCCGCCGGGGATCAAGGCACACTCGACCAGAGCTGTCGGTGCCTCTTGGGCTTTCAGGCACCAGGCAACGGCTCAGCAAGTCTGTCAGGCTGCCACTTGGACTAGCCTGCATACCTTTTCAAAGCACTACCAAGTGCATGCTCATGCTTCGGCAGATGCGAGCTTGGTTAGACGCATCCTTCAGGCGGCTGTCGCCCATTTGTGAAGTTAGGCTCCGCCTACTTCTTAGTTTTTCTGTTTATTCCCACCCATGGACTGCTTTGAGACGTCCCATTGTCTGGGTCTCCCATAGGAACGATAAAGAAAAAGAGAATTTTGTTTACTTACCGTAAATTCTTTTTCTTATAGTTCCGTATTGGGAGACCCAGCACCCTCCCTGTTGCCTGTTGGCAGTTTCTTGTTCCGCGTGTTATCACCGGCTGTTGTCGTGGACAGAGTCTCCGGTTGTTCCGGTTCTTGCTCTGTTTTTACTTGTGATGGCTATTCTCCTTAAGCTTTTGCACTAAACTGGCTAGATCTGGTTCTCCAGGGGGTGTATAGGCTCAGAGGGAGGAGCTACACTTTTGAGTGTAGTACTTTGTGTGTCCTCCAGAGGCAGAAGCTATACACCCATTGTCTGGGTCTCCCAATACGGAACTATAAGGAAAAGAATTTACGGTAAGTAAACAAAATTCTCTTTTTCACGGACGTGTCAAAGGTGCGTTTTGCCCTCCGTGTGCCGTGTTTATGGCACACATGTGTTCTTCGTGTGCTATCCGTGATAACACACAGAGAACAGGAACTTTCTGCTCACCTGTCCCTGGCGTTGTCCATGGTGCTGATCTTCGGTCTCCGCTCCTGCAGACTCCTCGCTGCTGCTTCCGGCCCACAGTGGAGTGAATATGCAATGAGCATAATGAGCTGCGGTCGCAAGCAACTGACAGCAGGGCTGGAGAAGGTGAGTATAGAAATTATTTTTATTTCACAGGCAAGTGTGTTTTCTCTGGTGCGTGTCATACGGATCACATCCGTGCGGGCCGTGTGACACCTGTGATGCCGGAACAAAATGGACATGACTACGTGTGAAGCACATGGGCACACGTATGCTCCACACGGACACACGGTCAATGGCAAAACACGCACGTGAGCGCAGACCCATTGATTTTAATGGGTCTACGTGTGCCTGTGTCTCCTGCACGTGGGGAAACGGACCAAACACATACCGGAGACACGGACGTGTGAAGGAGGCCTAAGACTTGGTTTTACTATCCGGTTGTAATCTTTCCCAGCCGTTCACTCGCTTTGGATAGGATCTCACCATTGGTAATACTATAACAATATTAAAGAAGAACTATGCACTCCACATGTGGGATTCTGTGGTGTTTCTTTTATTGAAGTCCGAGAAAAGAAAAACTACGGTCTTTCTCAGATATGTGGAAACGATGGTAGAAAAGAGCGAATTGTTGCGCGACCAAATCACTAATATTGCGTTCATAGCACCTCGCACATTACTACCATCTGTCAACATTTATTATCCCAGCAATGTATAGGATACAAGACTGAAACTGGTCTGGATACAATGAAAACAGCTCTCCAGCGTTTCAAGTGTGGCGTGCCGAGGTCTTCTTTAAAAGAGTATTCCCATCTCCAAGATCCTATCCCAATATGTAGTAAGCATAAGAATATGAGCAAATGCCTCCAATTAGAAATCTAGTATAGTAGTTCTGATCTAGTCATGTATCCTAACTCATCTGCAGGGCATTGCAGCTTAGGTATCTATGGTTATGACCACAAGCAACTGACTGTCACTTAGTGGGCGTAACCACGTATACCTAAGCTGCAATGCCCTGCACATGAGGTAAGAGTCAGGTCTATATCAGGAGACTATACTACATTTCTGATTGGAGATATTTTCTAATATGTATTATTATTAATATTATTTATTATTTTTTATTATTATTATTATTACACCTTCTACATATTGGGACGGTATCTTGGGGATGGGAATACCCCTTTTAAGGCCATATACACATATTGACTATTTGGTGAGGTTTTTGTTTACCTTCGTATTTATAAACCAAAAATCAGAAAGTAGAACAATCTGAGGAAAAGTATAAGGCTATGTGCCCACGGGGCTCTGTACCCATGGATTTTGCTGCGGAAAATCTGCGGATTTTTCTGGATATTCTAGATAAATTCGCAGGATTTAGCAAGTACAGGCACTCCCCCGTGTTAACATGGGGAGTGTCTGTGTCCATGCTGCGGTATGTGCGGCTGTGGAATATGCTGTGGATGTCCCGCAGCCGCACGTAACTGCATGTCAATTATTCATGTGGAAATATCTGCTGAGATCTCGGCTCCCCACTATGGAGATACAGGCCGGGTCTTCCGCAGGTAAGCCGCATGAATGTCCGCAGATTTACCGCTTAGATTTTGCTGGAATCCTTCAGCAATGGATAGCTGCGGGTTCCAAGGAGCTGCTGCGGGAAACCTGCGGATATATCCACGGTTACATTGTGCTGTGGGCACATGGCCTAATAGAAACACAGGCGCCATTTGTGCATTTTTTTTTATTTTTTTATTTTTTTTATTTTTTTATATACCCACCCCTAGTTTTGGTTTAAAAACTCCCCTAATACTCAGTGTGTGTATGTGGCTTTATATTGTATAGAATGACACACTACACAAGCGCCCAACAACCAGGAGCGTCGTGTGCCTGAACCTCTTCCATGTAACCATAATCTAACGCTGTGCTGATGACCTCGCTCGCCAGCGTGTGCCCATCCATGTCATCCTGACACAGCAGCTAGAAGAAGTGCCATGGAGGAACATGGCATTGCTTGTCTTAAAATGACCTAAAAATGTTTTCTTAAAGGGATTGCATGCAAGTTGATCACCCCTCCATTTCGGAGTGACTGACAGCTCAGATCCGAGGCATGGTTGAGCACTCGCCCGTGCTGGATGCAGAGGTCACTCTGACTCTTCAGCATCGGAGGGGCACAGGACACAGAGGCTGGTCGGATCTAGTGATTCAGCCAGCTTTTAACAGTGATTATAAATTGTAAAGCAAAGAGCTTGTAGGTGCTGCGCTCCTTGCCTATGAGACCGCCATCAATGATGTAATGTCGGGGTGCTTGATAACTTAGTGAGCGAGCAGTAAACAGTAAACTCAGAAATCCTTCCATTCTTGAGAATAGAGAAGATTTTTAATAACAAGTGGATTGCAGAGTTTCTTATTTTTACAAGCACTTTGCAATTTTAAACATTTATGATTTTGAGAACCTGTCTGAGTTCCCCAGTCAGCTTTAATTTTTAGGACTCCGTTATTTATTCAGTGCCATTGATGACACATTGGTACTTACAGTATATCACAAAAGAGAGTACACCCCTCACATGTTTGTAAATATTTTATTTAAATATTTGCATGGGACAACACTGAAGATATTCCACCTTGATACAATGTAAAGTTGTCAGTGTACAGCTTGTATAACAGTGTACAGTAAGGAACTCCACACATCCTTTAATGTCAAAACTACTAGCAAAAAAGTGAGTACACCCTTAAGTGAAAATGGCCAAAAAATTGTGCCAATGTAGCCATTTTGCCTCCTGTGTCATGTGACTCAGTGTTACAAGGTCTCCGGTGCGAATGGGGAACAGGTGTGTTGTATTTAGTGTTCTCGCTCACACACGTTCTCATGCTCGTCACTGGAAGTTCATCATGGCTCCTCATGGCATAATATTCTCTGATTATGAAAAAAAGAATTGTTGCCTAGGCTAGAAGATTACCCACACCCTGAAACTGAACTGCAGCACAGTGGCCAAGACAATACAGCGGTTTAACAAGACAGGTTTCACTCAGAACAGGCCTCGCCATGGTCAACCACAGAAATTGAGTGCACATGCTTAGCATTATGTCCAGAGGTTGTCTTTTAAAGGGAACCGGTCATCAGAAATTTTTGCTTTCAACCTAAAAGTTTCCCCCTCTGCAGCTCGTGGGCTGCATTCTAGTAAGGTTTCTATACTTTTTGTGCCCCCTTTTTAAACCAAAATAAATACTTTATAAACTTGTACCTTTTGGTATGAAAATCTTGTAAATTCTCCATGGGGGTGGGCTCTTTGGTGTCCGTTGCTGTCCCTTACGCCATCCCTCCACGCTCCAAATCATCCCTCAGGACGCCGCCCACTGCGCCCGAGGTCCCGTGCACGCCAGATCACCTGGTGACGTTGCAGGCACGAGAGTTTGGGCGGCGCTGTGATTGCATAGCAAGTGCCCGCCTATACTCTCGTGGCCGCGCTCTCCCCTCTATACGTCGTTCAGATCCTCTCCGCTTCTCCTGTGCTGTGCTGCTCCGCTTCTCCCATCTGTTTCCTGCTGCAGGGTACGATGGGAAGGAGGTGACGTCTGGTCATTTGGGCGGCGCAGAACTCTGGAGGAAGAGGGGAAAGTGCGGTCACGAGGTTATGGGCGGCACTTGCTGATGACACTCACAGCACCGCCCATAATCTCGTGCCTGCGCAAAACGTCACCAGCGGTCACACGTGCACGCAGTGCACAGTCCCGCTACAGTCGCACAGCGCATGCGCGGGACCTCGGGCGCCCAGGGGCGGCGTCCTGAGGTTTGAAATTCAGCGTTCGGGGGCAGCGTAAATCGGCAGGAGGACCGTAACTGACACCAGGCAGCCCGCCCCCATGGATAATTTACGAAATTTACATACGAAAAGGTACAACTTTATAAAGTGTTTATTTTGGTATGAAAGGGGCCAGAAAAACTATAGGAACCTTGCTAGAATGCAGCCCAGGAGCTGCAGAAGGGGGAACTTTTAGGTTTATAGCTAAATTTCTGATGACAGGTTCCCTTTAAAAATAATGTATGAGTGTTGCCAGCATTGCGGGTTCTAGAGGTTAGCCTGTCAGTGGTCAGACCTTACACTGCATTAAATCAGTCTGCATGGCTGTCATCCTAGAAAGAATCCTCTTCTAAAGATGATGCACAAGAAAGCCTTCAAACAGTTTACAAAAGCCAAGCAGACTGAGGACATGGATAACTGGGACCATCTCCTGTGGTCTGATGAGACCAAGATGAAGTTATTTGGTTCAGATGATGTCAAGCGTGTGTGTTGGCATCTAGGTGAGGAGTGCAAAGACAAGTATATCTTGCCTACAGTTAAGCATGATAATGGGAGTGTCATGGTTTGGGGCTTCATGAGTGCTTCCGGCTGTGGGGAGCTACAGTTCATTAACACTAGAACTACTGAGGTAGTCATTTTGACTACTTTGCAATATGTATTTCTATATAGGTGTCACGAGTCCAGTAGTTCTAGTGTTAAGGGAACCATGAATGCCAACTTGTACTATGCCATACTGAAGCAGAGCTTTGGAAGATGGTCTGCAGGGCAGTATTCCTTATAAGATAGCGACCCCAAACACACTTCCAAGACGATCACTGCCTTGCTAAAGAAATTTGAGGGTAAAGGAGCTGGCCAAGAATATCTCCAGACCTAAACCCTATTGAGCATTGGTGAGGCGTCTTCGAACATAAGGTGGAGGAATGCAAAGTCCCTAACATCCACCAGATCCGTGATGTCATCATGGAGGAGGGAAGAGGATTCCAGAGGCTCCTGTGAAGTCCTAGTGAACTCCATGCCCAAGAGCGTTAAGGCAATGCTTGAAAATAATGACACTTAGGGCATAATTTCGCCATTTTCACTTAGGGGTGTACTCACTTTTGTTGCCAGCGGTTTTGACATTGATAGCTGTGTGTTGAGTTATTTAGAGGGCACCAAAGTTACACTGTTATATAAGCTGTACACTGACTACTTTACAATGTATCAATGGGTCATATCTTCAGTGTTGTCCCATGAAAAGATATAATAAAATATTTGCAAGAGTACGAGGCGTGTACTCACTTGTGATATACTGTGTTGTGTGACCAAGTGATACCCCACATATATATTTTAATTTAGTATTTTATTTTCTATATTCCAGATTTGATAATATACGGACGGATAGTAGTTAGCATCGAATAGAACTGGTCTAGTCTGGGATTTCCTTGATTTCCAGCATTATAGAGGCTGAGATGCCAGGACATCTATGGCAGGATCTACAGGGCCTTCTCGTTTTAAGGTGTCTTGTGTTTCTTGTATCATTTCTGTGATAATTACATGGCACTGATTTCATGGAAACTGAGCTCCATAGATCCTCGAGAGTTTTGTGGTTTACTGTTGTTTGGGAACAGAGGTAGGATCATAGGTAAGAACAGTGGGAACCTGTACTCTAAAAATACCCACAATGTCTGAGATTTGTACGTCAAAGGTCAATTATGTTGAGCTAAAAAGCAGGAACGTTGAAGTGCTCGCCATGATTTTAGCCCAGTGCTCAGATTACCTGAAGTGATTGATGTGAAACATGAATGATTGGATTCAGATGTGGCTTAAATACCACAATATATGGAGGATTTATTCCCAAGAATTCAAGACATGCCTCTGACCGAAGGATCCTACATTTCTCTATAGAAGCTCAGGAGGCGAATGAAATAATCATGAAATAATCATTTGTAAGTGATTGTTATCTGCCCAAAGAAAACATTGGCATCCTACGGTGGAGTATAACAAGACCCCAAACCAAAATATAACCATATGCCTTTCCTGTCACATACATTTTATTAGAAGAAAATATTCAAAAAGTGTGAGAATATGGAGCATAACAGAGTATGAGATACAGTACCAATAAAAGCAAGGGAACCCTTAGCGTAACTTGCAGTTTGAGTGCTAATAAATTGTGGTCACACTAAAGCCTGCTTTACACCTTACGATATCACATACGATATCGTATGCGATCGTACCCGCCCTCATCTTGTGTGACACGTTCAATTTGTTGACTGTGTCGCACTAACGAATATTTCCCTTCACACGTACTTACCTTCCATACGACCTTGATGTGGGTGGCGAATATCCACTTCCTGGAGTGGGATGGACGTTCGGCGTCACAGCGACGTCACACAGCGGCCGGCCAATAGAAGCGGAGGGGCGGAGATGAGCGGGACGTAAACATCCCGCCCACCTCCTTCCTTCCGCATTGCCGGCGGGAGCCGCGGGACGCACGTAAGATCTGTTCATCGTTCCCGGGGTGTCACACACTGCGATGTGTGCTGCCTCGAGAACATTGAACAACCCGACATACAATTTTTAGGTTTTGAACGACATGCATGCGATTGAACAGTTTTTCGTTCAATCGCAATGGCACGTAGGTTTTACATGCTACAATATTACTTACGATTCCGGATGTGCATCACTTACGACGTGACCCCGCCGACACATTGTAAGATTTATTGTAGCATGTAAAGCCCGCATAAGATTTAATTTTTAGCATTCAGAATTTGGGTGCCTTAAAGTGAATCTGTCAGCAGGTTTTTGCTACGGAATATGATTAGGACATGATGTAGGGGGAGGGGGGGGTGAGCCCAATTCCAACAATTTGTCAATTACTGGACTGCTTGGTGTAGTTTTGATAGAATGTCTTTTTGCTGTATATGTAGCAGTGCTCAGAATGCTGGGCTGTGTATAACCCCACCCACACACCTGACTGGCAGCAGCTTGTGTACATTGTTCATTGTGAACAAGCTACCAATCAGTGGTGGAGGCGGAGATACAGAGATTAGCTTGACTGGCCTGCATGTGAGACTAGTCCTGTGCTGATAATCTCCTCTTGATTAAAACACTGGTGGATTGAATTTACAACACAGTATCTAGTAAAGAACACATCCCTGTAATCAGTTGAAAAAGAAATGGAAAAAAGCCCTTACCTAGTGCAGATCAGGAAGGTAGGGATGGATTTTTGGTTGTTATTGGATAGGCTCACCTGGGCTGGTTGTGCACATACAGACACAACCCTGATGAAGGCATGAACGTGACTGCAGCATAGCACCAATCAGGGATATAGTGTCGAAGAGGAAAAACAAAAAAAATCCAGTGATAAATAGGCGCCGGCTGGATGTCAAGACACACATTCAAGTGGCTAGGAACGTGTGTGGATGCTGCCCCATGCACACATCACTATGCTAGAAAGGTAGATCCTAACCAGACTGGCTGTCGCTGTGTAGAATAGTAGTGCTTACCCAGCACCCGTGCTTACCCAGCACCCATACACTGAGGCACCAGGACGCCTTGACTGCTTATACTAAAAACTCTCTCTCCAATGTAAATGACACTCATGTGTGCCAGCGGCAGGTTTTTATAACCTAAACTCTGCTCCAAACACTCACACTTAGTTGTCGACGACATCACCCTTGAGTCAATCCGCTGGCGCCACGTCATCAGGTCTGCTAACATCAGACGACCAATAGGACGATGCTATGTCACGCATATGCTCACTAGTGAGGGTTCTGCATTTAGACTCTGGAGCTAAAGCAACTCCAACCGGAGCATGCACCATAGGGCCTTTTAGGGACGTAGCTGCAGAACAGCCACTACACCGGTGCACCTCCCGGAGATGCGCTAAGCGCTGGGAGCGACGCCTCGGCTGAGCAGCCAGCGGCCGGCTCCGAATGGGAGACTGGAAGAGCCGAAGAAATCCAGGTTCTAGTCCTCGGTGAAGAAGAGGAACGGCTGCCCATAACAGATCTGAACCTGATGAAGCGAGTGGGACGCTCTGGAAACGTGTTTTTGTTTTGTTAAAATAAAAATTCCATTTTTGATTCACATCGTGACAGCGCCTATTCATCACCGGATTTTTTCATTTTTTTTTATTTTTTTTTATTCCCCCCCCCCCTCTACGTCCCTGTAATCGGGCGCTCTACCCTCAGATTATGCTGCCCACAGATTTAAAAAGTAAAAATCTGCTGACAGACTCCACTTAAAGATTCTCTGGTATCGTTTTGCCCACATTTATGATAAAGGTGTTTCAAATCTTTAGTGTGTTCACTTCAACTATGCAACTATATATGAGATGTAACCCTTTGATGATAAATCTAGCCCAAATTACGCCAGAGCTGCGGTATTACAATTCCCTCTGTTAGAAAAGAAAGGGACACCAATGTGTCAAATTTAATATCTAGATATATCAACCAAATAAAAGAACTTTTCTGCATGTTGAAGCATAGTTGCAGTATAAGGCCTAAGACACACGTCATGAAAATCGGAGCGAGTGGAATGCGATAAACATCGCATTCCACTCGGACCAATATTACTCTGTGCCAGCACCCATGAGCGATTTATTTTCTCAGCCCTAATCTGACCGAGAAAACAATCGCAGCATGCTGCAGGTGCAATGCGACCCTAGATTCTCTCGCACCCGTTCCAAGTCTATGGGGTGAGAGAAAAATCGCACTGCACTCATGGTACATCGGTGTTCCACGAGTGCAGGGCAATAGCTGGCAACGGAGGAGAGAGGGAGATAAATCCCTCCCTTCCCTCCTCAGAGCGGCCCGCCCCCCGCAACTGTGGTCCGATCGCATGGTTGGACCACAGTCGCAGTGACACTCATATGACACTCTGCTCCCGCTGTGCTGCCAGCGTGAGCAGAGTGTCATGCAAGGATCGCAGTAGTCCCCCTTGTGGCCCCTGCCTAATTGTATTCAATTATTTTAATTTTTTTTTTTTCTTTTAAAAACAGATCTCTGACCTGTCCACTGCCTCTGCTTGTAACAAAGTAGAGCGCACAAGTCAGGCTGCAGTGCAACCCTACAGCTGATCTAAACGGTCGGTCCTCAGGAACGCACCGCCGACTACCGAGCAGAATCCAAGAGGCAGAGGGAGGGGTGCGCTCCTGAACACACCAGACTAGAACACTGCTTTAAACAATCGAGCGCTAAAAAAGAAAAAGTTTAAAGAAAAAACAAACAATAAGTATAGACATCTATTGCACTAAATACAGTAGTACAGCAATATGCAAGTACCATAATACAATAAACCCTTTGTGTCTTACCATTATGCTAGGTAAATATTCTATCATATATGTTCACTTATTACACAATTTTATTTATTTTTTTTTTTTTTGTGCTTGAAGCCTCAGAAAACCACTAGACATGGTTTCTAGACAAAGTTTGAGGTGGACCAGAAATCTGAACCTGAAATGTAAAAGGAAAATGCTTTTTATGTGATATTAAAGTCAATGACAATCTATTAATCCTATAATTTAGGGTAAATCCTAGCCGCTGATAATCCTCCTAGGCTCCCGGTGTCCTATATTCTAACATCTGTTCTGGAACCTTTCCCATTATTGTGTCTGATCGGAGCAGCCTCTCCAATCCCCTTTCCCTGTGTTATTAGGTTGTGATGTGTTTGTCCTGTTTTGTTATTGGCGCGACTTCATCTCCATTTCCTGGTGCTGTATCTCAGGACCGTTCTTCATTATTTGGGAAGGCTTTGATCTATTGGGGTTTTGACTAACTGCTGGCAATTCTGGATTATTTCCATTTATTGTGAAATTGGCGTCACAAACCTTTAGTTATTAATGTAATCTATGAGCCTTCCAGGGAGACTTTCATGAAATTGTGTAGAAGGACTGGCAGCAACTAGAGGCATTTGACAATCCCTGTATATAGGAAATTGGTGTCATTTATACACTTATTTTTAATATCTTGAAAAACTCCCAGTTTAACTTTAGGGTCCCAAAAAAAAACAGAGACTTCTTTAGCCCTCCACTTGTCTAGTTATTACTGTTTGGCTCATGTCCATTCTTTTTTTTTTTTTTTTGTCGAATATACAAGGGGCTGCTGATAAGTCTTCGGCTTTACCCAGAAAGAAACGAGATAAGATGATGAAACTTTACATTTATTCCACATACTCTCCACTGATGTCAATATACTTCTTACATCGGTATTCCAAGTTCTGTAAGCCTTGCAAAAAAGAATTTTGGTTGTGCCTCAAATCAGGAATCCGTAGCAGCTATGGCATCAGAAATGGTGTGAAATTTGGTACCCTTGAGGTGTTTTTTTTTAGGTTTGGAAGCAGATGATAGTCGGAGGGAGCTAGATCTGGTGAATAAGGTGGGTGGTCAACCAGCTGGAAGCCCAGCTCTGCCAGTTTTGCTGTGGTTGCTTGAGCAGTGTGAGCGGAGGCGTTGTCTTGCAGGAACAAGATTCCTTTGGACAGCTTGCCACGTCTTTTGGCCTTCAGAGCTGCCTTCATTTGGTCCAAAAGCTCAATGTAATACCTTGCATTGATGCTGGAACACTTTTTAGAAGGTAGTCCACTAGAAGCACACCTTCCTTATCCCAGAACACAGATGCCCACCTTTAGTGGCTGATTTTTGCACGAGGAGAACCACGGTGCCTCCACTCTTGACTACTCCTTGTTTTCAGGGTCCTACAAATAAATCCAGGTCTCATCCATAGTGACCAGTCGATACAGGAAGTTCTTATCAGTCCGGAAACGCTCACAAATGGACCAGGAAGTTTTCACTCGCATGCTTCTCTGATCTGTTGTCAAACATTGAAGACCCACTTTGCAGAAGCTTCCTCATGTCCAAATGTTAATTGATAATGACGCAAACATGTTCACGGCAAATCCCCATGATGTCTGCTATTGCTTTAGCTGAAATTCATTGATTCTCCAGTATGAGGTTGTGCACAGCATCGAAGATCTCCGGAACAACCACTCTCGGTCTTCCAGGCTGTTCCTCATCTTTGGTGCTGAAGTGGTTTTAAATTTGACAACTCAGTTCTTAACTGTGGAATATGAAGGGCATTGATCCTCCAATGTCTGTGACATATCACCATGAATATCCTTCACGGCCTTTCCTTGCAGAAATAAGAATTTTATCCCTTCTCTGCTCTAATTTGCTGTGAATATCACATTAGACTCTGTAATTTTGTTTTCCCGCATGCGTACAGCACTGTTGCTATAAGCAACAAACACAAAATTTTGAAAACCTATATTAGAGACACAAGGCCTTCATGTGATGTAACGTTCGTTACCATAGAAACAAAAAAAATCACAAAGCCAAAGACTTATCTGCAGCCCCTCGTATACCACCCCATGACTGAGATCATTTTAAACCAATAATAAACATTATTTTGTTCATCTGTTGGTGGGTTTTGTAGGTAATCTGTCACCAGGTTTATTTATGCTACCTAACCTGAGAGCAGCATAATTTAGATACAGTGATCCTGATTCCAGCAATGTGTCACTTACTAAGCTGTTTGTTTTAATAGGAGATTATCAAAGCTACAGCCATGATTTTTATCACTGGAAAACGAGTAAACTTACTGCTAGGTAGTCTTCCATACTTATGGGCTCATTAGAACTCCACCCGCACCACTGATTGGCAGCTTTCTGTGTGCAAAGGCAGAAAACTGTCAATCAGTGGTGTAGGCTGGGTTATAAAGAGCTGAACATTCAAAGAACTGGTAGATCTTCTGTAAATTAAAACTGATTTTCTCCAAAACTGCAGCCATCAGCTCAGTAAGTGATCTCTGCCCCCACAGAATGTTTCTCTCAAATTCAGTGGTAAAACCCTGGTGACAGAAGTGAACCTGTCAGCATGCCTTTACATTTGAAAGTAGTAGTATGGTTGTATTGGCACTTGTGCCCAAACCCAGAAAAAAAAATTTGGTGGAAGCCGTCCAAATGCACCATCACACCCCAGTGCTCTTCTAGCTGTATTCTACATTGATTACTCATGCATGGCATATCTGTTCTCTACATAAATGGTAGACGTTTAATTGGGGGATAAGCTCCTTGATGTCACTACCTAAATATGTGAATATATATTCTCTATCATTAGAGAGCACCCAATATATATTATAGTTATTGTGTTTGTCAAAAATGAATGATGTTTTCTTATTGTTCAGGTTATGCAAATCTACCTGGGGACATTGTTCCATATACAATAAGAGACACCCGCCAGGATTTTCGTATCGAAATCTCTACATGCGCCTGGATGAAGGAAGTCTAACTTTTAACGCTAATCCACATGAGGTAGGACAAGTATTCCATGGCTGCAGACATTCTTTACAGCGATCATAAATAAAAAATAAATTATGTACCGGTTGTATGTTCTCTTAGCCTAAATGCAGCGGTGACTTTTACATATGACTGTATGGTGGAAGACAGATTAAGGATGAAGGTCAACTGAGGGATGGGAGAGGATCATGGGAAGCCTAGGGTTCTTCTTGCCATGATTATTACATTTTCTAAGCTTTTTGGGGTGGGTTTTTTTTTTTTTTTCTTCTTTCTTTTATGATGGTTTCCTTTTGCTTTCTCTAGGGAATTGAATATTTTTTATCCAGGGGTATACTTGATGACTCACCAAATGAAATTGCAAAGTACATCTTCTACACCAGAACTCTGAACTGGAAGAAATTAAGGATATATCTTGATGAAAGGTAAAGGGAGACTGATTCTCTAGTGGTATTGCATTTGGATAGACACTTGTGCATGTATACTGTTGAAACTGAACATAACTGGTTTATCATTTTCATTGTTCATATATTTTTAGATATTTATTTTTTTAACTTATTTTTTTCACTTGTTTTCTGTGCCCTCATGTTAAAGTTAACTACTCTTTTAAAATTGTCATTAATATTACATTGGTGGGTGTCTGGCGGACGACACTCACTCCGATCAGCTGTTTAGAGTGAATAGGATAACGATGCAATATCTTGTAAGGCCACTACAAAAATACAGTACAGGCGAGTAGGAATCGGCATGCATCCGCTACAACCATTGAAGATCTGCGGTAATTGAATGTGCTTCAGTGCCTCTACAAACAGCTGATTGGACAAGTGCCGATAGATTCCCACCAATCTAAAATTGATGGCTCCTCCAAAATAGAAGGCATCCGTTTTTGGTTTTTTTTTTTAAGGCTACATAACCAATCTAAAGGGAACATAAGGCCTTAAAGCAAAACTCCAAAGCTATAAAAGGCCACTTAGTGCAGTAGTTAAAGTTCTTTCCTCAGATTTTGCCTTGTTGGATGCCTTATATGATAGATCTTGAAATCACATCAATCGTTCGGGGGAACCTTATATTTGGGTGTATTTCTTGATGAATATGGCATTTTGCCTGGACACTGTTTTTTCATCTCACTTGGTCTGAATGTGTTGAACTTTTGAGGACAGCCTGCTACGGTGTGGTAGAGACTGGCACACTTCTTGAATATTTCTCCCTGACGGTCTCTATTAATGTCATATGCTTGATCTTACCCATATAAAGTATATTAAGTTTTGTTTTGTTTTTTCTTTTCTAGGAGAGATGTATTAGATGAACTCATAACATTGCACAACTTCAGCAATCAGTTTCTACCAAATGCACTGAGAGAATTTTTCCGGCACATACATGCACCTGAAGAACGAGGGGAATACCTAGAAACACTCATCACAAAATTTTCACACCGATTTTGTGCTTGTAACCCTACACTAGCACGAGACCTTGGTCTCAGCCCTGGTAAGACTAAACTTTAGACTTGTCAAGTTTTGGATCAGCTGAGGTCTCAACAGATATTGATTCGTGGTGGTCTGACCAACCACTGAGCCTCTCACCGACAAAGGGACTTTAGTCCTGTTCCCAATGTGTGGCATGTTCTTTCATGATGTAGCAGTCTGAAACTGATATTTGGCGTGTCAGACCCCAACTAATCAATGATCTATGACCAATACCATCAATACATAAAAAATGGTGGAGAAATCTCTGATGGTCAACTACAACCAAAATGAAGATTTGGCTGGAGACGAGTTAGTGGCTGCTCTTCTAGATTAGGGACTTAAAGGGAACCTGTCACCGGATGTTTATAATACTCACCTAACGGTCAGTGTGGAGCAGACTGGTTGGATGGGCGTCTCCGTTCTCCGGGTCCCGTGCCTCCTCTTTTGGCCATCTTTGTCCTCCTTCTGAAGTTAGTGTGGATGACACTTTCTACGTTATCTACACTAGCCGACAGTGAGGTCCTGCACAGGCGCACTTTGATCTGCCCTGAGCAGACGTGTGCAGCGGATTTATATAAGTAATAATCATGTTCTTTTTATTATTAGTAATAGTAATAATAATAATAATAATAATATTTATTATTTGTACTTTTTTTTTTTTTATATATATCGGTTATTCTGTAGCTCAGGAATAGGTACTTGAAGTAAAAACACATGGAGTTGGAAAGCGTTCAAATATAAAAAATATTAGTTGTAAAATTGCCAATATTATGGATAAGCACATAGCACAGATCATCTCCTGTCACGAGGCCAGGGTTGGCAACCAGTTATTCATCTCTTGTAAGCATTGCTATCCCAATTGTGTGGATGTGAGTGTCATCATAAGTCAGAGCTATATGATAGTATAAGCCATAACGTTCCTGGTACTGCCAGGCGGATAATACTCCACAAATTACTGCGTTTAGTTTTAGTACAAGAATTCTCTGAGTCTGTCTTTTACAGTGGTCTTGTAGTTTAGCTCATATTATTCCCGTAAACATACATTGCAAAATCCAGACCCATCGACAAAGCTATCAGTATAGCACAAAAGTGAGTACACCCTCACATTTTTGTAAATATTTTATATCTTTTAATGGGACAACACTGGAGATATGACACTTTGATGCAATGTAAAGTAGTTGGTGTACAACTTATGTAACAGTGTAAATCTTAATTGCCCTCTAAATAATTCAACACGCAGCCATTTATGTATAAACCATTGGCGAAAAAGTGAGTACACCTCAAAGTGAAAATGGCTAAATTGTGCCCAATTAGCCATTTCCCTCCCTGGTGTCATGTGACTCAATAGGGTTTCAAGTTCTTTGGTGTGAAAGGGAAGCAAGTGTTATATTTAATGTTATCGCTCACACACTCTTATACTGGTCACTGGAAGTTCAGCATGGCACCTCATGGCAAATAATTCTCTGAGGATCTGAAATAAAGAAATGTTGCTCTACATTGAGATGGCCTAGGCTATAATAAGATTGCCAACACCCAGAAACTTTGCTGCAGCACAGTGGCCAAGACCATACAGCAGTTAAAGGCAGGTTCCACTCAGAAAAGGCCTCGCCATGGTTGACCAAAGTAGTTGAGTACATGGCGCTCAGCATCATATTGAGAGGTTGTCTTTTCAAACAGACGGATGAGTGCTGCCAACATTGCTTGCAGACGTTACAGGGTGGGTTTCGGCCTTTCAGTGTTCGGACAATATGCCACACACCGCATCAAATTTATCTCCATGACTGTCGTTCCCGGAGGAAGCATCTTCTAAAGTTGATGCACAAGAAAACTGTTTGCTGAAGACAAGCAGACTAAGGACCTGGATTACTGAACCATGTGCTGTGGTCTGATGACACCAAGAAAAACTTATTTGGTTCAGATGGTGTTAAGCATGTGTGGAAGCAAGCAGGTGAGGAGTACAAAGACAAAGAAGTGTTTCTTGCCTACAGTCAAGCATGGTGATGGGAGTCTCATGGTTTTGGGTTGCATGAGTGCTGCCGGCTGTTAGGTGCATCAGTTCGTTGAGGGAACCATGAATGCCAACATGTACTGTGACATACTGATGCAGAGCATGATCCCCTCACTTTGGAAACTGGGCCGCAGAGCAGTATTTCGACATAACTATCCCAAACACATCCCAAAGGCAACCATTGCCATGCTAAAGAAACTGAGAATAAAGCTGCTGGACTGGCCAAGCATATCTGCTGACCTAAACCCTGTGAGCATCGGTGAGGCATCTTCAAACTGACTGTGAAGGAGCACAAGGTCTCTAACATCCACCAGCTCCATGATGTCATAATGGAGAATGGAAGAGGATTCCAGAGGCTCCTGTGAAGCTATAGTGAACTCCATGCCCAAGAGAGTTAAGGCAGTGCGTGAGACAAATGGTGGCTAAACAAGATATTGACACTTTAGGAACAAATTGACAATTTTTACTTGGGGGTGGGGGGACTCACTTTTGTAGCCAGCGTTTTAGACATCTTTGCTAAAGACTTACGGCAAGAAAAACGGAGCGAGTGGAATTCGATAAAAATTTGCATTCCTCACAGATCAACGTTACTCTGTGGCCGCTCCCATGAGCAATTTTTCTTCTCAGCCCTAATTGGACCAAGAAAACAATCTCAGCATGCTTCAGGTGGAATTTGATTTTTCTCTCGCACCCATTCAAGTCTATGGGTGCCAGAGAAACATCACAGTGCACTTGCAGTATACCGGTGTAATGCGAGTGCAGTGCGAGAATCCGCTGATAATAGATTAGATGGGGAAATTAATCTTTCCCTCTCCTCCTCAGCGCTTACCCTGTCCTCCGCCACTGTGCTGTGATCGCATCACAGTGACAAGACACTTGGCTTACACCCCAGCCGAGCGGGAGCAGAGTGTCATGCGATTAACTCACAGTAATGCCTGTGTGGCTGCAGGTTGTCATTTAAAGGGCACACCAAATTTACATTGTTATACAAGCTGTACACTGACTACTTTACATTGTATCACAGGGTCATATCTTCACAGTGTTGTCCTATGAAAAGATATAATAAAATATTTACAAAAATGTGAGGTGTACTCACTTTTGTAATATAATGTATGAGCTTGGAATTTTTTGCAGGACAAGCCATTTTGAATTCACTCAATTCATTTTCTCAAATGTGTGAAATTGTTTTTAAAGGGGAAAAAAACACCGCAATTTTGACTTTTACAGCATTCATTGTGGGGTAAAAATTGACACATTATATGGCCACGTAAAGACAGTACAATTGTGGGGATACCAAATTTCTTTGTATTTTAACTTGTGATATAGTTATGGAAAAAAAATTAGCAGTTTATAAAAGTTAAAAAAAAAGTTTTTTTAATATTTTCTGAGACTTGTGACTTTGGATTTCTGTTGGTACTCCAAGTGCCAAGACATATGCAAATATAGAATATCTGAAATTGAAACTGCATTGATGCTATATAAAATATACCAGTTATTTCTTGCGCCATCCGTTGAGTATGCGCATTATTAACCCTTGCTTTCCTTGTGTTTTTTTTTCTTTCTAGATGCAGTCTATGTATTGTGCTATTCTTTGATCTTGCTGTCCATCGATTTGGCCAGTCCTCATGTGAAGAACAAAATGTCGAAGAGGGAGTTTATTAGAAACACTCGCCGCGCTGCTCAGAACATTAGCGAAGAATTTGTAGGGCACCTTTATGACAACATTTACCTTGTTGGCCATGTCGCTGTGTAAATGTTTAAAGGGGTTGTCTGGGACTAGTATATCAATGACCTATTCTTAGGAAAGGTCATTAATATCATTGCAGTGGTGGTCTGCCACTAACACCTGGGTGCCAGAAGTTCAAAGTTCATGGGGTAAGAACACCCCAGCTCCGTAATGGTCGTCATCTGGTATCACAGCTTGGATCCCACTGAAGTGGATGTGATCCGAGCTGTAGTTTCTAACCCATGGGTCCCCAATTCCAGTCCTCAAGGGCCGCCAACAGTGCAGGTTTTCAGGATTTCCTTAGTATTGCACAGGTGATAATTTAATCACCTGCACAGTTGATGATTCAAACACCCCTGCAATGCTAAGGAAATACTGAAAACATGCACTGTTGGCGGCCCTCGAGGACTGGAGTTGGGGAACCCTGTTCTAACCGTTATGACTGCACAGTTTAAGGAGCTGTGGTTTTCAAGCTTACTGGGTGTAATTTTGGTTCTGTGGCTCCAGGTACCAACACTGCAGTGGAGGTGACGGGTGTCTGATGATTGGTCATCAGTATCTCAGTCCCAGTCAACACCTTTAATCTCTAGGCTTGAAAACCATTAGTCAACTACTACTACAGCTCTCCAAAGCATTGACCCAGTTGGCAAATATGGGGTTACGATAGTGCTGGTCATTCTAACCTCTGTCTACAATCTAATGATGCATCCTGTCATTTCTTAGCAATCTATCTTGGATAGCGAACATTTCTTCGAGAATAATTTTTTTTATTAATAGATTTGCTTATGTCTTGCACACACCCGTGCCATTAGACTGACCTAGCCATTTATGACTGTTAAACTGACATTATAATGTAGGCCTTCTTCAGGGTGTTGGAACTAAACACTAGACTTTGTTTTGGATCGCATTTACCAATGCATTTGTTTGTTTTTTAATATTTTGCAAATTGTACATATTAAACTAAAGAGATTTATAATCATAATATAAATATTAAATATGTAAAGTATTTTAACTAAAGCTTTTTGTATTTGATTTATTTCTTTGGCGATGGACAACTCAGTAATGATGACATGTGACCAATATGTTCAGTACTACTAAGGCCCATTTATAGACAGGTCCCTTTCCGCTCATAAATGCTATCAACACTATACAATGGATATGATTCTATCTTCAAGTGAAAAATGGATAAACATATAGCTGGGATGAATTAGGAAAACCTGCACTTACAGGGGGTTGGACCTGATGGCCCTTGAGGTCCCTTCCAATTCTACCATTCTATGATTCTATGATTTCCATTTATGACCCTGATCACATTGACCTATAAATCTTTTTGGGGATACAACAATAGTTTAAATTTTGTTTTGTATTTACACAGGAGTAGTCCCCAACTTTTCTTACCCTGAGTGGCACATTGTTCTAAGAGGGGGTCGCAATCTTCCTCACTGTTCCCTTCTTAATTTATATTATAGCATATTACAGTCAAAGTTCGAGATTGCTGATGATGCTAATAGACAGTTTGTCGGGTTTCAATTGCTTGCTGTCAAATATTTTCTGCAAGTTGTCTACTTTTTCTTTTTTTTTTTTTTCTCTGACGCCTCATTGGGGGACACAGGACCATGGGTGTTTATGCTGCCTATCCATAGGAGGACACTAAGTAGATGCAAAAGCATAGCTCCTCCTCTGCAGTATACACCCCCTGGCCGGGCCAGGCAGTCTCAGTTTTAGCTTAGTGTCTGTAGGAGGCACTTCCTTTCAAGGTTTGTTATTTTTTGAGGGCGACGGTTTCCTTTTGGGACCGATCTCCCACTACCATCAACGGGCGGGAACGTGAAGTGTTGCCTACACGTACCCCCTCCCGCGACGCTGGATCCTGGGCTGGACGACGGGTTCCATAGACACCGATTTTCCAAAGCCCAGGGCAGAGGCACAATTCCTCAGCCCCTCTTTTGCAGGCTCTGAGTTGAATATGGCACCGTTGTGACCAGATACAGCAAGCTGACTCTGCTATTGTCACTGCCTGAATTGAAGCAGTGTTTTTAAGGTGAGATCCCCCCTGACTGGTTTCCCAGACAAAGGGAGAAAAGGCTGTGCAGGAAAGGCTCCCAGGGCTGAATATACAGTAGTTATTATGAGAAAGTCCCTGGCTAATGCAAGGAAGAGAGCCCCAGGAATCCTGAACACACAGTGTTAACTTTTCCCTAGCTTGCTGGCTGGAGGAGGGGGGAGGTCCCTCCTGTTTGCAAACTCCTGCACAGATAATTTCCCAGTGGCAGGGGAGAGGGGGTGGCTAGAGAATCACAGAGCTCAGGGACTCATGCTGTTTATTATCTGCTCTGTTAATTTGATCTAGCAGAAAAGCCGACTGATAACCACCAGTGACAAGCTGTGTGCTGACTAGAGGGTGAGGGAAAAAAACTATCAGAAGCTCCTTTCACGCCGTTTTTTACTACCCACAGCAAGGGGGGGGGCACACTGACTACTTCTTTGTGCTCTTTTAGTGCTAAACCCCGCCCCCCCGTGGCCGCGATAAGCTCCCCCCCCGCCCCCCAGGAAAGCGTGGGAAGATCTCCAGCCATCGGCTGATTCTGGTAAGGTGCTGCTCACTGTAGCTCTGCTGAGCATTGCTCCCCCTCCTAGCATACTCCTGCAGAATTCAAAAGGCACTAAGAGGGCTAAGGCTCACATAGTTTATTATTCAAAACCTATATAACAATGAAAAACAGCATAAAAACAACCTCTACTCAAAATATTGTGTTTTGCAAAGTGTGCACAACATTCCAAACTGTACTATTGAAAAATTAGATTTTTGGCAAAAAATTGCAATTTTTCCAGCTGCCTCGCCACGGCAAATCTCTTGAGGTAGTCCTACACTACAATATTTTTATTTAAAGTGTGCCATGCGGCCTCACATATGCAAGGGCTAAGGCTCACATAGTCTATTATTCAGCCTGCACTGCCTGCCATGTTGAGCTACCACGTAAACACACCTCTTCTCTCTGTGAGTCCTGTGCCCCTATAGCCCCCCAAGACCCCCCTGCCACTACCGCCGCAACCGTCAGCCCAGAGCCTAGGGCTTCCCAGCCCACCGGAATGGGCACAGTTTTTGTCCCAATCCATGGAAAAACTGTCACAGAACCTGGTGCTGGCTATGCAATGTCGTCCTCCACACCCTTCTGGGTCGCTGGACGGAACGCAGCCTGAGGATACCCCTATGGAGGATCCTTCTGAGGTAATCTGGGCACATGCTTCACCGGTTGCAAGGATCAGGAAAAGAGCACACGGCCGGGTGTCTCCAGCGGGCTCTCCCTCGGGAGCACACAGGGCAGGCTCTCCCACACGCTCCATGGCTTCTGAAGAGCTGGAGGAGGGAAAATGCTGTTTGTACCAGGAGGATTCCTTGGTTTCAGCCTCCCCAGATGATCAAACTGCAATAGACTCCCTTATAGCAGCAATCAACCAAACTCTGCATGTGGAGGATCCCCCATGCACTACCACTGACCATGCGGTCTCCTTTAAGAGGGCAAGGAAACCTCAAAAGGTTTTCGCTGATCACCCTGAGTTTCAGGATATACTCACAAAGCAAAGGGAGAAGCCTGACAGGCGCTTTGGTAACCAAAAACTCATGGAGTCGCGGTACCCTTTTGCCTCACATGCCCCAAAGGGCTGGGCCGATCCACCCTCTGTCGACCCCCCCCCCCCCTGGTCTCCCGCCTTACCACAAAGACACTCCTGTCTTTACCCGATGGTTCCTCCATCAAGGACCCGACAGACACAGGTGGAGCACCTCACCCGCTCTGCTTTTGAGGCTGCGGGTTCCTCCCTCTCTCCCTCCTTTGCCTCTGTGTGGGTCACAAAGGCGATCTCGGTCTGGGCAGAATCCCTTAACTTTGCTTGAGGAATGCCAGTTCACTCATACCTTCACAGAGGTAACAGCTCAAATTGCCGCTGCGGCGGAGTACCTCATGCAGGCCTCCATGGACGCTGCTACCTGCGCAGTGTTTGCCGCCTCAAATACCATAGCCATCCGTAGAGCTCTCTGGCTCCGACAATGGCGAGCGGACTCTGCCTCCAAGAAGTCTCTCACGGGCCTCCCCTTTTTTCCAGACCGATTGTTTGGCAAACGTCTGGACAAGCTCATTTCTGACGCCACGGGAGGAAAGAGTACCTCCCTCCCCCAGCTGAAGTCCAGGACGTCCTTCACCAGACGTCCACAGTCCTCGTTCCGCTCCTTTCGGAACTCATTTGGTTGGTCGACACCCCGTGCTGTCCACGCCACCAGCCGCGGACTATGCAGGGACCGACCGACCTCAGCTCTCCCCGAAACCTACTTCGTCATGGCAGCCTAGACCGAAACAGTCCAGGACTAGGGAGACTCGGCTACGACGTTTTCCCCCTCATGACTCCTTCGGCGCCCCGGAAGTCACACTCATTGTAGGAGGTCGACTGCTGCTCTTCCAACACATCTGGGCTGCCGCCTCAGACGACAAATGGGTGCGAGACCTTGTGTCTTCCGGTTACCACATAGAATGTCGGACCCGAACCCAGAGTCTGTTCTAACAGCAGGAGTGATAATACCTGTCCCAGAAAACGAGAAGTTCGGGGGTTTTTATTCCAACCTCTTTGTGGTCCACAAAAAGGATGGGTCAGTTCAACCCATCCTGGACCTCAAACACCTAAACAAGCATGTGCAAGTACAGAGATTCAGAATGGAGTCCCTAAGGTCCATTATTGCATCCATGGTCGAAGGAGAATTCCTCGCATCCATAGACATCATGGATGCATACCTGCACATACCCATCGCCCCAGATCACCAAAAGTTCCTCCGCTTTGCAATTCAGGACTCCCACTTTCAATTCGTAGCTCTAGCCTTCGGCCTTGCCACTGCGCCAAGGGTCTTCACCAAAGTCATGGCGGCCGCCATGAGCGTCCTTCACGCCAGGGGAGTGGTCGTTCTCCCTTACTTGAACGACCTCCTCATCAAGGCCCCCTCCTTCCACAACTGCTCAACCAGCGTACAGATCACTGTGGACACCCTATTCCGCTTAGGGTGGCTAGTGAATCTGGACAAATCATCCCCGGTCCCATCACGATCCATCACCTTCCTGGGCATGTCCCTTGACACCCGTCGGGGCTTGATCCTTCTCCCTCAGGACAAGGCGATCGCTTTTCAACGAGCGGTACGCTGCCCTCTACGTCCTCCGTCTCGCTCCATTCAAGTCAGCATGAAAGTGCTCGGCAGGATGGTGGCGGCTATGGAAGCAGTACCCTTTGCTCAACTGCACCTCCGCCCACTGCAGCTCTGCCTTCTAGCGGCTTGGGACAAGAGCCCCTTCTCCCTGGACAGACATCTTCACCTGACGCCTTCAGTCAGGTACGCACTCCGCTGGGGGCTTCGGTCCTCATCCCTATCGAAGGGGAGATCCTTTCTCCCAGTGAACTGGCTGGTCCTGACCACGGACGCTAGCCTCCTAGGCTGTGGAGCAGTGTACCGGCACCACACTGCTCAAGGACGTTGGATGCCCCAGGAGTCTTCCCTACCCATAAACACCCTGGAACTCCGCGCGATCTTCCTCGCGCTCAGAGCGTTCTGCCCTCTGCTAGCGGGTCGTCCGATTCGAGTCCAATCGGACAATGCGACAGCTGTAGCCTATATCAATCGGCAGGGGGGCACCCGCAGCAAAGCGGCTTATCTCGAGGCCCACAAGATCCTCAGCTGGGCCGAATCGACGGGATCAGTGATATCAGCGGTACACATACCGGGGGTAGAGAACTGGGCAGCAGACTTTCTAAGTCGCCAAGGCCTGGCCGCCGGAGAATGGTCTCTCCACCCAGATGTGTTTCTACACCAGACGTGGACCTAATAGCCTCAAGGTTGAATGCAAAGGTACCCGAGTTCATAGCCAGGTCACGCGACACGCAGTCCATTGGCGCGGATGCTCTAGTCTGCTCCTGGCACCACTTCCGCCTGCCTTACATATTTCCACCTCTACCCCTGCTGCCGCGGGTGATCAGGAAGATCAAGGCAGAAGGAGTCCCGGTGATACTGATAGCACCGGACTGGCCCAGGTGCGCCTGGTACGCCGAATTAGTACAAATGCTCACAGATGCACCGTGGCGCCTTCCAGACATCCCAGACTTGCTGACCCAAGGGCCCATTTCCCATCAGAACTCCAGAGCCCTGAAGCTGACGGCATGGCCATTGAGAACTGGGTATTAACAAGAGCGGGATTCTCCCCCGCGGTTATTTCCACCATGATCAGCGCCCGAAAGCCTGCTTCATCCCGCATTTACCACCGTATGTGGAAAATCTTCCTTTCATGGTGCAGAGAAACTAACGTCCAGCCTATGCCTCTGGCCATCCCCAGAATTCTCGACTTTCTACAGTCTGGCTTGCAAGCGGGGTTGGCTCTCAGTTCCCTTAAAGGGCAGGTCTCAGCGCTCTCAATCTTCTACCAATGCCGCCTGGCTCAAAAACCGCAAGTCAAGACCTTCCTCCAGGACGTTTCCCATCTAGTTCCCCTGTACAAACGGCCGCTGGACCCATGGGACCTCAACCTCATTCTGGACGGTCTCCAGAGGTCTCCCTTTGAACCACTCAAGGAATCCTCCCTTGCTCTTCTGTCCTGGAAGGTAACATTCCTGGTGGCAATTACGTCCATCAGACGGGTTTCGGAGCTAGCAGCACTCTTGCCGCGAGCCTTTCCTGGTCTTTCACCAGGACAAGGTGGATCTGCACCCCCTTCCGGATTTCCTTCCAAAGGTTCTTACCCCGTTTCATTTGAACGAGGACATTGTTGTGCCTTCATTTTGTCCACACCCAGTTCATAGGGTGGAAAGGTCTCTGCATTCGTTAGACCTCGTCAGGACAGCCCCCTTTAGGAAAACTGACTCTTTGTTCGTCATTCCTGAGGGGCCTAAGAAGGGACAGGCAGCTTCAAAGGCTACTCTGGCTCGCTGGATTCGCTCTGCGATCCAGGAAGTCTACCGCCTGCAATTCAAGCCCATTCCTAGTGGGCTGCGGGCTCATTCCACGCAAGCAGTTGGCGCTTCGTGGGCCATTCGGCATCAGGCTTCAGTGGAACATGTGTGTAAGGCTGCGACCTTGTCTAGCCTACATACTTTTTCAAAGCATTACAGAGTCCATACCCAGGTTTCAACTGAGGCAAATCTGGGTAGAATGGTAAAATTCTGCAAACGGCAGTAGAGCACCTCTCTCAGTAGGCGCTCCAGGCTGTCTGGGACTGGTTCCTAGTCCTTGGGTTGTGTTGTCTTTTATGTTTTCCACCCATGGACTGTTTTAGGACGTCCCATGGTCCTGTGTCCCCCAATGAGGCGTCCGAGAAAAACTGATTTTTGTGTACTCACCGTAAAATCGTTTTTTCTTAGCCATCATTGGGGGACACAGCACCCACCCTGTTGCCCTGCGGGGCCTTGGTTCTCTCAGTACCTTATTTGGTTTTGACTCTTCTTTTCTCATGTTCCTCTGTTGAGAAGTGTTTTACTGCTTTTTTCTCCTACTGCTTGTGTACTAAAACTGAGACTGCCTGGCCCGGCCAAGGGGTGTATACTGCAGAGGAGGAGCTATGCTTTTGCATCTACTTAGTGTCCTCCTATGGATAGGCAGCATAACACCCATGGTCCTGTGTCCCCCAATGATGGCTAAGAGAACGATTTTACGGTGAGTACACAAAAATCGGTTTTTTTGTTTCCTTCAATTTGTTAATTTTTTTATTACTTTGTCAAAAACCCATGAAGTAGAATTGAACGTATACTTAGGTGTTATGTTTATATTGAGGGACATTATTTTCACCTCAATTTTTACATTGACTTTGCCCCCCTCCCTTCACTGGCTTCATATTTCTAGGCTGTGATTAAATGTTACATTAACTACAGTAGGGGTTCTCTACTTTTTATCATTGAATAAATGGAATTTATAGATAGACGATGAATATAGGTCCATATCCCTGTTTTGGATCCATTCCACTACAGCAGTGGTACCCAAGCTTTCTTGCACCAGGGACTGGCTATCTAGGTGCCCACTAGTATCCAGATCTACTCCCCCTCCAACTCACAGAACATACAGCTAGCAGGAAGGTAAAGAGGGCTGAACACGTATGATGTTCTTCTCCCTGCTCCTGTCTGAGCAAATTCTGCAACTAGACTAGCAGCACTACACATTGCGCCTCAGTGTACAGCACTGCTACGTAGCAGCGCTATACACCAGATAATGCTGTAGACCGGGGGGGGGTGCTGGCGAGACTTTGGTGTACAGTACCAGACCAGGTTCCCGCCAGCAGCTATGCCAGGAGCCACCATAATCTCTGCTGTGAGCCGTGACCTTTAAAATGTCACGGCTCGCAGCAGAGAACATTATGCAGGGCGTGATGGGTCGGGGCGGCATCCGCCCCACAAAGTGTGCTCTGATCCACCGCGAAGCATACGGTCAATGGCCCATTCCTGGTCTGTGGTCTGGTGGGTGGGGATCCCTGCACTACAGTATCCTAAGAATCCATAAGCACAAGTTTCTGGACAGTCCCAGTACAGTAGTAACTGGGGACTGTTACAGTATATATTTGTATTTTATCCCATTCTGAGTATTTTCAAAAGTTTTAAGTGGCCAGACAACTTCATTGACTGAATGCCACTGTCCTACTTATCTGTAACAAGTATCCTGACCCTGCTTTTTAACCTCTTCACGACATATGATGTACTGGTTACGTCATGGATCGTGTGCGGTTAAGCCCCGCGGGCTGCCGTGGACAGTCTGTGGCGATCCGGGCACATGTCAGCTGATTTCAACAGCTGATGTGTGCCTGCCAGGCGCGATTGGAATAATGTTCCACCTGCGCCTATTAACCCCTTACATCTCGCTGTCAAATTCTGACCGCAAGATGTAACAGCGTGCTGCCATAAGGATAAGTTACCCACCCCCATTTGGAAGACTCATGACATGATCACATGACTTGGTGGTTGCCATGGTAGCACAGGGTCATGTGATGACTGTTGTAGCTATTGTGAGTCACTTTCTCTCACTGTGTAGCTATGATCTGGAGAAATAGAAGAGCAATCAGACTGCTAGGCTGTTAGGCTATGTACGCACGTTGCGTTTTTTCCTACATTTTGGCTGCGTTTAAAACTGCAGCATGTCAATATCAAAATGCTTGCGTTGTGCTCCCCAGCAAAGTCTATGAGAAGTCGACAAATTCCATGCACTTGTTGCTTTTTTAAATACAGCGTTTTGGATACCAAATATTTGACAAAATCGATTCTCTCTGTGAACCTATGGCACGCGTGCTGTTGCCACATTCAGCCACTTTGCACTGTCGGTGTGGTCGCGTCGACCGTGTAAAGTGGTGTTGGAGCAGAGGAGACCTTTCTCCTCCTCCTGACACGCCTACCCTCCTGAGCCGCAGCCCTGTTGCCTAGGAGACTGAGGAGTGTCAGTAGGCGGTGCCGGCGTCTTGTGGCCGCGCGGGAACTGAACTGAGGACGCAGCGATGGAGTGGCTGCTGCAAGGTGAGTTTTTTTATTTTTATGCTGTGTGCGGCTGTGCCAAGATGTGGGGGACAGAGCCAGCACGGGGCATACATGGCTGCAAGGATGGGGGGAAACATGCCAGGATGGGGTACATTTAGCAGGAAGGGGAACATGCCAGTAAGTGGTACATTTACCAGGATGGGGGGGAAACATGCCAGGATGGGGGTACATGAACATGCCAGGATGCGGACAAATGCCAGGATGGGGAACGTTTAGCAGTAAGGGTGACATTTATCAGGATGGGGGACATTTACCAGGAAAGGGGACATTTACCAGGATAAGGGAACATGCCTGGATGAGGTACATTTACCAGGATGGGGTCATTTAACAGCATGGGGGAACATGCCAGGATGGGGTACATTTACCAGGAATGGGGTACATTTACCAGGATGGGGCCATGATGGGGACAAATATACCAGAATGTAGGAAATATATATCAGGATGGGGGACATATTTACCAGGAAGTGGCCAGGAAGGGGGACAGAACTACACAATGAAAGGGGAGGGGAGCCACTCGTACGTCTTTATGGGATTTCAGGATGTTCAGACTTTGAAATGTGGATGTGGATTATAGGGCGACATCTGATTGCATTCCAGGCTAAAATCTCTGTCTAATGTGCTGCAATTTTTTTCCAGAGAGATCAATCCAATTGCTGTGTCTGGAAAAGGGCAGGGGCTCAGCTTCAATGTGTGGTAAGCATGCATGAGCGTGATGCCCCCTGCTGAAGAGAAGAGAAGACGGCAAAGGTAAGGTTACAATCAATTATTTACATAATAGGATTGGTTGGCACTTCGGGAAAAAAAATGGGTTCAGAGCTACAGTTTGGGCACTTGGCCTGTAAAAGGTTCGTCATGACTGCTCTATGGGGATGTAGCAGAGCCGAGTGGGACCGCACTGTCAAAAATGCATCTAAAATGCATGTTTTGGATGCATTTTTTTTTTTGTCAAACGCAATGTTTACAGTTGTCCAGTCTACCAGAGGGTGCATTTTTTTCTGCACTTGACAGAACGCAGCGTGTGCATATACCCTTATAGTTCTCTAGGGGACCTAGTTAAGAAAAAAAAAAAGGGTGAAAAAAAACCCCTAAAAGTTTCAAGTCACCATTCGGCCCATTGAAAATTTAAAGGGTTAAAAAAAAATTAAAAATATACACATACACATTTGGTATCACAGCGTTTCAGAAATTCCCGATCTATCAAAATATAAAATAAATTAATCTGATTGGTAAACAGCGTAGCGGCAAAAAAAAATTCCAAATCCAAATTTACTTTTTTCCAGCACCCATGATGGCACCATGACAGGAAACCTCCAGGATAAAAAGGGGCGTCACCTCTCCCCGCATCAGTTGGTTTCCTGTCCTTGAACAGGGAGCCTCCAGGGATCCACTGGATACAGGATGGTCCTGATGGGCTCAAGATTCAAATCCGGCGCCCGGCCAGCCGACTCTGGCAGGGGTCCTGCTGCGGTCGGCCGAGGTGCTGTGGAACTGCTGCAGCGGACCCACGGAGGTCAGGCCTGTGTGCGGCGCATCCTCCTCCGGTGACGCCATGTGCAGGTTCTAGGCGCTGGGACGTGGTGTGGAGCCATCGGGGACCAGGTAAGGGCCGGTCGGCCGCAGTGCTCTCCCGACGCAGCAAACCCACGGGGGTCCCGTCTGCGCGCGGGCTCCCCCCCCTCTCCTTACCACGTGGAACCGGGCGCCAGGGGCCGGGATGGAGGTGGCTGCTGCTGCGCTTCCCTGCGGTGGCGTCCTTGCAGCTGCAGACACTGTGGCACTTCCAGGTAAAGGAGCGCCATGTGTGTGGTGAGCGGGGGTGTCCGGGCAGTGCGTCCTTTCCTATTGGACGTGCGGATGGGACGTCATCTCTAGGAAATAGAGGGGAGGGGTTGCCAGCTTTTTTAAAAAACGAGCGGCAATCTTCGCAGTGGTGACAAGCGGTCGACTGTGTCTCCTTTGCCTCCCTCCTCTCCAAAGCCTCCCTCTGATCCAGATACTGCCTCCCAGAAGCAGCAGTGGAGAGGTAGCCGGGATGGCAGTGTTACCGGCTCTGGAGCCAAGCGGGGGATGACTGATGACTGGCCCTGCAAGCGGAAGGACCCTGGCTCCCCTAACAGTAAAAGACCCTCTAAAGGAGGGAAGTCAGATGATGTCCCTGCGGACCCGGTATAGCCTCTTGCATCTGTGGGTGAGTGATGGCATGTGATTCTCGCTTCAAAACGGCAGTCGTCTTGTCTGTGTTTTTCCTAGGATCATAGTAGACCTAAGAAATGTTTATCCAAATCCAGACATAAAGAATGTTCCTTGTGCAGTAAGGAACTATCTGGTTCCTGGACTAAGAGGCTGTGCAGGGGCTGTATTCAGCAGACTTTGTCAGAGGAACAGCCGGGATTTACCTCCGATCTCCGATCCGTCGTACGGGAAGAGGTCAGGGACTCCCTCCGATCCCTGTCTGCGCAGTGCCGGGGCTTCTAAACCCCCTTCGCCTACCCACGAGGACTCTGATAGGTCTGATGGGGAATGTGATTCCTCTGGCTCTACTTCCCACTCCTCTTCAGATAGCGACTCAGGAGGTCGCCAGTGCTTCCCGATCGAAAATATGAAGAAGTTGGTTAAGGCTGTACGGACCACTATGGGCATCCCGGATGAGAAACCTGAAAAATCTATACAGGATCGGATGTTCGGGGCCATGGAGCAGAAAAAACGGCGCTCCTTCCCGGTGGTGGATAGGGTACAAGCTTTAATTACCCGGGAATGGAAAAAACCTGATAAGAAGCATTCCCTTCCAGGTGCCTTTAAGAGGAAATATCCGTTTGAGGAGGCCTCCTGCTCCACCTGGGATAAGGCTCCAAAATTGGATGTTGCGGTCGCCAAGGCGTCCAGAAAGTTTGCCTTGCCATTTGAGGACATGGGTTCATTGAAAGACCCATTGGATAAAAAGGCGGATCACTTCCTGAAGAATACCTGGGAAGCTTCTGCCGGAGGACTGAGACCCGCCATAGCTGCTACGTGTATGGCTAGATCCCTAACTATTTGGATAGATGAACTAGATGACCAGTTTAGATCAAGGGCACCTAAGGAAGAGATTGCTTCCTCCCTCTCCAAATTACGAGGAGCGGCGGCCTTCCTTGCGGACGCCTCAGCGGACTCCACTAAGTTGGCTGTAAATTCGGCATCCCTCTCCAATGCGGCTAGAAGAGCTCTTTGGTTGAAATGCTGGCCGGGGGATATGCAAACTAAGTCTCAACTTTGCAATATCCCCTGTCAACGGAAATATCTGTTTGGCCCGATCCTGGATGACATCCTGGAGAAGGCTAGCGACATGGAAAGTGGCTTTCCCTTTCCGTCCTTTCCATCTTCAAGGCGGTCCTTTCGAAAGAAGCCAGTTCGCCGGAACACCCAGCCAAGGGATCGGAATACCTGGTCCGATAGAAAGAAACCAGGAAACGGGTTCATGTTCAAGAGACCCTCGAAAGATCAGCATAAGTCATCCAAGTGACTCGCTTTCCCAGGTCGGAGGGAGGCTCTCTCCGTTCCTTCCGGCTTGGGAAAGGATTTCATCAATTTCATGGATCCTGGGCCTAATAAAATCAGGCCTCCGGCTTCCCTTCCATCACCCTCATCCTCACCGATTCCTGGTTACCCCTCTACGTCGTTCTCCTGCGGAACAGCTGGCTTTGGAAGCAGAGATCAAACACCTCTTAAAGGGGGTTCTGATGGCAGTTCCCACACAAGAACAAGGGGACGGATTCTACTCCACCCTCTTTCTGGTGAGGAAGCCCGACGGGTCCTATCGCACCATCGTAAACCTGAAAGCCCTCAACCGGTTCCTTCGCATCGTCAGCTTCAAGATGGAGTCCGTGAGGTTCATTGTGAAATATCTGTATCCCAAATGTCACATGGCAGTCATAGACTTACGTGATGCATACTATCATGTCCCAATCCACTCTCTCTACCAATGTTTCCTCAGAGTAACCATATACATGGGCAGTCGGGTCTGCCATTTTCAATACAAAGCCCTCCCCTTTGGTCTGGCCATCGCCCCGAAAATTTTTACGAAGCTAATAGCGGAAGTATCTGCATATCTGTATCAGAGGGAAGTCCTTCTAATTTCTTATCTGGACGACTTCTTGATTGTGGGCACCTCAGCTCACCATTGTGCAGCCCTGCGGGAGTTTGGCTGGTTGATCAACAAAGAGAAGTCCAGATTAATCCCATCCAAGGTTCAGCTGTTTCTGGGACTCACTTGGGACTCAAACACTCAAATGTGTCATCTACCACACTACAAGGTGGAAGCCCTCCAGACCCAGATAGACCGGACTCTGCGGAGAAAGCGCATGTCTCTCAGGGGTGCGATGTCCCTTCTGGTCTCCCTGACTGCGGCCATCCCGGCTGTCCGATGGGCTCAGTCACACACCAGGGTCCTGCAGTGGAACATCTTTCAGCATCAGAACACTCACGGAGATCGTCTGGACAGTCTCATCGTTCTCGGCCCTCACACGCTGCAGTCCCTCTATTGGTTGCTAGATCCAGTCAACTTAGAAAGGAGTATGCATTGGATGGTGCCGGAGCCAGTGGTGGTGACCACCGACGCCAGCCTTTATGGTTGGGGTGCACATTTGGACACTCAGTTCATTCAGGGACAATGGTCTGGAGGAGAAGCTCAAAGATCCTCGAATACAAGGGAATTGCTGGCGGTGGGAAAGGCGTTAGGTCGCTTCCTACCATCATTGCTGGGTCGCCATGTAAAAATCCTAACAGGCAACCAGGTGACAGTGGCGTATCTCAACCACCAGGGGGGCACTCTCTCCAGGCATCTTATGTCCATCACAAGCAAAATCATGTCTCTGGCAGAGGCTCACCTAGACTCCCTATCGGCCGTACACATCCGAGGGAAAGAGAACATTATGGCGGATTTTCTCAGTCGCAACCAGTTTCACCAAAGCGAATGGTATTTAAATCCGTTTTTAACAGAATAACTGAAAAGTGGGGGGTACCCAAGATAGACCTATTTGCGACCAGAAACAGGAAGGTTCCCCAATTCTGTTCCCTAGATCCGAGGGATTGCCCCACTTGGTAGATGCCCTATTGCTCAGATGGGACTTCCACCTCGCATATGCCTTCCCTCCGATCACCCTCCTCCCTGCGGTGCTCAGGAAGATACAGGAGGATCAAGCAGCAGTGATTCTCATAGCTCTCTTTTGGCCAAAGAGACCTTGGTTTTATTGGCTGACCAACCTGTCCATAACCGATCCATGGGTTCTTCCGGACCTACCGCATCTCCTGTCCCAGGGTCTAGCCTTCCACCCACAGAACACCAGGTTAGATCTGACTGCGTGGTACTTGAGAGGTCACTGTTAGGCGGCAAAGGGTTTTCTCCGGGTCTAATCTCCACCTTGATGCAGTGTCGGAAGCCTGTCACTACACGTATCTATGGGCGCATTTGGAACAAATTCTTAGCCTCCACGGGTGCAGATCCTATTAAGCCGGCCCCTGTCCCAGTTATCTTAGAATTCCTCCAAAGGGGTTGGGAACTGGGTCTGTCGGTTAGTACCCTTAAAGTGCAAGTTTCTGCGTTGAGTGCCTTGTATAGCCATTCCCTGGCCAGAGATCACTGGGTGTCTAGGTTCATTAGAGCCTGCGCTAGGTCTAGACCTCTGTGCAGCATTCCTCTACCGTCCTGGGACCTTAACTTGGTCCTCTCAGCCTTAACACAGCCCCCGTTTGAGCCCTTAGATTCCATCTCACTCAAACATATGTCCCTCAAAACGATTCTACTGGTCGCTCTCACGTCAGCCCGCAGGGTTAGTGACCTTCAGGCCTTATCCATTTCTCCTCCGTATACCCAGTTTTTTGACGACAGAGTGGTTTTAAGAACTGACCCCGCCTATTTGCCGAAGGTGCATTCTCACTTCCATAGGTCACAAGAGATAGTGCTCCCCTCTTTTTATGACAACCCTTCTACTCCGGAGGAGGTAGGATGGCACTGCCTGGATGTTAGGCGTTGTCTTCAGCAGTATCTGTTGGTCACTTCAGAATGGAGGAGGGATAAGTCTCTGTTTGTGGTCTTCCAGGGTTGTAGGAAGGGGCTTAAGGCTTCCAAGTCCACCTTGGCCAGGTGGATCAGGGATGTCATCTCCGTTGCTTACACAGCCAGGGGTGAAGCCATACCTCCTGGTCTTAAGGCGCACTCCACACGAGCGATGGCATCTTCCTGGGCAGAGAGATCAGAGGTCTCCATCGAGCAAATATGTAAGGCGGCAACCTGGTCTTCACCGTCCACCTTTTTTAATCACTATTGCCTTGATTTGTCATTCACCGACATCAACTTTGGGAGACAGGTTCTGCAGACTGTTGTCCCTCCCTAGGTCTTCATCTATGTAATTCTCTTGTGGTGCCGTCATGGGTGCTGGAAAAATATGTAATTACTTACCGGTAATGTGTTTTTTCTGAACCCATGACTGCACCCTTACATTCCCTCCCTGCACTTGTTGATACAGTTAGGTCCAGAAATATTTGGACAGTGACACAAGTTTTGTTATTTTAGCTGTTTACAAAAACATGTTCAGAAATACAATTATATATATAATATGGGCTGAAAGTGCACACTCCCAGCTGCAATATGAGAGTTTTCACATCCAAATCGGAGAAAGGGTTTAGGAATCATAGCTCTGTAATGCATAGCCTCCTCTTTTTCAAGGGACCAAAAGTAATTGGACAAGGGACTCTAAGGGCTGCAATTAACTCTGAAGGCATCTCCCTCATTAACCTGTAATCAATGAAGTAGTTAAAAGGTCTGGGGTTGATTACAAGTGTGTGGTTTTGCATCTGGAAGCTGTTGCTGTGACCAGACAACATGCGGTCTAAGGAACTCAATTGAGGTGAAGCAGAACATCCTGAGGCTGAAAAAAAAGAAAAAATCCATCAGAGAGATAGCAGACATGCTTGGAGTAGCAAAATCAACAGTCGGGTACATTCTGAGAAAAAAGGAATTGACTGGTGAGCTTGGGAACTCAAAAAGGCCTCGGCGTCCACGGATGACAACAGTGGTGGATGATCGCCGCATACTTTCTTTGGTGAAGAAGAACCCGTTCACAACATCAACTGAAGTCCAGAACACTCTCAGTGAAGTAGGTGTATCTGTCTCTAAGTCAACAGTAAAGAGAAGACTCCATGAAAGTAAATACAAAGGGTTCACATCTAGATGCAAACCATTCATCAATTCCAAAAATAGACAGGCCAGAGTTAAATTTGCTGAAAAACACCTCATGAAGCCAGCTCAGTTCTGGAAAAGTATTCTATGGACAGATGAGACAAAGATCAACCTGTACCAGAATGATGGGAAGAAAAAAGTTTGGAGAAGAAAGGGAACGGCACATGATCCAAGGCACACCACATTCTCTGTAAAACATGGTGGAGGCAACGTGATGGCATGGGCATGCATGGCTTTCAATGGCACTGGGTCACTTGTGTTTATTGATGACATAACAGCAGACAAGAGTAGCCGGATGAATTCTGAAGTGTACCGGGATATACTTTCAGCCCAGATTCAGCCAAATGCCGCAAAGTTGATCGGACGGCGCTTCATAGTACAGATGGACAATGACCCCAAGCATACAGCCAAATCTACCCAGGAGTTCATGAGTGCAAAAAAGTGGAACATTCTGCAATGGCCAAGTCAATCACCAGATCTTAACCCAATTGAGCATGCATTTCACTTGCTCAAACCAGACTTAAGACGGAAAGACCCACAAACAAGCAAGACCTGAAGGCTGCAGCTGTAAAGGCCTGGCAAAGCATTAAGAAGGAGGAAACCCAGCGTTTGGTGATGTCCATGGGTTCCAGACTTAAGGCAGTGATTGCCTCCAAAGGATTCGCAACAAAATATTGAAAATAAAAATATTTTGTTTGGGTTTGGTTTATTTGTCCAATTACTTTTGACCTCCTAAAATGTGGAGTGTTTGTAAAGAAATGTGTACAATTCCTACAATTTCTATCAGATATTTTTGTTCAAACCTTCAAATTAAACGTTACAATCTGCACTTGAATTCTGTTGTAGAGGTTTCATTTCAAATCCAATGTGGTGGCATGCAGAGCCCAACTCGCGAAAATTGTGTCACTGTCCAAATATTTCTGGACCTAACTGTAGTTTACTTCCTTTTTCGCTCCTCTCCACTGGGCAGTTACGGTGGCGGGGTATGTCTTAATGATGTTCCTTTTTTTGGCGGTCCTGTCATGCCCGGTAATCAACTATGCAGGGAGAGGTGCCGCCCCTTTTTATTCTGAACGTTTCCTGTCCTTGAAGGGCGGATCCCCTCTCTCGTGGTGCCGTCATGGATTCAGAAAAAACACATTACCGGTAAGTAATTACGGATTTTTTTTGGTCGCTGCAAATTTTGTGCAAAATGCAATAACAGGCGATCAAAGGTATCATCTGCGCAAAAAGGGTATTGTTAAAAACGTCAGCTCGAGACGCAAAAAATAAGCCATCACTGAGCCATAGATCCCGAGAAATGAACCGCTACGAGTTTCGGAAAAGGCGCAAAAAGTGCACCTTTTTTGGACAAACTTGTGAATTTTTTTTTAACCTTTTAGATAACAGTAAACTTATAAACATTTGGTGTCTACAAACTCGTACTAACCTGAGACATCACACCAACACATCAGCTTTACCACATAAACAATTGCACTTTTTTTTTTGCAGTTTTGACATTTTTTTGCTGTTTTCCAGTACACTATATGGTTTCATTTAAAATTACAACTCGTCCCACAAAAAACAAGCCTTTATTTGGCAAGATTGATTAAAAAATAAAAACGTTACAGCTCTTGGAAGAAGGGGAGCAAAAAAAAAACAAAACACGTTTTGTACAAAGTTTGTAATCTACAGTATATCACAAAAGGGAGTACAGCCCTCAAATTTTTGTAAATATTTTATTAGATATTTTATATGTAAAGTAGTCAGTGTACAGCTTGTATAAGGCTGTATGCGCACATTGCGTAGTGTCCATGCTGATAAACCTGCAGCGATTTGACAGCACATGTGCACTTCAAATTGTTGCAGAAACACTGCGTAATGGGTGCAGTGTGTCTGCAGAATAGATGCCGATTTCATGCGCTCTGGATGCTGCCTCTGAATGGGAGCCGCATCCAAAGCGCACCAAATAATTGACATGTTGCTTTTTTGAGCGCAGCGATTTGGATCAAAATTTCAGCATGCAAATCGCTGCGCTCTCAAATGCAACGTGCGGATGGATTATGCACAATCTTCATAGATTGTGCTGGGGACGCATGCATTTACGTTGCAGTGCAATATGCAGTGTAAACACATGAAATTACGCAACGTGCGCACAAAGCCTAACAGTGTAAATTTGATGTGCCTTCCTAAATAACTCAACACACATCTATTAATGTCTAAACCGCTGGCCAGAAATGTGAATACACCCCTAAGTGAAAAAGGCCAAATTGTGCGTGAAGTGTCAATATTTTGTGTGGCCACTATTATTTTGAAGCAGTGCCTGTAGTTTCTTGGGCATGGAGTTAACTAGAACTTCACAGGAGCCATTGGAATCCTCTTCCATCCTCCATGACGACATCATGGAGCTGGTGAATGTTAAAGACCTTGCGCTTATCCACCTTCTGTTTGAGGGTGCCCCACTGATGCTCCACAGGGCTTAGGTCTGGAGACCTGCTTTTGCATCAGTTTAATATGGCAGTAGTTGTCTTGGTGTATTTGGAGTCTTTATCATGTTGGAATACTGCCCTATGGCCCAGTTTTCAAAGGAAAGGGATCATGCTCTGCTTCAGTATGTTACAGTACATGTTGGAATTCATAGTTTCCTTAACATACTGTATCTCTCCACATCCGGCACCACTCAGGCAGCCCCATACCATGACACTCCCTCCGCCATGCCTGACTGTAGACAAGACACACGTCTTTGTACTCATCACCTGTTTGCAGCCACACACGATTGACACAATCTGAACCAAATAAGTTTTATCTTGGTCTTATCAGACCACAGGACATGGTTCCAGTTTTCCATATCCTTAATCTGCTTGTCTTCAGCAAACTGTTTTCTGGCGTTCTTGTGCATCATCATTAGAAGAGGCTTCCTTCTGGGACGACAGTCATGCAGAATAATGTAATGCAGTGTGCGGCATATGATCTCGCCACTGATAGGCTGACACCACACCCCCTTTAACCTCTGCAGCAATACTGGCAGAACTCATAAATCTATTTTGAAAAGACAACCGCTGGATGTGACGCTGAGAATGTGAACTCTACCTCTTTGTTCGACCATGGCGAGGCCTGTTCTGAGTGGAATCAGTCTCGTTAAACTGCTGTATGATCTTGGCCACCTTGCAGCTCACTTTCAGTGTGTTAGCAATATTCTTATGGCCTAGGACATCTTTATGTAGAGCAACAATTCTTTTTTTTTCTGATCCCCAGAGAATTCTTTGCCATGATGGGCCATCTTGACCTTCCAGTGACCAGTATGAGACGGTGTGTGAGTAATAACACCAAATGTAACACACCTGCTCTCCATTCATGCCTGAGACCTTGCAACACTGAGTCACATGATAGCGGGGAGGGAAAATGGCTAGTTGGGCACAATTTGTCCATTTTCACTTAGGGGTGTGCTCACTTTTGTTGCCAGTAGTTTTGTTGTGGAGTGTAGTGATCGGTGCTGCACATCCTAGGATCTATGCTCTATTATTTCCAATGCTGGAATGGATGATGGAGATCAGCGAGGGGTCAGATTACTGACAGCTGGTATTGAGCTAGCACTAAAATCCCCGAGAGCTCATTGCTTGAATCGAGCAGGTCAGAGCCTTGGATAGACTCGAGTAATGAGTATTGTGGAATTCAATGGGAAACTCGAGCTTCGCTGAAAATTGTGGAAACGGAGCTTAAATTGAAAGGGAACAGCTGAGAATGATTTGTCAGAGTATTAGAGTATGTGCATACATTAAGTATTTGTATGCAGAAATCTCTACACCATTTCTGCATCTCTTGGCAGTAAAAACGTGCATTTTGCTACAATTTTTATGTTTCTGCATGCCTTTTTCATCAGCGTTTTTTAGGCATTTTTGGACAGCAAGGAATGCTATAGAGAAAGAAATTAGATCGGTAGAGACAGATATATAGACAGACGTATAATTGCACACACACCCCCAACATATAATAAAGTTTCACCCTGTGTAGCTTTTGTACAGCTTTTTTATGTTTAAATAAATGAAAAAGACAACTTGGGATCCCCCTTATTTTTTTAACCAGCAAAGGTAAAGCAAACAGCTGTGGGCTGATATTATCAGGCTGGAAAGGTCTATGGTTATTGGGTCCTTCCCAGCCTACAAATACCCAGACCGCAGCCACACCAGAAGTGGCAGTTCATAATGATGTGCCAATTCTGGCGCTTCGCCTCGGCTCTTCCGATGCCCTGGGTTATGGTAGTTGAGGTTAATGTCATCTGTGTAGTGTCAGTTGGCATCCAGCCCTGGTGTTAGCAATGGAGAGGTGTCTATTAGACACCCCCATTAATAACCCAGTAAATCAAAAGAAAAAATAACACACAAATACTTTATTTAAAAAATACACATCCACTCTAGACCTTGTTCGCCAACTTATTGAAGAAGAAAAACGAAAAACATGCAGAACCAAAGTAGTCCACCAAAACTGACGTAGCCCACAAATAGAAGCCTGACAGACATAAAAAAAAAAGAGGGAGACAAGATATTGTCCCTCGCTCACCAATTTTATTATAAAAAAAAAAAAAAATCCCCGCAGCTCTGACATAGTCTAAAGCATTCCCATGGAGTACACAGATTGTGTAGTACAACCTATGGAGCCTCGTTTTGAGAATCATGCTTCATAGGTCACCCCGGTCAGGCTGTGCTCTGCAATACTTGGCGACTGTGACGAGCATTGATGATGTTAGTAACATTACCTCTCCTCACCGATCTCCGTAATGTCACCGCTCACAAGATATTCCGGATATCGCACTGCCCTCGTGTCACCCATTGAGAGCGGTGATGAACGGTAACGTTACTGAAGTCATCACCGCTCGTCACAGTGGCTGGGTATTACAGAGTGCAGCCTGACCGGGAGTGAATCGGTGGACATAGTGGGAATGCTATGGACTATGTTAGAGCTGCAGTGATTATTATTTTAGAATAAATTGGTGAATGATGGACAGAATCTTGTCTTTCTCTTTTTATGTCTTTCAGGTTTCTATTTGTAAACTACATTGGATTTGGTGCTGGGATTACTCTCCTTGTGTCATACTTACTACTGACGCCAGTAAGTCACATTGGGGGGCCCACGTAGGCTCCAGACGTTTCCAGGGAGCATGTGCCGCACAGATGAAAAACAGGTCTTCAAATTTCAGAGAACTAAATGCCGTCTGGCAGGCTCTCAGGCGGAATCGGGAACTCTTCCGTAATCAACATGTCAGAATTCTATACAACACCACCACAGCGGTGTCTTTCCTCCATCATCAGGGAGGTTCGAGGCATCCCGCTCTACAGTCTTTAGCAACAGAAATCTTTTGTTGGGCCGAAAGGTCGGTGCTTTCCATCTCAGCAGTACATCTGAAAGGATCAGAAAACTGCCTTGCAGACTATCTCAGCAGGAGCAAGATAGATCCCTCAGAATGGTAATTGGACGAGACGGTATTCCAGAGTCTAGTCAACGCATTGGGTGTCCCGCAGGTGGACCTATTCACTTCCAAAAGGAATACAAAAGCATGACTCTTCTTCTCCCTGAATCCAAAAGACAACCCGACCGCGGTAGATGCCATGTCCCACACTTGGGACATGAGTCTAGCATATGCATTTCCTCCACTGCCACTGATTCCCAGAGTCCTAAGGAAGATCCAGCAGGACAGAGCCTAAGTGATCCTGATTGCGCCTTATTGACCGAAGAGCAGATGGTTCTCATTACTAAAGAACCTCACCCTAGAAGACCGTATTTTTCTTCCCCCTCATAGAGAATATTCTTAGCCAGGGACCAGTGCTTCATCAGGGAATACAACGGCTACACTTGTTGGCCTGGATCCTGAAGGGAGGTTTCTGAAAAATAAGGGACTAACAGAGGAATTTATTTCCGCACTTCAGGTGAGCAGGAAGCCAATAACACGGACCATATACAGGAAGGTCTGGAATTGGTTCTGCTAATTCTTGGGCAGGGAAACGGTGGACAGTACATTAGAGATGAGCGAACCCGCCGTGGTTCGGCTCGAGTTCGGTTCGCCAAACGGAGGTCTCGTTCGAGTTCGGTTCGGCGAACCACTCGAACCGCATAGGAAACAATGGGAGGCAATCATAAACACATAAAAACACCTAGAAAACACCCTCAAAGGTGTGCAAAAGGTGACAAACAACTCACAACACAACACAAACACATGGGAAAGTGACAAGAACAAATTCTCATGCGAAAACAAAAGAGCGTTACAAGGAAAAGAGGATGAGGCACAGATATAGGCACGGCATGCCCTTCTAAAATCATGTAAAACACCGCAAGGTTACTCCAAGTGGAGTCTCCCATTTTTCCAAAAATTGGGCCACACACACACACCCGCCCCTTCAGTGGCAGCACTAGTGCCCCAGTTGTACACTTCACAGGTAGATTTGCATCAAGCACATTCAAAAGGACGCCATCCTTAACCGTCCCCAGGATGACCCCGGGGTAGGTAGCTAAGTCTTTCCTGATCCCAGCTCTGTTCATCTTGGCTCCTTTTAAAAAACACAGCAAGGGTTACTCCAAGCGGAGTCTCCCTTTTTTCCAAAAATTGGGCCACACACACACCCACCCCTTCAGTGGCAGCACTTGTGCCCCCGTTGTACACTTCACAGGTAGATTTGCATCAAGAACATTCCAAATCCACAAGCATTTACTCTCCCCAGGATGACACGGGTAGTAAATTCCTTGTGCATCCATGACTTGTTCATTTTGATGAACGTTAGTCTGTCCACATTGTCACTGGACAGACGCGTGCACTTATCTGTCAGCACACACCCAGCAGCACTGAACACGTTCAGAGACAACACTGGCAGCTGGACACGACAAAATCTCCAAGGCGCAAGTGGAGAGCTCTGGCCATTTTTCAAGATTTGAAGCCCCAAATTAGCATGGCTCCATTTGCAAAGTCATGGCATCGATGTTCATTTGGAGATACTCCTGTATCATCCTCTCCAGCCGTTGACTATGTGTCAGACTTTTTGTCTCTGGTGGCCTTGCAAAGGATGGTCTAAAAAAATTATGAAAGGATTCAATAAAATGGCTGTTACCAGCACCAGATACGGTGCTGCTGGTACGGGTAGACTGTTGAAGATGACTAGACCGTCCCATGTTTGTCAAGTTACAACTGGGAGATTCACTCCCTGCACCAGGGTTGTTTGGTGGAAAAGCCGAGCTAAGATCGAATAACAGCTTTTGCTGATACTCCTGCATACATGCGTCCCTTTCTATGGCTGGAATTATGTCACAAAATTTGGACTTGTACCGGGGATCTAATAGTTCTAATTTTGATAATACGAGGGTCATGTTGGAGGTTGTGCAGCAAGAAGGCGCTCATATGTCTTGCGCAGCCATGCGGACCAAGTCCACACTGTGTTTGTGGCATAGAGGTGCTAACCGTTCTTTTATCCTCTGACATCTCCCCCCAACCTCTTTCAACTGAAATTTGACCAAGGTCTCCCTCATCTGCTGAGTCTTCCATGTCGATAGACAGTTCGTCCTCCATTTCTTCATGTTCTCCTGCACCTTCCTCAACATTTCGCCTGCTACCATGCACCCTTGTTGATCCCTGTCCCCATGGTCCCATGCCTGCCGCGTTGGTGATGATGAACGTCTGGACCTTGGTGATGTTGTTGTCTCTTGCGCATATGAATCCTCCTGTAGTTCCTCCCCTTCCTGTTGTCCCACCCCCTGACTCCGAATAGTGTTTAGCGTGTGCTCCAGCATGTAAATGACTGGAATTGTCATGCTGATAATGGCATTGTCAGCGCTAAACATATTCGTCGCCATGTCGAAACTGTGCAGAAGGGTGCATAGGTCCTTGATCTGAGACCACTCCATCAGGGTGATCTGCCCTACCTCTGCATCTCGTTGGCCCAGGCTATACGTCATGACGTATTGCACCAGGGCTCGATGGTGCTGCCACAGTCGCTGTAACATGTGGAGAGTCGAATTCCAGCGTGTCGGCACATCGCATTTCAGGCGATGAACCGGCAGAAGCAGTGGCGGAACTTGGACAGACAGAGGATTGACACACAAGTCGTGGGGACGGCAAGACTTGTGCAGCAGACCCTTCACCATCTATCACCATAGTTACCCAGTGCCCAGTCAGCGACATGTAACGTCCCTGTCCATGCTTACTGGTCCAAGTATCGGTGGTAAAATGCACCCGTTCACACACAGAGTTTCTCAAGGAAGCGGTGATGTTGTGTGCGACATGCTGGTGTAGCGTAGGCACACCTTTCTTAGAGAAGTAGTGGCGACTGGGCATCTGGAACTGGGGCACAGCGACAGACATAAGGTGTCTAAAATCCTGTGTGTCCACCAGGCGGAAAGGCAGCATTTCGGTAGCCAAGAGCTTACAGAGGGATAAAGTCAACCTCTTAGCTTTGTCATGGGTCGCAGGAAATGGCCTTTTATTTGTCCACATCTGAGGGACAGAGATCTGGCTGCTGTGTGTAGACGGTGGTGAGTAGGGTGTTCCTGAAAAAATGCAGGTTTGTGAAGAAAGTGCAGGCATAGACATGATGTTGCCTTCATCCAACGTTGATGCTATCGATGTCTGAGAGAGCTGTACACATGCACTTGTTTCCCCTTCCAAACCAACTGACGACCTACCAAGCAAACTGCCTGTTGCGGTTACAGTGGTGGAAGTTGTGCGTGGAAAACCAGGTGTGACAGCTGTCCCCACAGTCCTAGAAGATGAAGAGCGCGCGGATGCACTTGAAGGGGCAGGCGGTGGATGGTGGACCGCATTGCAGCACGGTGAGCTTCCCACTGGGAAATATGATATTTATTCATGTGACGATTCATGGAAGAAGTTGTCAAACTCCTGAGGTTTTGCACTCTACTAACAGAATCACGACAAATTTTACATATCACATGATTTGGGCGATCTTTTTCTATGTCAAAAAAGGTCCAGGCTAGGCAAGGCTTAGAGGGCATGCGACCTGCTGAGCCCCCCACGACTAGTGCTCAGAGGCAGAGTGGTGGCTGAGGATGCAGTTGTAGATGTGCTACCAGTACTGCTCCTCTGTCCAGGAAGGCACAAGGTAACTTCGTCGTCAGTAGCATCCTCCTCCACCGCCTCTGTTGACCTCCTCGAGTGCCTGACTGTGGGTTGACAGTAGGTGGGATCTAGAACTTCCTCATCAAGCGTTGTGTTTGCACTCCCCTCACCCTCAGACCGAGCCTCTTCCTGACGTGAACCAATATTTAAGTTGTCATCCCAATCTGGTATCTGCGTCTCATTGTCATCAGTATGTTCCTCATTGTCTATAACAATAGGTGTTACAGTTTGTGAATAAGGGTAAACATTGTGCTCAGCAACTTGGTCCTCACGGCCTGAATCAGAGTCACAAAGGTTCTGTGTACTGTAGCTTGGGAGCAGACCTCTGATTCCCAGGCTATAGTGTGGCTGAACAGCTCTGCAGACTCAGCCATCTCAGTTCCACCATACTGTGCAGGGCGGATGGAGACTTCAGAGCTGGGAGATAGCAAGTGTGATTGAGATGACAACTCAGAGGACTGGTGTTTTTTGGATGCGGTAGTTGAGGTGGCAGAGAGGGCACTTGTTGGACCACTTGAGATCCATTCAAGCATTTTCTTTTTTTGGCCATCATCTACCTTTGTTCCAGTTGTTCGTGTCCGTAAATAAGGGAGCACATCGGATTGTCCACGGTAAGTAGTAGACATCTTACTTTTGCTGGAAGATGGTCTATCTTCAGCAGATGTTAATGAAGCTTTGCCACCTTCCCCACGGACAAACCCTTTTTTTTCCTTTTCCAACACGCCTCTTCCCCGTTCCACCAGCATCTGTCATTTTGCCACTCATTTTGATTGCGACAAGATTGTGCACTTAAAATGTGGTAGTAAAAATTGAGAGGTGGTGTAGATTTCAGCGGTGGTCTAGCTTTATTAACAGCATAATAAACAACAATAACTATCCCTGACAATGCAACTACGGCCCTTAAACTGGCAGCATAGTTTGCTATTAGAATGGCTTAGTAACAATGAGTTTCAGTGTGCAATGCAGAGGTGCCGCAAATAGCTTTGCACCAGTGGGCAATCCACTTTTAGGATGCCACTAAGTTTCCTCAGTGTTTGCTAGTATAATGGCTTAGTAACAATGAGCTTGAGTATGCAATGTAGAGGTGCTGCAAATAGCTTTGCACTAGTGGGACAATAATGGAAGTCCAACAGCCACTTTTAGGATGCCACTAAGTTTACTCAGTGTTTGCTAGTATAATGGCTTAGTAACAATGAGTTTGAGTCTGCAATGCAGTGGTGCTGCAAATAGCTTGGCACCAGTGGGGCACAAATGGAGTACAACAGCCACTTTTAGGATGCCATTAAGTTTCCTCAGTGTTTGCTAGTATAATGGCTTAGTAACAATGAGCTTGAGTGTGCAAAGGGCTGGAGGGTACAGTGTCAGGATTGTGGGTCTGTGCAGAGGAAAGGAAGCCTCACTTTATATCCCTCCTAATGGTGAAATGCAGCGAGGAAGTCCCTGACCTTAGCTACACAGACGCTGTTATCTTCTGTAGCTGTTAAAATCTGTTTCCACGGACCTGACTGTCACCTATGGCTCTGAGCCTGCTGTTATTAGCCCTTACAAGGGCTAAAAGAAACTTCTATCCCTAATCTGTATAGCGCTGTGTGTAGAGCGTACACAGCAGTATCGGAGACAGGAGCTGCACCTGCGGTGACTGACACCCAGACGCAGATGGCAGATAATGGCGTCCTGACGGGCAGATACCCGTTTTTATAATGCAGGGACATGTGACATGGACATCCTATCACACATGCCGTTGCTTCTCTGGCTAAAAGTCCACTTAGCTGTGTGTGTGTCTGGGATTGGCTGACATGCTGGCCCACCCCACTACACGCACGCGCTTAGGGAAGGAAGACCAGGAAAGAAAAAAAAAAATGGCGATCGCCATTATCCCAGCAGCAGTGATCTGAATGCGCTGTTCCCGCACACGATACGCTGAAATTTCATAATAGTGTGAGTCACAGAGTGACTTACACTACTACAGCGGAAAGCCAGCTAGTAAATAGCTTGGCTTTTTGCTGCTAGAACCGTTCTCGAACGTAACTAGAACTATCGAGCTTTAGCAAACAGCTCAAGTTCTAGTTCGATCTAAAACAGCCCCCAAAATCACTCGAACCGCGAACTGGAGAACCACGAACCACGAACCGCCCTCAACTCTACAGTACATGTCCAGCTATCCCGAAGATTTTGGAATTCCTTCAGATGGGCTTCACTATAGGTCTGAAACCTAGTACGCTGAAGGTTCAGATGTCGGCCCTTAGCATCTTCTTTGATGCCCCACTGGCTTCCCATCCATGGGTCTCAAGATATGTGAGGGGTATCCAGAGGTTGAGACCACTGTGAGATCTTCAGTACCTCCTTGGGACCTGGGTTTGGTTCTGAACGGACTATGCAAATCCCCATTTGAGCCTATTGATTGGGAAGATAAAAGCATTATCAATCAGGGATCATTAGCTTCAGCTCTTAGACGATCGAATATTACTGAAACTGAATCCAGCTTTTCGTCCCAAAGATGTCTCATCCTCCACTCTGGAACAAGTAATCATCTTACTCTCCTTTTGCCAAGACTACAAAAATCAGAAGGAGCATGACTGTATTCCCTGAATGTCAGAAGGATGGTGCTGTCTTAGCTAGAGGCCACTCGGAACTGGAGCTTAGACTATTACCTGTTTGCACAGTTCAGGGGCAAAAATAGAGGTAGGAAGGCTGCAAAGTCAAGCCTATTTCAGTGGGTCAGATCTGCTATTAGTTCCACCTATGCGTCAGTAGATAAGGACCTCCGCTAAACATTAGGGCCCACTCTAAGAGGGCATTATCCACCTCGTGGGCAGAAAAAGCAGGCGCCTCTATTGAGAAAATTTGTAGAACAGCCACCTGGTTGGCCCCAATACATTCTGCAGGCATTACAAATTAGATGTTCTTTTCAACCAACAGACCTTGTTTGGTAGGAAGGTGCTTCATGCTGTAGTGCTCCCCCAACCCCCTCCCCCAATGTTGAGTTTTTCTTTGGTATTCTTCTGTGGTGCTGTCATGTAGCGACCTGGAAAATAGGAATTACAACCTACCGGTAATGATGTTTCCATGAGCCCATCATGACCGCACACTTAATGTCCCTTCCCTTCCCACCCTTCCCTCCCTAAGATTCTTTCTACTTAATGTGAATTAAACATTGTCTGAAGGAAGCAATAATAAAATTGTGTTGTACCCATCCTGTGTGGTACTTGGAAAAGTCACTGAGGTGGTTGGGGTAGGAGGGGCTTTTAACCTCTTGTGTTTTCTGGTCCCTGTAAAGGTCAAAGGACAACTCATGTGGTGCTGTCATGATGGGCTCCTGGAAACATCATTACCGGTAGGTTGTAATTCCTATTATTCAGTGTTGTCCTATGAAAACATATAATAAAATATTTACGAAAATGTGAGAAGTGTACTCACTTTCTTATAAGAGAAATTAACTTTTTTCTCCTCAAGCTTATTTTTAACAATCACTAGAGATGTAATGTATATCTTCAGTAAGTACAGATGTTCATATTATCGAGATGAGAGATAATCATTACTGCTCATTAGTTTCAAAGGGGGATGAGATTGAGACAAACACAGACATTCTGTTGCAAGTTTTGCTGAAATGATAGCTTTTTAAAATGTTTCTCTCCTCTTCCAAATGGGGTACTCCAATTCAAATAGCAACTCACCGAGTCATATGTCAGGATGGGTTGCTGTCTGCTTCCGAGACCCATATCTCCTCAATGTCAGAGGATATGTATCGTAAGTACACATACTGTGGAGGTGGAGCCTCCTGAAATTGGCTGTGATAGGAGAAGAAATATATTTTCTCCCTGGATAACTAAGCCTACAGCTTCTCTGACAGTTGAGACACAGGTCTCGGGACCTGTGTTTCTTCAGACTGCAGTCTGTTCTGACACCTGACTGGGTTGGGTAGCTGTTTGAATTACGTGACTTGGATTATTTTATTACATTATTGGAGAACCACTTTAGATTAGTAAAATTACATTGTATTTGCAAAAACTCGCAACTTTGCAATTTAACCTGTAAGGTAATAATGGGGAGTATTAGATTTACTGCTGGTTTTTTAGGTTGCCAACCACCTATGCATATACTATTCGATCAGCTTCATTATCCCTGTGCTCCTCCAATGCTGCAGTGTCAATGCTGCATCAGACATCGCACAATTCAAGCCAGTGGCGTAACCATGCCACAGGGCCAAACTGAATTTTCAGCCACGCACCATTCCCTGGAATGCAAGGCTCCTAATTTATTAAAAGGTGCACACCTCTTAACCCCTTCCCAACCAGGCAATTTCCCCTGTTTGCTTTTTCTTTTTTTTTCTCCTCACTATATTCCAAGAGCCATAACTTTTATTTTTCCATCAAAATTGCAGTGTGATAGCTTGTTTTTTGCGGGGCATGCTGTACTATAAAATGGCACCATCCAATTTATCATGTGATGTACAAGTGCAGCGAAATACAGAAGAATTGCAATTACGCAATTTATTTTTTATTTACAGAGTTTATTTTACAAAAAAAATGGCCTTACAATTTAATTCTCCAGATCAGTACGATTACACAGATACCAAACACACATTTTTTTTAAGTGGTAAAAAAATCTGAAATTTTGTAAGAAAAGAAAAATTTCACTTATGCCGCCATTTTCCGAGAACCGTGACGGTTTACATTTTTTGGTATGTGTAAATGTGTTAGAGCTTACTGTATTTTGTTTTTTTGCTTTTTGAATAAATGATTTTACAGGTATAATTTTGGGGTAGATATGCTGTTTTTCAATTTTTTTGTGTTGTTGCAGCGAGTGAAAAATCACATTTTTAGAAGTTTGATTTTTTTTTTGTTTACCGATCGGATTAACTTATTCTATATGAATGCAGCTATATCAGATATGTGGGGGGATTTTGTTTTGTTTTTTATTCATTTTTATCATGGAAAAAGGGAAATTATTTAAATTATTTTTTATACTTTTTTTTTTACTTTATTTTTTTTACTTTTCACTGTATTTGATAGTCCTCTCCCTTAGAGGGCTGGAGCCTGTGATCATCCGATCACTTTTGCTATACTGTATATAACAATGAATTTCACATGAATACCGGCATTGTGGTTTTCATTCAGACCCTTGTCTGCAATGGCAACCTATCGGCACTGTGCAATTATGAGCGCACCAATGGTCACATACAATGGCACACCCCCCTGCAAGCACACAGATTGACAGCAGCTTTTTACAGGTTAACAGTTGTGGTCGAAGCTCTTCTCTGCTCCACCCACGACTTTTAGAGGCAGATGATGGTTGATTATCGCAGCCATCATCTGCAGGGGAAGATGCTGGCTAAGCTTACGAGCCCACATCAAAGTCAGGAAGCTGTCAAATTTCGATAAGCGGTTAATGAATCAGGCAAATCACGCAGTAGTGTTTGCCTCCATGTGTGCCTCTCCACGACGTTACTACAGTTGGAGACCGGAGTAAGATTTGTTGAGTAGTGAACGCCGTCACTTGAAATGAATTTAACAAGCGGGTGTTGCACCCGTATCCTGCCACATCTCTTGCAAGAAAAAACGCCAACAATTTTGGGATGTTTCAAAGCAAAGCATGTTTCATAGAATTGAGGCCATAATCTTTATAATGATAGGTGGAACCATATAGAAAAAAGTCCAGCAGCACACCGAATCTCCGGTAAAAAACTTTTCTTTTTTTATTGAATTAAGAGGTGCATATTAAAAAGGCAGTGAAGGAACCGGGGGCAGGATCCCTCATGGACGATGGCCGTTTCGTATTAAACACGCTTCTACGGGACGAAACGTCCGTCATCTGTGAGGGATCCTGAGCAGTTTCCTTCACTGCCTTTTTAATATACACCACTTAATTCAATAAAAAAAAAAAAAAAAAGTTTCTCACCAGAGATTCAGTGTGCCGCTGGACTTTTTTCTAAATGGTTCCACATACCTACAGCTATCCTGTTTCATCAGCGAGCACCAAGGACCGCAGCCTTACTAAGGGCATACTGCTTCTAATCCACTCCTCCCCAGTAAACAGGTCGTACGTAGCGGTGGTGCAGAACCACATCTATTTTTTGCACACATTTATAATGATAGGCCTTTGTGTTTTTTTAAAGGCAAGGATGCGAAAGATCAATAATGTGCACAAAATTATTATCATTGCGGGATATATATTCTGTGGGTATATATTGTGCCTGGAAAGCCTAGCTGCTGACAGTGTCAGACTTTGTAGGGACACCCACCGTATGGCTAAATGGAATGGCAATGACTGATTGTGGATTATTTTCACTATAAATTTCCAGGATTTATAACAGAGGAGCTGTGCAATGAGCCTAATTAAATAGGCTACATAATCCTATTTTATGGAGAATACAGGTATTTACTAAAACAGACATGTCAGAAGAGCATGATCATCTTGATAAGAATAAAGGACTAAACTAAAACATATGTTTTGCTTCAATTGTAAATATGTATTATATTTAGTTGTATTATTAGAGTTTTGTATACTTTTACACACACTTTCATATTGTATATTATTCTTTATTTTAATTTATGAAAAAAATATATTTTTTGGGGGTGGGGAAGGCTAAATTTGTACAACAGCTAAATCTTTTGGCTCCTAATAAAGCTTCGGCTTGTCTATAAAGGTCCTTTCCAATATCCCAAGTACAATTACAGAGACAAAGGACAGGCACAGAGGATTTCCTGCTGCTCTCTTGGGTATATTATACATTTTGTTTGACAGAAGGTGGAATTTCAGAATTCTTGGGCAAGAAAAATCTTGGCATGACTGAACACTGATTCTTTACTTTTCTCCATTTTAAACAATTTCAAACTAAATTAACTTCTGGGTTGGATGAAGAAGGAAAATGTTTTCCAGGAAGAAAACATTCGGTGCAGTTACTGTAAATTTATGCAAACAGCGCTAACCACAGCCCGGTGAAATGGCCTGATAACTGGAAAAATAGTAACGTGATACCTACCTCTTCTTTTTGAATGGGGAAAGGAGGAAATGTTCATCTAAGAGCACAGGGTTATTTTTCCTCTTCTGGGGGAGAATGTGATCGTCTCATTCATTTTTCTATGTAATTTGTATCCTGACCATTGTTTGTTTTTTGTTGTTTTTTTTACATTGGAAAGATTTTCCCTCCTTTTCCAATTAAAGCAAAAATAAAAAGGGCACACGGCTTTCTTGGAGGGAAGTTGTAATTGCAAATCTTGGCTTTCTTCTTGCCACCGAGAGACAGGAAGGTTGGATTTAATTTAAAATGATTAATGAGATTTTCTCAGACTCCCTGCCTTCAGCATCACTGCAGTATGTCAGCACAACAACTCGAAATAACTGGACGCCACTCTGTCGCCCAAAACAGTGTTCCCGGAGAAAAATAAACTACCTAACTGATGCCAGGTACATCTCAGTAGCATTGTCTCGGTATTGCTGACAGCTAATGTCAGTAGACCTCACTGCGTTAACCCCTGTGATTGACATTTAGCACCAATATACGTAATGCGGGCAATTAGTGTTATTGCATCAATATTTATTAACTTTTTTATTTGACTTTCAAAATTGAAACCTAATTCTGCAATTAACTCTCCTCCTCTCTGCATTTAATTCTTGGCAAATGGATTTATTTAGAATTTAATCCTTCAATAATAGTATAAATATATGAAACTAAATCATTTCTTAAGCCTTCACTTTGTATGTTCTCCCCATATTTGGCTGGGGTTACCTCCGGAGAGGTTTAATGGCTTTCTCGGAGACAGACTCTAGTGTAATAGACCCTAACATTGAAAAACCATCACAAATAGAAGATAAATATGAGTGCATTGTGTGTACCACATGGTAGAGCAATAGAAGCATGAGGTACTGACAATCAGGAATACTGGTAGAGCATTTTAGGAGTTTAGAAAAATAACCACATCAAATATAAATGATCTGTCAATGTATCAGGCATGTGACTAGCAACATTGTATGGTATTATTATTCCATATAATGAAGGAAGGAGTATTGTACTGTACTATTATATAGTAGCTCACATTATTTAAAGGGAGACTGTCACGCCAAAAATTGCGCTTAAAGGGTTTGTCCACTACTTTTACATTTATGGCCTATCCTTAGAGTAGGTCATCAATGTCTGACCAGCCTGGGTCCGACCCATGGCACCCTAGTCGATCAGCTGTTTTCGGTGCCACCTTCAGCAGCAAGTTGCCTGAAATGCTCAGGTTCAGAGCTATCCCAAAGGTGGATGAGTAGTACCCAGCCACAACCGCTATCAGAGGATGGAGTAACTCTGCAACTGAGGATTTCCGGCTGCCTGCTGCCACCACTGAGAACAGCTCATCAGCGGGAGTGCGGGGTGTTGGACCCCAGCCGTTAGACATTGATGGCCTATCCTAAGGATAGGCCATCAATATAAAAGTAGTGGACAACCTCTTTAAACTGCCTAAATATTTATATCGGGTCCTAGCCCTTATCATACTAGAAGAGTTCAGCTTAACTTTATAGTTAATTAAAAATCAACTTTTATTTGATATGCAAATGAGAACATTTTGGTACACCCTTGGTGTGGCCTATGCCTTGGCACTCCATCACGTCCTATTTGCGTAATGAAGCTGGTGCCTCACATTGATTGACTTGTCTCTAAGGCCCATAGGGAAAGGTGCGCCTCCTGTCTGCACCTGCGTACTGGCACTGGATAATCATGCTGGTGTGCTCATAGTGTCAGTGTGGGCACGCTCTGATGTCTAGCTCCAGCTTGTCTGTGGCCACAGGAAGAAGGAGCCAGAAATAAGAGCGCAACGCTGCCACAATCATCCTAAGACATGGGGTTCCCACTGGGCCTTAGGGACATACAGTGGGAGGTACTGACTTTATTATACAAATAGGAGAGCATGACAGTGCACTAAGGCATAGGCCATGCCCTTATTTGTATATCAAGAATAGACTATACTTGTCTAGTATGATTTAAATAGGGACTAGGTGCCCTATAAAAATGTTTAGGCATTTTAAATACCAGTTTGAGGGTGACAGATGCCCTTTAATACACTACTCTGCAAGATCCATCCATACCTTCCATTAAAAATCACAGCCAACTGTTGGAGGTTTTGTTGGAGGGATCTGCTTCAATCGATATTTGCTTATGGGTAAATATTGTGAATGTTAATATTATAATACAATTTTTGTAAGATCTAACTCGAAGTTTATTTTTGTTCCTTTTTAGCCAACATTCGGAGCAAGCAGAATGGCCTCCTATCTCTGGTCTTTTGCTCTGCAGGAATGAAAATCTCTTGCTGGCATTAGTACAATATAAGAATTTGCATCACTTTTCTTGTAACATATGAGTGTTCCAAGTGTCAGACCACTCCTTGCCAGATATTTATTGGGACAATAAACTGTAAAGTGAAATGAAGGAAAGCGATCCAGCTGAGTGACCAGGTGATTTATTCAGTGCAATACAGACATGGCATAGTCGTGGGTAACGCGTTTCTGGCTTAACGCCCATAACCTTATGATTAAGGGTGTTAAGCCAGAAACACGTTAACCACGACTATGCCATGTCTGTATTGCACTGAATAAATCACCTGGTCACTCAGCTGGATCGCTTTCCTTCATTTCTCATTGCTGCGGCCGGGGCAGGGCCGGATCCGAGTCTGCGGTGCGGTGCGGTGAGGTCAGGCGTGGGTGAGCTGGATTCCATTACAAACAATAAACTGTACTTCTTTCAGCAATAGTTAAGACTTCCATAATTGTTTTTTTTTGTACTAGATTATTTTTTCTCAGTTATCCCTAATTGAAGGGGTAATCCCAAAAAATTCTTTCTCCCCCAAGGAAAAAAAAAATGCCAAGCTATCTTTTGTGTCAATGACCACTTCTCAAGCCATTTTGTATCCAATTTCTTCTCCAACCTTTTTATGTATTAGTCCACGTCTTCCCCACTTTTAATATGAGCAATGCCACATTTGTCCCCAGCTGTATATTATGTGGAAGACACTCCTTCCTGATGTTTCCTATGTCCCAGACTACGTTTTTTACATCTATCATATGAACTAGGCAATTTTATGCACTAGACCACTCCTTCCACAGCTGTTTTATGTACTATGACACCTCTATAGCTATCTTATATACTAGACCAAGCCTCTCCAGATTTCTTATGCCCAAAAACACTCCTTTAAAGGGAATCTGTCAGCAGGTTTTTGCTATGAAGTCCAAGAGCAGCATGATGTAAGGACAGAGACCTTGATTCCAGCGATGTATCACTTACTGGGAAGCTTATACAGTTTTAATAGAATCCCTGTGTTCACTGCTGTAGATGTAGCAGTGCTCAGAATGCTGAGCAGTGTATAACCCCGCCCCACCACTGGATGACAACCACTTGTGTGCACTGTGAAATATCAGTAAGCTGCCATTTACTATACCTATACTTTACTGTCTTTTTAATTAAAAGAAAATCTGTAAGGGTCTGAGACCCCCACCGATATCTGTGAAACCCTACCCTCAAGAGGTACTCAGGCTTCATAGCATATAGTTCCTTTTCAGTCCATACACCGCTCTGAGTGCGTATTCTGGCTGGAGCTGTGTTCACCTGTACACCCAGCGGTGTGTACCTCTTAGGGTTGGTGAAGGGGGGTTTTAACCGATCTGCTTGCAATTAAATGTGGATTTGAGTATAAAAAAGTTCTACAGATTTTGGAATTGATGATGATCCAGTTCCAAAGTAAAACCACATGAGATATTTGGTAATTGGCAGCCAGCACAGGAAAAATACATTTTATTTTTCAGATGAACATAATTTGGTTTTCTCTCTTATCTATTTGCAAGACATGACCCTTTATGCGCCCTTGATGAACTAGGACTCAGCCTTTGTTCTCCAGGGTCATAACCCTTTTGATAAGAGCATGTAACGAAATGCTGCCATACTCTTCCATGGACCTTTGATGTAGACATATTACTTGTATTCTACAAAGCCTGTATTCCTTCTCAGAGATTCTTCTAAACATGACAAATGTTACTTGGAAGAGAAGGCTGAGGCTTTGAACCTTCTGGGATCACGTCGATGGTGATCAGTGTAATCGTGGTAGCAGGGCATCATTTGGAGTTAATCAGATATTGAAGTAACAAGCCAGAATAGCAGAATTGTATCTCTGCACCTACCCATTATTTTTTATGTACACATTTATTGATAATCCCTTAAGAAAACCGCCCACAATTTTAATTAAATATTTATTATTTACTACAGAAGTCCACATTGCCTAAAGGCCACTTTACACGCTGCAATATCGGTACCGATATCGCTAGCGTGGGTACCCGCCCCCATCGGTTGTGCGATATGCGCAAATCGCTGCCCGTGGCGCACATCGCCCAGACCCGTCACACTACTTACCTGCCCTGCGACGTCGCTGTGACCGGCGAAACGCATCCTTTCTAAGGGTGCGGTTTGTTCAGAGTCACAGCGATGTCACAGCTGCGTCACTGAACCGCCGCCCAATAGAAGCGGAGGGGCGGAGATGAGCGGGACAAACATCCCGCCCACCTCCTTCCTTCCGTATTGCGAGCGGGAGGCAGGTAAGGAGAAGTTCCTCGTTCCTGCGGTGTCACACGTACTGATGTGTGCTGCCGCAGGAACGAGGAACAACTTCGTTACTGCTGAAGCAACGATATTAGAGAATGGACCCCCATGTCACCGATGAGCGATTTTGCACGTTTTTGCAATGATGCAAAATCGCTCATAGGTGTCACACACAACGGCATCGCTAAAGCGACCAGATGTGCGTCACAAATTCCTTGACCCCAACGAGATCGCTTGAGCGATGTCGCAGCATGTATAGCGGCCTTTAGACAAGTAAAATATCAATAATCAAATAACCTTGACCCGTGTTTGGGCAGATTAAATGGCTGAGAAGGGACAGTCTACCAAAATGTAAGATGAGGATAAAGATCCAGCTTGTCTCATTTTAAAGTGCTGATCCTTTTATTTGCGATGAGAAAAGTGGAGACGGCATTGGTAATGGTAGAGCCTATCCAGTGTACGGGAGAGTCCAGAGAGATAGCTGCCAGCTGAGCCAAAGCTCAACCAATAGTTATCTATTGTCTATGGGGCCCCTTAAAGGGAACCTGTCAGGTGCAATATGCAGAAACACAAGCAGTTCTGGATGCATACTGCTAATACCTGTTTAGCAGTTCGTGTGCACTAGCATAAATAAACAGATCTTTACAAAAGGTATTTCTAAAGATTATTTCTTATATCCTAATAAGGCCAGCGACTAATCAAAAGGGTGTGAGTTCTCTTGGCTAGCTGGCCAACATAGCATGTTAGCACGCCCCTGTGGGCGTGCTATCATGCTAATGAATGCGCAGCTTTGCTGCACATACCTTAGTCTTCATGGCAGCTGGCGGAGGATGGATGCATATGTGAAGCCCCACAGGTGTCGTGTCGGTGCATTACCTTCAGGGACTCCACGTGGCGGGACAGTCTGGTCACAGGTAAGATGTCTTCTTAGGATTGTCGTGACGCCACTCTCGGTATTGCGGTCAGGGTGACCGCCACTGCAGATTAAGGGATGCCTGGGGCTGATGGTGGGTGCAGTCAGTTGTAGTGGACCCTGTATAAGTGTGTGGAACCACAAGGCGCAGAATAACTCAGGCACAGTCCAGACAGTCTTTCAGGGATTTTACTCACTGATGGTGGCAGGGTGAGTAACCCGGGCGTAGCTGGGACAAACCAGGCGTCCTTCAGGCTGACTTGTGAGGGTGGCTACTGACTCGCCTTCTCTAGCCCTTCTGTTGTTTGTGGTGACCCCTTGCAGTCTTGCAGTCCCTACGGGGGTCACCCAGGGAAGTTGCTGCTCCCCTCGTTTCAACCCGTTTGCTTGTAGCCTGGACCAGGTCACTCCGGCTTCTTGCCTCCTGTGAACTATGGGCCCTCTCTTTGCTACGTGGCTGCAGACTCTGTGGTGTTGTCTTGAGGGTCTGAAATGCCCCCTCAGGCAGCTTTGACAGAAGAAAGATGAATCTATCTCTGCACCCGGACCTGTTACCCTTTGCAGGCCTGGTACCTCCCTGGCAGTCCCCTTACTCTGCCACCCCTTTGCTCTCTCTAGCCTTGGGTCGATTTCGGGTGGCACTACCAGGTGACCGATCTCCCCCATCAGTAGTCACTGCGCAGACGCTGTTAGATTGCGACAGCTTCAGGGTCTGCTCCTCAGGTTTGCTCTCCCTGAGCTGCACACTAAACTGGCTCAATCGTGGGTTCTGCACTTCTGCTCCTGTCTGAACTCCACTTCCATGCTCCTCACTCCTCTACACTCTGCTTCAGACTCCTCGTTCCTCCTTCTTCCTCTTTCCCCCCTTGTGCCTGCCTACGCCACCTAGCAACCAGGCTCTCTACCACACCCCTTGAGTGGACATGGAGGCCACACCCCCTCCTGGAAGTTCTCAGGAGTCCTCTCAAAGGTACATGTGTGAGACCTGATTACTATGTGCCTGTGTAGTCACACCTCGGTCAGCCTTCTGGATTACCTGTATTGTACTGCCCCCAGCATGGGTGCAGTACTCAGTGGTGCCTGACCAGGTCAGGGGTGTGCCACACATACTGCGCATGATCCGGAGTCTCATGCACTTGTGACTAGTCGCTGGTTTCATTAGCATATAAAAATCGATCTTTAGAAATACTTCTTCGGTGGACCCATAGAAGCACCTGGTCGGTGTGAAACGGCCGTCGTCTGAAGGGCTCTCTCTCACCGCTCCCCCTCCCTTACTGTAACATGGATTCAATCGTTTTGTTAATCCTGATGTGAACAATAAAAAATTGGACTGAATGCTGAGTGCCCCGTGACCTCTATTTCATCCAACAGTGGTGGATGATTGTGTGACGCCCTGGCAAAACCAGGTAGTCACAAATAGGCCCCCGCATTACACCGTTCCCTCACTAGGAAACACACAGCCAACCAGAAACCCTAGTCACCCCCCCTTAGGGAAAGATAGACACACCAGTGGGCATGACCAGGCGGTTGGGACACGCCCACCCAGGGGTCTAGACTGCCGGGGGCGGGAAAACAAGCAGTCTAAGTTTGAAGTTCAGTTTGGAGAGGAGTGTGGGCTGGAGCTAAGTGTAGCTCCAGCAGGAAAATTCAAGTTGAACGGTGCCAGGGTTGTAGTCCTGGTGCCATTGGCTGGGAGGCAGACGGTGGTCTCCGTCGGCAGGATACGGGAATACGGCTCGGCAGAACCGAGGTGGACCGGGACAGGGTTGTAGTCCGCCAGTACCGACACGGGGAACCGACCCGGAAACCAGAGCACAAAGGGGGTACTCTGACCCTGAAGCCAGGACCGGAAACAAGCGGAACTAGTTAATTAACTGATTGAGGCCAGAATTAGAGGTCCTGTCCCACCCAAAGTCCCTCATAGAAGACAACAGCCCACCGATAGGGATAAGAAGTCACCACCAGGGCCCATAGAGCCCACGGGTCAGTGTCTGTGGACACGGCTCCTTAGGCCACATCCAGCCGGGAGCGGACTCCTGAGTTTCACACTAGGAAAGTCCACCTTACACAAACAGTGCAGAGGAAAAGGATGGAGACCACCAGCCGGGTGGGGGACCCGAATGCAACCGGCTGTGACACCGGCCACCATCACCTTGGTTTACCAGAGACTTGTGTGGTTCATTAACAGTGAGTACACCAACACTCCATGCGGTCGCTATCCCCTGCACCGAGCCACCGGGTCCCGGGGCCACCATCCTTGCCCATGGAGGGGTTAACTTGCTGCCCAACATCTCCCCCGAGTGCCCCATAACAGCAGCGGTGGTGTCCCACCTCACCACACACCGTGGGTTGCGTCACCAACTTACTACGGCCTAGCCCATACATCTACGTCCCCCCCATTTATTCGGCGTGTCCGCGAGACCCCCAGGTCCGGAGACCCTTGAGCCACCCACCGGAAGGTCTGGGCCTGAGCAGCGCCGGCTGCTGGTACGGGGGCGGCACAGTTGTAGAATTTTTCCCATTGTGTGGATAGCACAGTGCCTCAGTGGTTAGCACTGCAGTCTTGCAACACTGGAGTCCTGGGTTCAAATCACACCAAGGACAATATCTCCAAGACGCTTGTATGTCCCCCCCAGTGTTTCGTAGGTTTCCTCTGGGTGCTCTGGTTTCCTGCCACACGCTAAAGTCATACTGATAGGGAATTTAAATTTTGAGCCCCAATGGAAACAGCGCTGATCATATCTGTAAAGTGCTGTGGAATTAATAGCTCTATATAAGTAAGTAAAATAGATAAATAAAAATGGTGAAGAAAAACCCCTTCACAAAATCTACCTAAGGGTACCTTCACACTTAGCGATGCAGCAGCGATCCGACCAGCGATCTGACCTGGTCAGGATCGCTGCTGCATCGCTACATGGTCGCTGGTGAGCTGTCAAACAGGCAGATCTCACCAGCGACCAGTGAACAGCCCCCAGCCAGCAGCGACGTGCAAGCGACGCTGCGCTTGCACGGAGCCGCCGTCTGGAAGCTGCGGAGACTGGTAACTAAGGTAAACATCGGGTATGGTTACCCGATGTTTACATTAGTTACCAGCGCACACCGCTTAGCTGTGTGTGCAGGGAGCAGGGAGCCGCGCACACTGAGCGCTGGCTCCTTGCTCTCCTAGCTACAGTACACATTGGGTTAATTAACCCGATGTGTAATGCAGCTACATGTGCAGAGAGCAGGGAGCCGCGCACACTGCTTAGCGCTGGCTCCTTGCTCTCCTAGCTGCTGTACACATCGGGTTAATTAACCCGATGTGTACAGCAGCTACATGTGCAGAGAGCCGGAGCCGGCAGCACAGGCAGCGTGAGAGCTGCAGAGGCTGGTAACTAAGGTAAATATCGGGTAACCACCTTGGTTACCCGATGTTTATCTTGGTTACAAGCTTACCTCAGCTGTCAGACGCCGGCTCCTGCTCCCTGCTCGCTTCATTTGTCGCTCTCTCGCTGTCACACACAGCGATCTGTGTGTCACAGCGGGAGAGCGCCTTTGAAGAAAACGAACCAGGGCTGTGTGTAACGAGCAGCGATCTCGCAGCAGGGGCCAGATCGCTGCTCATTGTCACACACAGCGAGATCGCTAATGAGGTCACAAAAAGCGTGACTCAGCAGCGATCTCGGCAGTGAGCTCGCTGTGTGTGAAGCACCCCTAAGTGAAGGATACTCTCCAGGAAATAGGCTTTTCAGTATCCAAGTCTACTATAAAGATAAGTATGGTGAAGGCTTGGAACAGATAAGGATTCAAAGCTCACAACATCCTCTGTAAAACATGATTGAGGCAGTGTGATGACATGGGCATACCAATGGCACTGGGTCACTAGTGTTTATTATGTTGTGACTGAAGAAAGAAACAACCGGATGAATTCTGAAGTGTACAGGGCTATATGTTCTGCAGCAAGGTGGTTTGGATGGCGCGTCACAGTACAGATGGACAATGACCCAAAACATACTGCGAAAGCAGCAAGGAGTCTTTTAAGGCAAAAAAGTGGAATATTCTACAAAAGCCGAGTCAATCACCAGATTTCAACCCCATCGAGCTGCATTTCACATACTTAAGACAAAACTTTCTCAGAAAGACTCAAGCAAGCAACAACTGAATTCAGCTGTAGTAAAGGCTGGCAAAGCATCACAAAGGAGGAATCCCAGTGTTCAGTGACATCGATGACTTCCAGACTTCAGGCAATCATTGTCTGCAAAGGATTCTCTACAAAGTATTAAAAATGAATACTTTATTTATAGTAAAGTGAATTTGTCTAGTTACTCTTTAGCCCCTGAAATGAGGAGGCTTTGTAGAAAAATGGTTACATTTACTAAATGTTTCACAGGATATTTTTGTTCAACCTCGTTAATTTAACCTGAAAGTTTCCACTTCAATTGCATCTTAGTTGTTTCATTTATCAATTCAGCAACTCCTGATGTAGGAGAATAGACCTCTTCAAAATTAGAGAATATAGCAATCAGAGGTTAAAATTTAACTTTTAATCTATTATATTAAAATCCTTATAGACTAAAACATTGAACCCAAAGTTCTCTGGATTGCTGTCGTTACACAGCCCTCACAGCCCCAGAGAACCTATGACATAACAAACCAATCAAAAAAACACAACAAACACAAATCAAAATTGAGTGTGATGGTTAGCACTCCAATAAGGACAATGGTCCAATATGAGTATCTAAAAAATCATCAAAAACAACTCAATATAATAAACATATAGTGCACGGTAATCCTCAAAGAGGAATTTACCAATTCAAAATTTACAGAGTGAGTTAGGATTGATCTCACCCATTCTTGCAGCTTGGGGTGCAGAAGGCTTCCTCTATATGGGTCCACACAGCGTCAGCTGGCCCTATACTGACCCTAGAAGACCTTCATAACATCTAACACCCCAAAGCTTCTGCTCTTACAAGAACAGACCACATCTAGTCCTCTCTTGTGCCCCTACAATATTCCTGGCCCTCGTCCCAGTGTTCAGTGACATCGATGACTTCCAGACTTCAGGCAATCATTGTCTGCAAAGGATTCTCTACAAAGTATTAAAAATGAATACTTTATTTATAGTAAAGTGAATTTGTCTAGTTACTCTTTAGCCCCTGAAATGAGGAGGCTTTGTAGAAAAATGGTTACATTTACTAAATGTTTCACAGGATATTTTTGTTCAACCTCGTTAATTTAACCTGAAAGTTTCCACTTCAATTGCATCTTAGTTGTTTCATTTAAATAAAAAATAGTGGCATACAGAGCCCAAATTACCGTCCAAATATTTGTGGATGTAACTGTTTTTATGGGATTGAATGGGAGTGTTAAGGCCTCCATTCAAATTTGACTAAAGCTGGTAAAGCTCAGGATCGGCCGACAGTCTGCAGACACTCCACTAACAGAATATTTGGGGGTAGATAAGGGTTGGGCAGCTTGAATGTTTGCACCAGACCCTTTTGTTATTTAGGAGATTAGAACCTGCTAGCGGTGACTGGCAGCGGCTTTCTCTGCTTCCTCCTTTGAAAATACAAGAACCTTTCACTGAGTTGAACATTGATAATTATTTGGGAGTCGAGTGATATAGCTGATGGCCACATGAGCGCGTGTTTATGGAGGGCCTTAAACTAAAGCTTTGTAAAATGGTCAAATTATATCGCTGTCACTGCAGGGTATGCATGTTTTAATATACAACAGTGATTAGGCGCATGTCATTGAAAGGAGTAGATTAGTCTGTAATCACCAAGTACACCCACTAGAATCAATACATGGAATTATTTCCATTTTACTTGCTCTAGGACATATGTTTAGTTCAGATAATTTATACTTAAATGCGCAACTGTATATTTATCAACATTGAATATGATGTCGAATGGATGCCCAAAGATAGACTAGATGAAGACGTTGTAGACAAGCCTTCTTTGACATGAATGTGGTAAAACTGTGATATTTTTATGCAATTTTCAAAAATCATTTCAAATGCTGACTTTTTTTCCCCACATATACAGAAAAAATGCACTACAGCTGTAACACGTGAATGCAGTGTTACTCTAGCCGATCACCCGGCAAACGAGCAAAACACTTGTTTATGAGGTGACACTATATTTAGGCTTCTTTGAAATTCATTGTTCTCAGCAGCACATCCATTATTGTTCACATTCCTGTGTGAACACTGACAGTTTGTACACATGGGACCATCTATTACTAATCATTCTGTGCATATTACAAGGGTGTTCGCTCTGTCTAAACAGGTTATTAAACAATCACTGATTATCACCGGTTATTTAAACCCCTTCCCAACTGATGATGTACTGGTACGTCATCAGTCATGTAGCGATAATCACCACCGGCTGATGCAGTGAGCCAGCGGTGATCCCCGCACATGTCTTCTGATTTGAACAGCAAAAATGTGGGGCTAACAGGCACAGGTGGATCCGCGATCCACCAGTGCCTGCTTGTCACTTAGATTGCACTGTTAAAATGTGACAGTGTGATATAAATGTTGGATCAAGCCATTCTCCGCCACCATCGGCGGCTCCATGATGTGATTATGGGAAATCAATGGTTGCCATGCTAGTGATGGGTCATGTGAATACCCCTGTCGTTATCATGACGTACTCCCTCTAAGAGCCGACAGAAGCAGAAATGCACAAGCAATCAGACTTCTGATCCATAAAGTCCCCTAGGGGAATTAGTAAAATAAATAAAAATGTAAAAAAAAAATGTTTTTAACAATATGACAAAATAAAAAAAAAATAAAAGTTCAAATCACCCCCATTGAAAATAAAAAGTTAAAAAAAAAGAATATAGACATATTTGGTATAGCCGCGTTCAAAAATGTCAAATCTAGCAAAATTATAAACTTATTTAATGTGTTGTGGGAAAAATTCCAAACGCCAAAATTACGTTTTTTGGTCACCGCAATTTTTTTTTAAAATACAATAACAGATTATCAAAATGTAGTATCTGCACAAAAATGGAATACAGCAGAACCTTGGTTTAAGAGTAACTTGGTTTGAGAGTGTTTTGCAAGACAAGCAAAGCTTTTTACAAATTTGTAGCTTTATTTAAAGGCCCCGTCACACTAAGCAACATCACTAGCAACATCGCTGCTAACGAACAACTTTTGTGACGTTGCTAGCGATGTTGCTGTGTGTGACATCCAGCAACAACCTGGCCCCTGCTGTGAGGTCGTTCGTTGTTGCTGAATGTCCTGGGCCATTTTTTAGTTGTTGCTGTCCTGCTGTGAAGCACAGATCGCTGTGTGTGACAGCGAGACAGCAACAACTGAATGTGCAGGCAGCAGGAGCCGGCTTCTGCGGAGGCTGGTAACCACGGTAAACATCGGGTAACCAAGAAGCCCTGTCCTTGGTTACCCGATATTTACCTTTGTTACCAGCCTCCGCCGCTCTCACTGTCAGTGCCGGCTCCTGCTCTGTGCACATGTAGCTGCAGGACACATCGGGTTAATTAACCCGATGTGTGCTGTAAGTAGGAGAGCAGGGAGCCAGCGCTAAGCATTGTGCGCTGCTCCCTGCTCTGTGCACATTTAGCTGCAGCACACATCGGGTAATTAACCCGATGTGTGCTGTAACTAGGAGAGCAGGGAGCCAGCGCTCAGTGTGCGCTGCTCCCTGCTCTCTGCACGTGTAGCTGCGTGCGCTGGTAACCAAGGTAAATATCGCATTGGTTACCCGATATTTACCTTAGTTACCAAGCGCAGCATCTTCCACGCGGCGCTAGGGGCTCGTAACTGGTTGCTGGTGAGCTCACCAGCAACTCGTGTAGCCACGCTCCAGCGATCCCTGCCAGGTCAGGTTGCTGGTGGGATCGCTGGAGCGTCGCAGTGTGACATCTCACCAGCAACCTCCTAGCAACTTACCAGCGATCTCTATCGTTGTTGAGATCGCTGGTAAGTTGCTTAGTGTGACTGGACCTTAAGAGCAATGCTTTGCAAGAAAAGCAAATACTCACTGTGCACACGTCTGGTTCTGTCCTTTCACCACGCTGTGACCCGCTTTGGAGGTAACTTTCTGTACAGATGTAACTGTATACAATATTCCATTGTACAGTAAAGTATATACTATACAGCATGTCTATCAATTTGCATTTATGGATACAGTATTGTTCTTTCTTTCTGCTAACCAGTACAGCACATAACCTGTATTGTACCTCTCGCACACCAACAATTCTATGGTAATCTAAAGTGCAGTTTAATTTGTTTTATATGCTTTTACTGTACTGTACAGTTTTTTGTATTAGTGTACTGTAATAATTTTATATTAATATAATACATTATTTTGTATTACTGTAATAAGTGTGTATACATACAGTAAATATTTGTGAGTTGTGGAACTAATTCTCTGTGTTTTCAATTACTTCCTATGGGAATATTCGCTTTGATATAAGAGTAACTTGGTTTAAGAGCACACTCCTGGGAACCAATTATGCTCGTAATCCAAGGTTCCACTGTAATTAAAAATGTCAACTCAAGATGCAATTCTTAAGTGCTGGAGAGAAGAATGGGTATAATGCCGCGCTGCCACCAATACAAAAAATTGTTGATTAATAATAGTGTATTTATTTTATTTTATTTATTTTATTTATATTTTACATGTTGTTGATTTCTTTGGTCCTGAGGAAGGGGACGTGATCCCAGAAACGCGTCAATCTATAAAATAAATACACTATTATTAAATCAACAATTTTTCATATTAGTGGCAGCGTGGCATTAAGCTAATTCTTCTCTCCAGCACTTCAGAATACCCACGTGGGACTGCAGCAGCCGCCATTATCTTTCATGCTTTTATAGGGGTTGTGCCTTCCACAACTCTGCCAGGTGAGTGTCTTTTCTTATATACCTCACTTTTTATCAGGTAAAGCCCTATTGCGCTCTCTATTATTATAGCTCAAGATGCAAAAAATAAGATGTCACTGAGCCCCAGATCCTGAAAATGAGAATGCTCAGAAAATGGCACCAAAAGCACTACTTTTTTTTTTTTAAACAATCTTCAGATTTTTTTTAACCCCTTAGCTAAAAGTAAAATTATACATGTTTGGTGTCTATGAACTCATACTGACCTGAGGCATCATACTGACACATCTATTTTACCATATAGTGAACGCTGTGACTAAAATACCCCCAAAACAATCATGCAATTGCACTTTTTTTTTTGCAATTTCACCATACTTGTAATTTTTTCTCGTTTTCCAGTACAGCATAAGATAAAACTAATATACAACTTGTCCCACAAAAAATAAGCCCTCATATGGCAAGATTGACAGAAAAAAAACAAAACGTTATGGCTCTTGGAAGAAGGGGAAGCAAAAAATGAAAACGAAAGATGGAAAATCGCCAGGGGGTGAAAGGGTTAATGGCTGCCATCAACAAGTGTAAATGAGCCCTTATTTTGTCGAGGTCAACATTACAGTACAGTTGACTGTCTGTAATGTGCTACATAGGAGCCATATCACACTTTGGTGCAATATACTGACCAAGCTAGCTCATTCAATTGAAAAAAATGACCCACACAAACTGCTGAAAAATGGTCCATTTTTGCACACTAGAAAAAAAGGAGGTGTTAATTTTGCCTTAGTAGTACATTTTCACAGGATTTGCTCAACTTGTGATAATGCTATTATTTATTTAATGAAATCTAAATGAAAAAGGCATCAGATTGCTTTGATGTAAAACTATGAGATGACTAGAAGTTCCAGAAGTTTCCTATCCTATGTTTTCTTCCCTGCAGCCATATACAACATAAACACTGATAAATGCATTTTCCTCTAGAGCCTTGGCCAAAGAATGGACCAAGGTAATCATAATTTTTCATTTGGTATCAACAAAGATTGAACTTTGATCTAATCTTTGTGGTCAAAGGGCTAAGACCCTCATAAATAACCGTGAGTGTTACAAATCCTCAGATTGTCAAGCGCACTAAAGATGGTAGATTATAAAATGCTTTCTGGATGTAAGAACACAGTGGTTTGTTATTCTGCCGTCATATCAATTGTTGGCATTCTCTTCCACCTACGTATGTAGAAAATAACGTTGCCATTTTCAGATAGTGGCGTTAAACTAAATTCAGCACAGGCAAAAAATATTTCACATATGGTTTTCAACAGTTGAAATACATTTTTGGACGTAAGCCATACTTTTTTATTCTTCTTCTTCTTCATTCTATTCTTAACTAAATGTGTCAAACAACATTATTGGAGGAAGTCTTGGAATACGAACTTCACTGCTAAATATCAGGAATCCTGACTCTCCAAGGGGTTATCCACATTAGTGAAAAAGCTTCTCATAGCCACCAACACAGATAAAATAAGTAAAAATTTATATACACTAATAATGAGCAAGCACTACCATGCTCTGGTGCTCGATACTCAAAATGAGCAGGACAGATGCTCAGACAGGATCAACTAGAGTAAATAAAAATCTTTCTGGGAAAGCATATTGTGGACAGATGAGACCAAGATAAAGCTTTCGAGTAAAGCACAGCATTCTACTGTTTACTGAAAATGGAATGAAGCCTACAAAGAAAAGAACACATACTTACAGTCAAATATGGTGGAAGCTCAAAGATATTTTGTGGTTGTTTTGATGCCTCTGGCACTGGGTGCCTTGACTGTGTGCAACACTAAATAGGATAACTGAAGTGAGCACTAATATATATTATGAGTGCAAGCCAAAAAAATACATAGTACATAAGGATAAGGCTGCACATCAAAGTTAGATAGTAGTATAATGCTATAAGCATACCAAAAAACATTGAAGCATACAATGAAAAATGCCACTTGCTAACTTGAAAGTGTGAATAATGAAATGCATACCTGCCATGAATATTAGGAAAAAGGAGATATTTAGCAATCGCATTGATCAATGTAACTGAGCCCCAAAACCTCGTCAAGGTATATCTCTATATTGGGGTCCCTAGCTCTATGACCCTAACTGTGTGTCATCTCATTGCAATTAAAAACTGCTGTGTGTGGAGAGGGGTAACCAAGGACTTTCTTATATGGGAGATGGAAAAAACATGGCCGACAGGGGCGGAGCTGTGTTCACATTCAGAAAAAAAACTTCATAATACTAAATAGGGTAACTGAAGTGAGCACTAATATATATTATGAGTGCAAGCCAAAAAATACATATGACTGTGTGCAAGGCATCATGAAGTCTGAAAATTACCAAAGGATTTTGGGTTACAATGTAGTGCCTACTGTCAGAAAGCTGAGTTTGCGTTCTAGGTCATGGGTCTTCCAGTAGAACAATGACCCCAAACATACTCCAAGAAACCCCCAGAAATGGATGGAAACAAAGCGTTAGAGAGTTTGAAGTGGCAGCAATGGGTCCAGATCAAATTCCTATTGATCACATGTGGAGAGAGCTTAAAATTGCTATTGGGAGAAGCCGCCTTCAAATATGAGACCTGGAGCAGTTTGCAAAGGAAGAGTGGTCCAAAACTCCAGTTGAAAGGTGTAAGAAGCTTGTTGATGAATATAGGAAGCGATAGCTGTGCCACCAAATATGAAAGATGTTTTCCCAAGAACAAAGTTCATTTTAAGTTCATTTTAATCAATAGATCGTAGAATAATAATAAGTTCCACTATTGAATGTTTTGAAAAAAAATGTTCCTGTGCTGAGATAATCTTATATATGTGCCCCTGCTATGTACTGTGTAATGGCCGTACAGGGACATGGTCTGATCATAAAACAGCTCCTTGTCAGGGGTAGAATCAAAAGAGAGTATACAGACATTACAACATGGGATCGCAGCTGATTCTTTCCGTGAGGTAAAACATTGTAATCAGTGCAAGTGACTCAGCTCTCGCTGACAATGACAGCATGCTGTGAGTTTTCTGAGAATTCTGAGAATCTGGATGAGAAAAAAAGCTGACCATCTGCTCTCCGTCATTGAATAGCATTGGTCCGAGTGCTATGTGAGATTTTCTCGCATTACACTCGTCTGAGTCATACACTTGTGTGAGCGTAACCTTAAGTGTATAGTGCCCCACAGCAGGCAAAAATCCCAAGGGTGACAGCTATATAAGACAGCTGACACTCTGCAGCATTGTCCTCAAGCAGTTTTGTAACCGATCGGGGCCGATTTAACCCTTAAATTCTGCTGTTAATTGTGACAGCGGCATCTAAGTACTTAAAAGTGGTTAAAAGACCCCCTTTAACACACTCTGTGATTGGAATTGCAGGTGCAGATAGTTGCTATGGTACCCAGAGGTCATCTGATGACCCAAAGATATGGTGGCCTGTTAGATTTTTCTATAAGCTGGGTCTAAAATGGAGAGTCCCTGTGTCACTGACAGGTCTCGGGCACTGCAATACATGAAACCAGCTATCTGAATAAATAATATTCACGTCCCATAGTGGGCCTAAGTGAAAAAGTAAACAGGACTCCACCTGTTCTCTGTTCTGGTGGTGTAAAGATATTTTTGTTTGTTTAGCGCTCAAGTGTGGACGACATCACTTCTGTGCATGCTTAGAAAATATGGCTACAACCGGAACAGACACCAAACTGAGTCCAAAGTGTCTCCATCTGCCTCATTATAATGAGTGATTCCATTGGGGATTTCATCTGAATCCCATTTTTGTGGGATTTACTGGGAAACCCCAATGTAAGTGCTCATTGTAGAACACAAGAATGTGATCCCAGCCTTATCCTGAAAGCGATGAAAAATGTTCTGTACCCTAAAATGTTACCAATAAAAACCCTAACTCATCCAACACAAATCTCGCCCCCATTCAGGTTTGTCATCTATCACTGGAAATAAAGGGGGTTCTGACATTACTGGCCAAACAAAGATTCTAAAAAAGTGACATGACTCCCACCCCCCAAATAAAACCCAGTAAAAGATGCGCTCCCAAATCCAAATAACCTCTCCATCTGAGCCACACAGTGCCTTAACCGCAATAAGCAGTCACATTTGGCATTATTGTAGTGGGGAGAGCCCACTTAACAATTTACGGGGTGTGTGTCTCCAGAAGCACAAGCCAGGCACAATGTACGGGCACTAAGATGGCATACTTACAGTTCTCCGCCCTCCCAAAAAAGGCGTGGATGTTAAAATATAGTCAGCGCAGCCATAGTTGATTTCATTGACAGGTGGGTGACTTTTGTTTTTTTTTCTGCTTTTTTTGGCATCTTCAGGGGTCTTCAAATATTGTCCTCAAACTATTCTAGCAAAATATGTGCTCCAAAAGCCAAATAGCGCTTCTTCCTGCCCAGCCCTGCTGTGAGGCCAAACAGTAGTTTTTAATATTATATAGGGTATCACTGCATTTGGGAGAAATTGCGCAATAAATCGTGGGGTCCATTTTCACCTATTAACCCTTGTGTAGCTGACAAATTTGCAGTTAATATAAAACAAATTATATTTTTACCACAAAAATTTCCTCATCTCAATATAATAAAATACTGTGAGGCACATGTGGGTTCAAAATACTCATTAGCCCCATAGATCAATTCCCTATGCAGTGAATGGGGTCACTTATGGGGGTTTCTGTTGTTCTGGAACTTCAGGGGTTCGGCTTATGGAGGCCACAATCTATTCAAATGGAATCTGTGCTCTAAAACCCAATTCGCCCTCCTTCCTATTTGATCCTCCCCATGTGCTCAAACAGTAGTGTACAGCCACATATGAGGTACTGCCATGTTCGTTAAAAATTGCATAACAAATTGTTCTGTCCATTTTCTCATACTATCTTTTCTGTGAATTAATACTTTGAGGCGATAGTTGAATGTTAGCAGAAAAACCCCGTTTTTCATTTTCACAGCCTAAATGTATAAAATTCTGTGATCTAGTTTGTGGGTTAAAAATGCTCACCACACCCATAAATTAATTTCCTATGGAGTTTATTTTGCCAAATGAAGTCACTTGTAGAGATGAGCGAACCGGTCGCGGTTCGGCTCGAGGTTGGTTCGCCGAACGGACCTCCCGTTCGAGTTCGGTTCGTCGAACGTTCGACGAACCGAACTCGAACTGCATAGGAAACAATGGCAGGCAATCACAAACACAGAAAAACACCTAGAAAACACCCTCAAAGGTGTCCTAAAGGTGACAAACAACTCAAACACATTGGAAAGTGACAAGGACATATACTCATGCGAAAACAAAACAGCTGGACAAGGAAAAAGAGGAGGACACACAGATATAGGCATGGCACGCCCTTCTAAAATCATGTAAAACACCGCAAGGTGACTCCAAGCGGAGTCTCCATTTTTTCCAAAAATTGGGCCACACACACACCCACCCCTTCAGTGGCAGCAGTTGTGCCCCAGTTGTACACTTCACAGCTACATTTGCATCAAGCACATTCAAAAATACGCCATTCTTATCCGTCCCCAGGATGACACCGGGGTAGGTAGCAAAGTCTTTCCTGATCCCAGCTCTGTTCATCTTGGCTTCTTTTAAAAACACATCAAGCAAGGGTTACTCCAAGCGGAGTCTCCCTTTTTTTCCAAAAATTGGGCCACACAGACACCCACCCCATCAGTGGCAGCACTTGGGCCCTAGTTGCAAACAGGATGTTTTGATTTGCATCAAGCACATTCAAAAATACGCCATTCTTATCCGTCCCCAGGATGACACCGGGGTAGGTAGCAAAGTCTTTGCTGATCCCAGCTCTGTTCATCTTGGCTTCTTTTAAAAACACATCAAGCAAGGGTTACTCCAAGCGGAGTCTCCCTTTTTTTCCAAAAATTGGGCCACACAGACACCCACCCCATCAGTGGCAGCACTTGGGCCCTAGTTGCAAACAGGATGTTTTGATTTGCATCAAGCACATTCAAAAATACGCCATTCTTATCCGTCCCCAGGATGACACCGGGGTAGGTAGCAAAGTATTTCCTGATCCCAGCTCTGTTCATCTTGGCTTCTTTTAAAAACACATCAAGCAAGGGTTACTCCAAGCGGAGTCTCCCTTTTTTCCAAAAATTGGGCCACACAGACACCCACCCCATCAGTGGCAGCACTTGGGCCCTAGTTGCAAACAGGATGTTTTGATTTGCATCAAGCACATTCAAAAATACGCCATTCTTATCCGTCCCCAGGATGACACCGGGGTAGGTAGCAAAGTCTTTGCTGATCCCAGCTCTGTTCATCTTGGCTTCTTTTAAAAACACATCAAGCAAGGGTTACTCCAAGCGGAGTCTCCCTTTTTTTCCAAAAATTGGGCCACACAGACACCCACCCCATCAGTGGCAGCACTTGGGCCCTAGTTGCAAACAGGATGTTTTGATTTGCATCAAGCACATTCAAAAATACGCCATTCTTATCCGTCCCCAGGATGACACCGGGGTAGGTAGCAAAGTCTTTCCTGATCCCAGCTCTGTTCATCTTGGCTTCTTTTAAAAACACATCAAGCAAGGGTTACTCCAAGCGGAGTCTCCCTTTTTTTCCAAAAATTGGGCCACACAGACACCCACCCCATCAGTGGCAGCACTTGGGCCCTAGTTGCAAACAGGATGTTTTGATTTGCATCAAGCACATTCAAAAATACGCCATTCTTATCCGTCCCCAGGATGACACCGGGGTAGGTAGCAAAGTATTTCCTGATCCCAGCTCTGTTCATCTTGGCTTCTTTTAAAAACACATCAAGCAAGGGTTACTCCAAGCGGAGTCTCCCTTTTTTCCAAAAATTGGGCCACACAGACACCCACCCCATCAGTGGCAGCACTTGGGCCCTAGTTGCAAACAGGATGTTTTGATTTGCATCAAGCACATTCAAAAATACGCCATTCTTATCCGTCCCCAGGATGACACCGGGGTAGGTAGCAAAGTCTTTGCTGATCCCAGCTCTGTTCATCTTGGCTTCTTTTAAAAACACATCAAGCAAGGGTTACTCCAAGCGGAGTCTCCCTTTTTTTCCAAAAATTGGGCCACACAGACACCCACCCCATCAGTGGCAGCACTTGGGCCCTAGTTGCAAACAGGATGTTTTGATTTGCATCAAGCACATTCAAAAATACGCCATTCTTATCCGTCCCCAGGATGACACCGGGGTAGGTAGCAAAGTCTTTGCTGATCCCAGCTCTGTTCATCTTGGCTTCTTTTAAAAACACATCAAGCAAGGGTTACTCCAAGCGGAGTCTCCCTTTTTTTCCAAAAATTGGGCCACACAGACACCCACCCCATCAGTGGCAGCACTTGGGCCCTAGTTGCAAACAGGATGTTTTGATTTGCATCAAGCACATTCAAAAATACGCCATTCTTATCCGTCCCCAGGATGACACCGGGGTAGGTAGCAAAGTCTTTGCTGATCCCAGCTCTGTTCATCTTGGCTTCTTTTAAAAACACATCAAGCAAGGGTTACTCCAAGCGGAGTCTCCCTTTTTTCCAAAAATTGGGCCACACAGACACCCACCCCATCAGTGGCAGCACTTGGGCCCTAGTTGCAAACAGGATGTTTTGATTTGCATCAAGCACATTCAAAAATACGCCATTCTTATCCGTCCCCAGGATGACACCGGGGTAGGTAGCAAAGTCTTTCCTGATCCCAGCTCTGTTCATCTTGGCTTCTTTTAAAAACACATCAAGCAAGGGTTACTCCAAGCGGAGTCTCCCTTTTTTCCAAAAATTGGGCCACACAGACACCCACCCCATCAGTGGCAGCACTTGGGCCCTAGTTGCAAACAGGATGTTTTGATTTGCATCAAGCACATTCAAAAATACGCCATTCTTATCCGTCCCCAGGATGACACCGGGGTAGGTAGCAAAGTCTTTGCTGATCCCAGCTCTGTTCATCTTGGCTTCTTTTAAAAACACATCAAGCAAGGGTTACTCCAAGCGGAGTCTCCCTTTTTTTCCAAAAATTGGGCCACACAGACACCCACCCCATCAGTGGCAGCACTTGGGCCCTAGTTGCAAACAGGATGTTTTGATTTGCATCAAGCACATTCAAAAATACGCCATTCTTATCCGTCCCCAGGATGACACCGGGGTAGGTAGCAAAGTCTTTCCTGATCCCAGCTCTGTTCATCTTGGCTTCTTTTAAAAACACATCAAGCAAGGGTTACTCCAAGCGGAGTCTCCCTTTTTTTCCAAAAATTGGGCCACACAGACACCCACCCCATCAGTGGCAGCACTTGGGCCCTAGTTGCAAACAGGATGTTTTGATTTGCATCAAGCACATTCAAAAATACGCCATTCTTATCCGTCCCCAGGATGACACCGGGGTAGGTAGCAAAGTCTTTGCTGATCCCAGCTCTGTTCATCTTGGCTTCTTTTAAAAACACATCAAGCAAGGGTTACTCCAAGCGGAGTCTCCCTTTTTTTCCAAAAATTGGGCCACACAGACACCCACCCCATCAGTGGCAGCACTTGGGCCCTAGTTGCAAACAGGATGTTTTGATTTGCATCAAGCACATTCAAAAATACGCCATTCTTATCCGTCCCCAGGATGACACCGGGGTAGGTAGCAAAGTCTTTCCTGATCCCAGCTCTGTTCATCTTGGCTTCTTTTAAAAACACATCAAGCAAGGGTTACTCCAAGCGGAGTCTCCCTTTTTTTCCAAAAATTGGGCCACACAGACACCCACCCCATCAGTGGCAGCACTTGGGCCCTAGTTGTACACTTCACAGCTACATTTGCATCAATCACATTCAAAAATACCCCATAATTAACCGTCCCCAGGATGACACCGGGGTAGGTAGCAAAGTCTTTGCTGACCCATGACTTGTTCATCTTGGCTTCTTTTAAAAACAATGTAAGCAAGGGTTACTCCAAGCGGAGTCTCCCTTTTTTCCAAAAATTGGGCCACACAGACACCCACCCCATCAGTGGCAGCACTTGGGCCCTAGTTGCAAACAGGATGTTTTGATTTGCATCAAGCACATTCCAAATCCACAAGCATTTACTCTCCCCAGGATGACACAGGGGTAGTAAATTCCTTCTGGATCCATGACTTGTTCATTTTGATGAACGTCAGTCTGTCCACATTGTCACTGGACAGACGCGTGCGCTTATCTGTCAGCACACACCCAGCAGCACTGAATACACGTTCAGAGACAACGCTGGCAGCTGGACACGACAAAATCTCCAAGGCGTAACTGGAGAGCTCTGGCCATTTTTCTATGTTTGAAGCCCAAAAGGAGCAAGGCTCCAGTTGCACAGTCATGGCATCGATGTTCATTTGGAGATACTCCTGTATCATCCTCTCCAGCCGTTGAGTATGTGTCAGACTTGTTGTCTCTGGTGGCCTTGCAAAAGAGGGTCTAAAAAAATTATGAAAAGATTCCATAAAATTGCTGTTACCGGCACCAGATACGGTCCTACTGGTACGGGTAGACTGGTGAAGATGACGAGACCGTCCCATGTTTGTCAAGTTACAACTGGGAGATTCCCTCCCTGCACCTGCACGGTTGTTTGGTGGAAAAGCCGAGCTAAGATCGAGTAACAGCTTCTGCTGATACTCCTGCATACGTGCGTCCCTTTCTATGGCTGGAATTATGTCACAAAATTTGGACTTGTACCGGGGATCTAATAGTGTGGCAATCCAGTAGTCATCATCACTTCTAATTTTGACAATACGACTGTCATGTTGGAGGTAGTGCAACAAAAAGGCACTCATGTGTCTTGCGCAGCCATGCGGACCAAGTCCACGCTGTGTTTGTGGCATAGAGGTGCTACCCGTTCTTTCTTCCTCTGACATCTCCCCCCAACCTCTTTCAACTGAAATTTGACCAAGGTCTCCCTCATCCGCTGAGTCTTCCATGTCCATGGACAGTTCGTCCTCCATTTCTTCATGTTCTCCTGCACCTTGCTCAACATTTCGCCTGCTACTATGCGCCCTTGTCGATCCCTGTTCCCCATGGTCCCATGCCTGCTGCGTTGGTGATGATGAACGTCTGGACCTTGGTGATGTTGTTGTCCCTTGCACATATGAATCCTCCTGTAGTTCCTCCCCTTCATGTTGTCCCACCCCCTGACTCCGAATAGTGTTTAGCGTGTGCTCCAGCATGTAAATGACTGGAATCGTCATGCTGATAATGGCATTGTCAGAGCTAAACATATTCGTCGCCATGTCGAAACTGTGCAGAAGGGTGCATAGGTCCTTGATCTGAGACCACTCCATCAGGGTGATCTGCCCCACCTCTGCATCTCGTTGTCCCAGGCTATACGTCATGACGTATTGCACCAGGGCTCTGCGGTGCTGCCACAGTCGCTGTAACATGTGGAGAGTTGAATTCCAGCGTGTCGCCACATCGCATTTCAGGCGATGAACCGGCAGGCCGAAAGACTTCTGTAGCGATGCAAGTCGCTCAGCTGCGGCGCTTGAACGCCGGAAGTGAGCAGACAGTTTTCGTGCCCTGTTCAGAAGGCCATCTAGGCCGGGATAGTGTGTTAAAAATTGCTGCACGACAAGGTTCAACACGTGAGCCATACAAGGTACGTGTGTCACCTTGCCCAGGCGAAGGGCCGCACCCAGGTTTGCAGCATTGTCGCACACGGCCTTACCAGGCTGCAGGTTGAGTGGAGACAACCATTTATTAAACTCGGACCGCAGAGCTGACCACAACTCCTCAGCTGTGTGACTCTTATTACCAAGACATGTCAAGCTAAAGACCGCCTGATGCCGTTGCGCTCGGCTGCCAGCATAGTAATGAGGCGTGCGTGATTCCTTCTGCGCAGTGAGAACGCTGGTGGCCTGACCAGGCAGACTTGGGGCGGAGGTGGAGGACCCAGATGAGGTGGAGGATGCAGAAGCTGTGGCGGAACTTGGACAGACAGAGGATTGACACACAAGTCGTGGGGACGGCAAGACTTGTGCAGCAGACCCTTCACCATCTATCACCATAGTTACCCAGTGCCCAGTCAGCGACATGTAACGTCCCTGTCCATGCTTACTGGTCCAAGTATCGGTGGTGAAATGCACCCGTTCACACACAGAGTTTCTCAAGGAAGCGGTGATGTTGTGTGCGACATGCTGGTGTAGCGCGGGCACACCTTTCTTAGAGAAGTAGTGGCGACTAGGCATCTGGTACTGGGGCACAGCGACAGACATAAGGTCTCTAAAATCCTGTGTGTCCACTAGGCGGAAAGGCAGCATTTCGGTAGCCAACAGCTTACAGAGGGATAGAGTCAACCTCTTAGCTTTGTCATGGGTCGGAGGAAGTGGCCTTTTATTTGACCACATCTGAGGGACAGAGATCTGGCTGCTGTGTGTAGACGGTGTTGAGTAGGGTGTCCCTGGAAAAATGCAGGTTTGTGAGGAAAGTGCAGGCGGAGACATGATGTTGCCTTCATCCAACGTTGGTGCTATCGATGTCTGAGAGAGCTGTACACACTCACTTGTTTCCCCTTCCAAACCAACTGACGACCTTACAAGCAAACTGCCTGTTGCGGTTACAGTGGTGGAAGTTTTGCGTGGAAAAACAGGTGTGACAGCTGTCCCCACAGTCCTAGAAGATGAAGAGCGCGCGGATGCACTGGAAGGGGCGGGCGGTGGATGGTTCGCTCCGCTAGCCGGCATTGCAGCACGGTGAGCTTCCCACCGGGACTTATGATATTTATTCATGTGACGATTCATGGAAGAAGTTGTCAAACTGCTGAGGTTTTGACCTCTACTAACAGAATCATGACAAATGTTACATATCACATGAGTTGGGCGATCTTTTTCGATGTGAAAAAAGGCCCAGGCTAGGCAAGGCTTAGAGGCCATGCGACCTGTTGATCCACCCCGAATAATGCTCATAGGCAGAGTGGTGGCTGAGGATGCAGTTGTAGACGTGCTACCAGTGCTCCGACTCTGTCCAGGAAGGCGCAAGGTAACTTCGTCGTCGGTTGCATCCTCCTCCACCGCCTCTGTTGACCTCCTCGAGTGCCTGACTGGGGGTTGACAGTAGGTGGGATCTAGAACGTCATCATCAATTGTTGTGTTCGCACTCCCCTCCCCCTCAGACCGAGCCTCTTCTTGCCCTGACCGAATATTTAAGTTGTCATCCCAATCGGGTATCTGCGTCTCATCTTCATCAGTATGTTCCTCATTGTCTATAACCACAGGTGTTACAGTTTGTGACAAAGGGTCAACATTATGCTCAGAAACTTGGTCCTCACGGCCTGAATCTGAGTCACAAAGGTTCTGGGCATCACTGCAGACCATTTCCTGTTCTGTACTCACTGTAGCTTGGGAGCAGACCTCTGATTCCCAGGCTATAGTGTGACTGAACAGCTCTGCAGACTCAGCCATCTCAGTTCCACCATACTGTGCAGGGCTGATGGAGACTTCAGAGCTGGGAGAAATCAAGTGTGATTGGGATGACAACTCAGAGGAATGGTGTTTTTTGGATGCGGTACTTGAAGTGGCTGAGAGGGCACTTGTTGGACCACTTGAGATCCATTCAAGCATTTTCCTTTTTTGCCCATCATCTACCTTTGTTCCTCTTGTTCGTGTCCGTAAAAAAGGGAGCACATCGGATTGTCCACAATAAGTAGTAGACATCTTACTTTTGCTAGTAGATGGTCTATCTTCAGCAGATGATAATGGAGCTTTGGCACCTTCCCCACTGACAAAACCTTTTTTGCCTTTTCCACCACGCCTCTTCCCCTTTCCACCAGCATCTGTCATTTTGCCACTCATGTTGATTGCGACAAGATTGTGGACTGAAAATGTGGTAGTAAAAATTGAGAGGTGGTGAAGATTGCAGTGGTGGTCTAGCTTTATTAACAGCAGAATAATAAAGAATAAATATCCCTGACAATGTAACTTAGTTATAATTCGTTGGAGTGTGCAACGCAGGCAGACGTGCTGCAAATGTCTTTGCACTAGTGGGACTATAGCAAAGTCCAATAGCCACGTATAGGATGCCACTAGGTTCACTGAGTGTGTGCTAGTATAATGGCTTAGTTATAATTAGTTGGAGTGTGCAACGCAGGCAGATGCGCTCTGCAAATGTCTTGGCACTAGTAGGACTATAGCAAAGTCCAATAGCCACGTATAGGATGCCACTAGGTACACTGAGTGTGTGCTAGTATAATGGCTTAGTTATAATTAGTTGGAGTGTGCAACGCAGGCAGACGTGCTGCAAATGTCTTGGCACTAGTGGGACTATAGCAAAGTCCAATAGCCACGTATAGGATGCCACTAGGTACACTGAGTGTGTGCTAGTATAATGGCTTAGTTATAATTAGTTGGAGTGTGCAACGCAGGCAGACGTGCTGCAAATGTCTTGGCACTAGTGGGACTATAGCAAAGTCCAATAGCCACGTATAGGATGCCACTAGGTACACTGAGTGTGTGCTAGTATAATGGCTTAGTTATAATTAGTTGGAGTGTGCAACGCAGGCAGACGTGCTGCAAATGTCTTGGCACTAGTGGGACTATAGCAAAGTCCAATATCCACGTATAGGATGCCACTAGGTTCACTGAGTGTGTGCTAGTATAATGGCTTAGTTATAATTAGTTGGAGTGTGCAACGCAGGCAGATGCACTCTGCAAATGTCTTGGCACTAGTAGGACTATAGCAAAGTCCAATAGCCACGTATAGGATGCCACTAAAAAACACTTAGTGTGTGCAAGTATAATGGCTTAGTTATAATTAGTTGGAGTGTGCAACGCAGGCAGATGCGCTCTGCAAATGTCTTGGCACTAGTGGGACTATAGCAAAGTCCAATAGCCACGTATAGGATGCCACTAGGTACACTGAGTGTTTGCTAGTAAAATTGCTTAGTTTAAAAAAGTTGTAGTGTGCAATGCAGGCAGACGTGCTCTGCAAATGTCTTTGCACTAGTGGGACTATAGCAAAGTCCAATAGCCACGTATAGGATGCCACTAGGTACACTGAGTGTTTGCTAGTAAAATTGCTTAGTTTAAAAAACTTGGAGTGTGCAATGCAGGCAGATGTGCTCTGCTAATGTCTTTGCACTAGTGGGACTATAGCAAAGTCCAATAGCCACGTATAGGATGCCACTAGGTACACTGAGTGTGTGCTAGTATAATGGCTTAGTTATAATTCGTTGGAGTGTGCAACGCAGGCAGATGCGCTCTGCAAATGTCTTGGCACTAGTGGGACTATAGCAAAGTCCAATAGCCACGTATAGGATGCCACTAGGTACACTGAGTGTTTGCTAGTAAAATTGCTTAGTTTAAAAAAGTTGTAGTGTGCAATGCAGGCAGACGTGCTCTGCAAATGTCTTTGCACTAGTGGGACTATAGCAAAGTCCAATAGCCACGTATAGGATGCCACTAGGTACACTGAGTGTGTGCTAGTATAATGGCTTAGTTATAATTAGTTGGAGTGTGCAACGCAGGCAGACGTGCTGCAAATGTCTTGGCACTAGTGGGACTATAGCAAAGTCCAATAGCCACGTATAGGATGCCACTAGGTACACTGAGTGTGTGCTAGTATAATGGCTTAGTTATAATTAGTTGGAGTGTGCAACGCAGGCAGACGTGCTGCAAATGTCTTGGCACTAGTGGGACTATAGCAAAGTCCAATAGCCACGTATAGGATGCCACTAGGTACACTGAGTGTGTGCTAGTATAATGGCTTAGTTATAATTAGTTGGAGTGTGCAACGCAGGCAGACGTGCTGCAAATGTCTTGGCACTAGTGGGACTATAGCAAAGTCCAATAGCCACGTATAGGATGCCACTAGGTACACTGAGTGTGTGCTAGTATAATGGCTTAGTTATAATTAGTTGGAGTGTGCAACGCAGGCAGACGTGCTGCAAATGTCTTGGCACTAGTGGGACTATAGCAAAGTCCAATAGCCACGTATAGGATGCCACTAGGTACACTGAGTGTGTGCTAGTATAATGGCTTAGTTATAATTAGTTGGAGTGTGCAACGCAGGCAGACGTGCTGCAAATGTCTTGGCACTAGTGGGACTATAGCAAAGTCCAATAGCCACGTATAGGATGCCACTAGGTTCACTGAGTGTGTGCTAGTATAATGGCTTAGTTATAATTAGTTGGAGTGTGCAACGCAGGCAGATGCGCTCTGCAAATGTCTTGGCACTAGTGGGACTATAGCAAAGTCCAATAGCCACGTATAGGATGCCACTAGGTACACTGAGTGTTTGCTAGTAAAATTGCTTAGTTTAAAAAAGTTGTAGTGTGCAATGCAGGCAGACGTGCTCTGCAAATGTCTTTGCACTAGTGGGACTATAGCAAAGTCCAATAGCCACGTATAGGATGCCACTAGGTACACTGAGTGTTTGCTAGTAAAATTGCTTAGTTTAAAAAACTTGGAGTGTGCAATGCAGGCAGATGTGCTCTGCTAATGTCTTTGCACTAGTGGGACTATAGCAAAGTCCAATAGCCACGTATAGGATGCCACTAGGTACACTGAGTGTGTGCTAGTATAATGGCTTAGTTATAATTCGTTGGAGTGTGCAACGCAGGCAGATGCGCTCTGCAAATGTCTTGGCACTAGTGGGACTATAGCAAAGTCCAATAGCCACGTATAGGATGCCACTAGGTACACTGAGTGTTTGCTAGTAAAATTGCTTAGTTTAAAAAAGTTGTAGTGTGCAATGCAGGCAGACGTGCTCTGCAAATGTCTTTGCACTAGTGGGACTATAGCAAAGTCCAATAGCCACGTATAGGATGCCACTAGGTACACTGAGTGTGTGCTAGTATAATGGCTTAGTTATAATTAGTTGGAGTGTGCAACGCAGGCAGACGTGCTGCAAATGTCTTGGCACTAGTGGGACTATAGCAAAGTCCAATAGCCACGTATAGGATGCCACTAGGTACACTGAGTGTGTGCTAGTATAATGGCTTAGTTATAATTAGTTGGAGTGTGCAACGCAGGCAGACGTGCTGCAAATGTCTTGGCACTAGTGGGACTATAGCAAAGTCCAATAGCCACGTATAGGATGCCACTAGGTACACTGAGTGTGTGCTAGTATAATGGCTTAGTTATAATTAGTTGGAGTGTGCAACGCAGGCAGACGTGCTGGAAATGTCTTGGCACTAGTGGGACTATAGCAAAGTCCAATAGCCACGTATAGGATGCCACTAGGTTCACTGAGTGTGTGCTAGTATAATGGCTTAGTTATAATTAGTTGGAGTGTGCAATGCAGGCAGATGCGCTCTGCAAATGTCTTGGCACTAGTGGGACTATAGCAAAGTCCAATAGCCACGTATAGGATGCCACTAGGTACACTGAGTGTTTGCTAGTAAAATTGCTTAGTTTAAAAAAGTTGTAGTGTGCAATGCAGGCAGACGTGCTCTGCAAATGTCTTTGCACTAGTGGGACTATAGCAAAGTCCAATAGCCACGTATAGGATGCCACTAGGTACACTGAGTGTGTGCTAGTATAATGGCTTAGTTATAATTCGTTGGAGTGTGCAACGCAGGCAGATGCGCTCTGCAAATGTCTTGGCACTAGTGGGACTATAGCAAAGTCCAATAGCCACGTATAGGATGCCACTAGGTACACTGAGTGTTTGCTAGTAAAATTGCTTAGTTTAAAAAAGTTGTAGTGTGCAATGCAGGCAGACGTGCTCTGCAAATGTCTTTGCACTAGTGGGACTATAGCAAAGTCCAATAGCCACGTATAGGATGCCACTAGGTACACTGAGTGTGTGCTAGTATAATGGCTTAGTTATAATTAGTTGGAGTGTGCAACGCAGGCAGACGTGCTGCAAATGTCTTGGCACTAGTGGGACTATAGCAAAGTCCAATAGCCACGTATAGGATGCCACTAGGTACACTGAGTGTGTGCTAGTATAATGGCTTAGTTATAATTAGTTGGAGTGTGCAACGCAGGCAGACGTGCTGCAAATGTCTTGGCACTAGTGGGACTATAGCAAAGTCCAATAGCCACGTATAGGATGCCACTAGGTACACTGAGTGTGTGCTAGTATAATGGCTTAGTTATAATTAGTTGGAGTGTGCAACGCAGGCAGACGTGCTGCAAATGTCTTGGCACTAGTGGGACTATAGCAAAGTCCAATAGCCACGTATAGGATGCCACTAGGTACACTGAGTGTGTGCTAGTATAATGGCTTAGTTATAATTAGTTGGAGTGTGCAACGCAGGCAGACGTGCTGCAAATGTCTTGGCACTAGTGGGACTATAGCAAAGTCCAATAGCCACGTATAGGATGCCACTAGGTACACTGAGTGTGTGCTAGTATAATGGCTTAGTTATAATTAGTTGGAGTGTGCAACGCAGGCAGACGTGCTGCAAATGTCTTGGCACTAGTGGGACTATAGCAAAGTCCAATAGCCACGTATAGGATGCCACTAGGTTCACTGAGTGTTTGCTAGTATAATGGCTTAGTTATAATTAGTTGGAGTGTGCAACGCAGGCAGATGCGCTCTGCAAATGTCTTGGCACTAGTAGGACTATAGCAAAGTCCAATAGCCACGTATAGGATGCCACTAGGTACACTGAGTGTGTGCTAGTATAATGGCTTAGTTATAATTAGTTGGAGTGTGCAACGCAGGCAGACGTGCTGCAAATGTCTTGGCACTAGTGGGACTATAGCAAAGTCCAATAGCCACGTATAGGATGCCACTAGGTACACTGAGTGTGTGCTAGTATAATGGCTTAGTTATAATTAGTTGGAGTGTGCAACGCAGGCAGACGTGCTGCAAATGTCTTGGCACTAGTGGGACTATAGCAAAGTCCAATAGCCACGTATAGGATGCCACTAGGTACACTGAGTGTGTGCTAGTATAATGGCTTAGTTATAATTAGTTGGAGTGTGCAACGCAGGCAGACGTGCTGCAAATGTCTTGGCACTAGTGGGACTATAGCAAAGTCCAATAGCCACGTATAGGATGCCACTAGGTACACTGAGTGTGTGCTAGTATAATGGCTTAGTTATAATTAGTTGGAGTGTGCAACGCAGGCAGACGTGCTGCAAATGTCTTGGCACTAGTGGGACTATAGCAAAGTCCAATAGCCACGTATAGGATGCCACTAGGTACACTGAGTGTGTGCTAGTATAATGGCTTAGTTATAATTAGTTGGAGTGTGCAACGCAGGCAGACGTGCTGCAAATGTCTTGGCACTAGTGGGACTATAGCAAAGTCCAATATCCACGTATAGGATGCCACTAGGTTCACTGAGTGTGTGCTAGTATAATGGCTTAGTTATAATTAGTTGGAGTGTGCAACGCAGGCAGATGCGCTCTGCAAATGTCTTGGCACTAGTAGGACTATAGCAAAGTCCAATAGCCACGTATAGGATGCCACTAAAAAACACTTAGTGTGTGCAAGTATAATGGCTTAGTTATAATTAGTTGGAGTGTGCAACGCAGGCAGATGCGCTCTGCAAATGTCTTGGCACTAGTGGGACTATAGCAAAGTCCAATAGCCACGTATAGGATGCCACTAGGTACACTGAGTGTTTGCTAGTAAAATTGCTTAGTTTAAAAAAGTTGTAGTGTGCAATGCAGGCAGACGTGCTCTGCAAATGTCTTTGCACTAGTGGGACTATAGCAAAGTCCAATAGCCACGTATAGGATGCCACTAGGTACACTGAGTGTTTGCTAGTAAAATTGCTTAGTTTAAAAAACTTGGAGTGTGCAATGCAGGCAGATGTGCTCTGCTAATGTCTTTGCACTAGTGGGACTATAGCAAAGTCCAATAGCCACGTATAGGATGCCACTAGGTACACTGAGTGTGTGCTAGTATAATGGCTTAGTTATAATTCGTTGGAGTGTGCAACGCAGGCAGATGCGCTCTGCAAATGTCTTGGCACTAGTGGGACTATAGCAAAGTCCAATAGCCACGTATAGGATGCCACTAGGTACACTGAGTGTTTGCTAGTAAAATTGCTTAGTTTAAAAAAGTTGTAGTGTGCAATGCAGGCAGACGTGCTCTGCAAATGTCTTTGCACTAGTGGGACTATAGCAAAGTCCAATAACCACAGATAGGATGCCACTAGGTACACTGAGTGTTTGCTAGTATAATGGCTTAGTTAGAATGAGTTGGAGTGTGCAGAGGACAAGAGGGTACAGTGGCAGGATTGTGGTGCTCTGGGTAGAGGAATGGAAGCCTGCCTTTCTATTCCCTCCTAATGGTGAAATGCAGGGAGGAAATCCCTGACCTGGGCTACACAGACGCTGTTGCTGTTTGCAGGACCTGTCACTTATGGCTCTCTGACCCTGCCGCTTTGAGCCCTTAAAAGGACTGCTAGAATGTGCTCTCCCTAAGCTGTCTAACGCTGTGTATGCAGCGCATACAGCTGTATCGGCTATAGGACTCAGGAGGACGGAGCTGCGACACTGATGTCTGACACCAAAGACGCAGAAGGCAGATAATGGCGTTCGTGAAGAAAATGTCCGGTTTTATAATGCAGGGACATGTGACATGCAGATCCTATCACACATGCCGTTGCTTCTCTGGCTCAAAGTCCACTTAGGTGTGTGTGTGTCTGTGATTGGCTGACATGCTGGCCCGCCCCACAAGACGCGCGCGCTTAGGGAAGGAAGACAAGAAAAAAAAAAAAAATGGCGATCGCCATTATAGAAACAGCAGTGATCTGAAGGCGCTGTTCACGCACACTATACACTGAAATGTGATAATAGTTTGATTCACAGAGTGACTTACACTATTACAGCAGAAACCAAGCTAGGATTTAGCTGTTTTTTGGCTGCTAGAACCGTTCTCGAACGTTTCTAGAACTATCGAGCTTTTGCAAAAAGCTCGAGTTCTAGTTCGATCTAGAACATGCCCCAAAATCACTCGAGCCGCGAACTGGAGAACCACGAACCACGAACCGCGCTCAACTCTAGTCACTTGTGAGTGATTTTTTTTTCACCACATATGGAGCATTACTGTGTTCGGGAGGAATTGCATAACAAATTAAGTGGTCCATTTTCTCCTATGACCCCTTGTGTAAACGATTACCATAGTTTGGTGCTAAAACATTATTTTATGGAAAAAAATGTAATTTTTTGTTTTAATACCTAAATGTTATAAAGTTTTGTGAATTACCTGCAGATGAAAATGCTCGCAACACCCCAAGATTAATTCAATGAGAGGTCTAGTTTCCAAAATGTCACTTGTAGGGGGGTTATTTGCTGTTTTGTTATGTGAGGGGTTCTGCAAAAGCAACATGGCATTAACAATGTATTCCAGACAAATTTACACTAAAAAGCTCAACACTTTTCGGAGTCCTGCATATGCTCAAACAGCAGTTTTTGACCACATATTATGAGGTATCATCACATTCGGAAGAAACTGCCTAACAATTCATTCAGTTCATTCTCTCTTATCATCCATTGAGAAAATTACAATTTTGGAACTATAACTTTTACATTTTTATCAAACAAAGTGTAATTTTTGTCTTCACATCAACATTTTAAAAAGTTCTGTGTAGCACCTATGGGATATCAATGCACAACACATACCCTCGATGAATTCCTTGATGGGTCTTGTGATGGTGGGATATGGGAGGAGGTATAGCTTGCTGTACAGATTCCTATTTCAAGCTTGGTTCACTGTCTTATTTGTACTGCTTCTGTGTACATTTCTATTGTTTGTAAGTAATCACCCCCTATAGTGCAATGTTATAGCCTCTTGAGACACTTCCATCCCTGGGTGTGGGGGAAGGTGGGCCTAGAGTCCAGCCAACTGAAAAACCCTTTGCTTAGGCTGCTTTCACACTACGTCTTTTTAACATGCGTCCTGAACGTTTTTTTGCTGCAAAAGCGGATCCTGCTTTTACAGCAAAAAACGCATGCAAACGCATGTTTACTTTGCAGGATCCTGTCACTGGATGTTTAGGGGCGGGCATTGGAGTCATGTGATTGGGAGTGAGGGGAACTAAACGTGCCAGACTGGGAGCCGGCTTCTTACGACTGCGAGGCTCGTAACCAAGGTAAACATCGGGTATACTTGCTTGGATACCCGATATTTCCTTTGGTTACAAGCGTCTGCAGCTGCTAGGAGCCGGGCTCCCTGCACACGTTACCAACGTAAACATCGGGTAACTAAGATAAGTGGTTACCCGATATTTACGTTGGTTACGAGTGTCCGCAGCTCTCAGGTGGGGGAGAGGGAGGGGGAGAGACAGGAGAGGGAGGGGGAGAGACAGAGAGGTAGGAGAGAGAGGGACTGATCACGCGAGACTGGTTCTGGGCATGCTCAGTAGAGCAAGCAGGATCCTGTCTATCAGCATGCCAGCATTCACCTGCGTTTGCATGCTGTTTAGTCAGGATCCAGCGATTTGTAGTATTTGGACGCAGCTCAAAAACGCTACATGTAGCGTTTTTGAAAGATGTTAAAAAACTGCAAGTCGCTGGATCCTCACTATAACGCACGCAAACGCAGGTGAACGCATGTTAACGCGAGTCCATTGCAAATGCATTGAAATGAAAACGCATTTGCACTGGATCCGTTTTTGCGTTAAAAAAACGTTCAGGACGCATGTTAAATAAACGTAGTGTGAAAGCCGCCTGACCTGGGAGATTTGTCAGTCTGTTGGAGAACTTCAAGAATGAAGCAGGAAGATTGATCCTCTGGTAGAAGCTGAGACTTCTCAGAGAGAGACCTGGACATTTATCGCTTATCGGATTATATTTGTGTTACTGGATTCATTTTACCCTCTGTTTTGTGGATTATCTTATGCACCATTTTGATTTACTTGGAATAAATGCTCTTTGGATTGTACCGCCATATCTCGCTCTGTTGATTGTGTGATATAGGAGAAGAACCCAGTGACAGGTCTAGTCTCCAAAATGGCGTCACTTGTGGGGGTTTCTGTTGTTTTGGAAGCTATCATCTATTCCAGCTAAATTTACACTCCAAGCACTAAATGTTGCTTTGTCTCTTCAGATCCCTGCTGTTTGTGCAAACATAACTTTTTCACTACATGTGGGGTGTTGCTGTGCTCAGAGGAAAGGGCATAACAAACTGTGTTGTCCTCTAATTTTTATTTACCTCTAGCAACAGTGGAAAAATTGGGGCTAAAGCAACTTTGTCATGGAAAAATGTACATTTTTCAATATGACAACCTAATATTATCAAATTATGTGTAGTAGATGTATATTCAAAATCATTTTCTTACCCCTGTATAAAATCCCTGAGAGGTGTAGTTTACAACATGGGGGAAGTTGTTTAGGATTTCTGCTGTTTAGGCACCTTAAGGGTTCTGCAAATGCGACATGATGACTGCAATCTATTTCAACCAAATTTGTGTTCCAAAGTCAAATGGTGCTCTTTCACGTCCGAGCCTGGCCGTTTGTCCAAACAGAGGTTTCTGAGTACATCTGGTGTATCACCATTCTCAGAATTTACTGTGTAACAAAGTGAAAGGTCCATTTTCTCTTTCTATGTTTTGTAAAAGTTGTAAAAGTAAAATTTTGGGGCTAAAGCAACGTTAGAGGAAAACTTACAATTTTTATTTTTCCCATTCCACTTTGAATTAAAATCCTGAAGGTTTCACAAATTTTCTTACAGCAGTATTGAAGTATTTGAGAAGTGCGGTTTTTAAAATGGTTTCACTTTTGGGGAGTTTCCAATTGACAGGCCCCTCAAAGTCCATTTTAATCTAAATAAGTCCCTATAGCAACCAGTTTTGTAAATGTCTTGAATAAATGAAAAATTGCTTCAAAACCTTTCACCCTTCTAACAAAATCCAACAAAATAAAATGATGTATAAAAATGCAGTTGTAAGGTAGACATAGGGGAAATGTTATTAATTATTTTGTACAGCATGACTACCAGGTTTACGAATATAAAAATTATACGTTTTTAAAAAGCACATTTTTTAAAATTTTAACCAAAATGCCAATATTTTCACAAATAAAGACAAAATACATCCACCTAAATTTACTACTAACATAAAGTACAATGTGTCATGAAAAAAAAAAAATTCAATATCCCTGGGATATGTTGAAGCATTGCAGAGGTATTATCACATCAAGTGACACTGGTCAAATTTCAAAAATTTGGTTTGGTCATTAAAGAGGTGGTTCACCCATTTTCATTACTGGCCATGTCGATATTATTTTGAGAAACAAAGTCTCCCTTAAATACCTTGTGTGCCCTATTGTGGTCCGCTCATCCCCTTCTCGTGACCCCCGGGCTCCATGACCTCCGATGTCCGATGATGTCATATCAACTGACATGGGCCATAGTGTTCCTGAGTGACTGGGCTGTGGGCGTTTCACCGCTCATTACAGGCTAGCATTGCTCCTACTTACAGCGCTCTGCAGGAAGGATAAAGCACTTAAGAAGCTCGGCGCTGACGTGCAGTGAAACTCCGCCCACAGCTGAGTCACTCAGAAAGACTGTGCCCACATCAGTTGACATGACATCACCGTACATCAGATGTCACTGAGCCTGGGGGTCACGCGAAGGGGGTGAGTGGACTGCAGTAGTGTCGCTCACAGCACTATTGGCAACATAAGGTGTTTGAGAGAAACCTTGTTTCTCAACCTAATATCGATGTGGCCTGTAATAAAAACGGGTGGACCACCTCTATAAGATCAAAACTGGCTCTGTCACTAAGAGATAAATATCTTTTTGTAAATAGGCATACAACTTTAGTCCTAATTTCATTACATGCAATTTTTTATTGTTTCCCAATTGATAAAGAATTTGAGTATACAGTATGAATATCATCTATAGATTGCTTATCACAGATTTATGGGGATGACCATGTTCTTGAAGCATAAGGCTATGTTCAGATGTTGAAGAACCCACACTTGATTTTGCATCTGGATTTCCATGCATATTCAGAAGTGGATTTTTTCCTACTCTATGGTATGGATTCAATACGTCATGCAAACTGATCCCTGAAATCTGCATATGTTTCTTTCCCAGCAAAAATATTCTATTAATCTATACCAAGTCTGCAACTTCTGAGCATGGTCTAACTTGTAACATCAAATACGCAAGTGTGTAACCTTTATTATAAATCCATCACGCCTTGTATAGATCACAGTATCTGGGACGTCATTAGAGTAAACTTTGTTGTAACCTTGTAACTGTCAGCTGTTTAGTAAACATGAGATTAATACTAAGCAGAGCTGTGCCTCATGTGACCTCAGTGTAATGGTTTGTTTGTTGTGTCTCCAGCACTTTGGAAGTACTGAGAAAGGTATACAGATGAAGAAAACGGTAGGGGGGGCTAAAGACAACGCGCTCAGAGACAAAACTGTCAGTTCTGACTAGCTACTTATCCAGCACATGACGAGAACAAGATTCCTACCATGGGGAAGTCTACTAAATATAGTTACACTAATTTATAGTGTATATATATATATATATATATATATATATATATATATATAAAAATAAGTATTGAACACTTCACAAATTTTCTACGTAAATATATCTCTAATATTTCTAAAGGTGCTATTGAGATGAATAGTCTGGATGTCTATACCAACTCATCCAATCCAGACAGGCAAAGAAATCAAGTAATAGATGTCCATTAATTTAGTTGTGTAATAATGAGAAATGACACATGTAAAAAGTATTGAATACATGGAGACAGAGAGGTGTAAAAAGCCACGGAAATTCATGACACCAGCTTAATTAGTAATTAGAAAGCAATCCTGCCAGTTATTGAAAAATATAATATCAGCTGATTCGACTGATGGTAAAGGTGTCCCATTTCCAAGGTGCTATACAAGAAACATCTCATGATGGGAAACACCAATGAGCTGTCTCAAGTCCTTCGCAACTTATTGTTGCAAAACATACTGATGGCATTGGCTACAGAACATTTTCTAAATAACTGAAGGTTCTAGTGAGCACTGTTGGAGCCATAATCCAAAAGTAGAAGAACCAAGAGCTATCTGTGGAGAGCTACAGAAAGACCTGCAATCAGCAGGTACAATTGTTTAAAAAAAAGAAAAAAAAAGTAATGCACTCAACGTCCATGGTCTACATGCATGCTTACAATGCAAGACTCCATTGCTGAACAAAAAGCATGTTACAGGACATGTAAAGTTTGATCAACAACATTGAGACAAGTCTTTGAAATGCTAGGAGACTATAGTCTGGACAGATGAGAAATAAATTGACCTCTTTGGATACCGTAATATACACCATGTTTAGAAGCTAAAAAGCACTGCATGTCACTCTTCAAACACCATACCAACAGTAAAGTTTGAAGGTGGGAACATCATAATGTGGGGCTGTTTTTCAGCATAAGGCACTGGCAAACTTCATGTAATTGAGGGAAGGATGAATAGACAAATGTACCAAGGCATTCTTGATAAAAATCTGCTGCCATCTACTAGGATGATGAAGATGAATCAAGAGTGGACATTTCAACAAGACAATGATTCCAAACGCACTACCAAGGAAACTCTCAATTGGTTTCAAAGAAAGAACATTAGGCTGCTAGAATGGCCCAGCCAATAACCTAACCTGAACCCAATAGAACATTTATGTAAGAAACTAAAGCCCAGAGTTCATAGAAAGAGCTCACTAACCTTTCAGTATTTGAAGTGTGTTTGTGTGAGCCAAAATCACACCTCAGTAAAGATGGGCGAACCCGCAGATGTTCAGGTTCGGCGAGTTTGGCTGACGTAAAAAAAAGTTTGATTCGGGACCGGACCCCAAATCCCATATACAGTCATATGAAAAAGTTTGGGCACCCCTATTAATGTTAACCTTTTTCCTTATAACAATTTGGGTTTTTGCAACAACTATTTCAGTTTCATATATCTAATAACTGATGGACTGAGTAATATTTCTGGATTGAAATGAGGTTTATTGTACTAACAGAAAATGTGCATTCCGCATTTAAACAAAATTTGACCGGTGCAAAAGTATGGGCACCCTTATCAATTTCTTGATTTAAACACTCCTAACTACTTTTTACTGACTTACTAAAGTACTAAATTGGTTTTGTTACCTCATTGAGCTTTGAACTTCATAGGCAGGTGTATCCAATCATGAGAAAAGGTATTTAAGGTGGCCACTTGCAAGTTGTTCTCCTATTTGAATCTCCTATGAAGAGTGGCATCATGGGATCCTCAAAACAACTCTCAAATGATCTGAAAACAAAGATTATTCAACATAGTTGTTCAGGGGAAGGATACAAAAAATTGTCTCAGAGATTTAAACTGTCAGTTTCCACTGTGAGGAACATAGTAAGGAAATGGAAGAACACAGGTACAGTTCTTGTTAAGCTCAGAAGTGGCAGGCCAAGAAAAATGTCAGAAAGGCAGAGAAGAAGAATGGTGACAGCAGTCAAGGACAATCCACAGACCACCTCCAAATACCTGCAGCATCATCTTGCTGCAGATGGTGTTAATTTACATTGGTCAACAATACAGCGCACGTTGCACAAGGAGAAGCTGTATGGGAGAGTGATGCAAAAGAAGCCGTTTCTGCAAGCATGCCACAAACAGAGTCGCCTGAGGTATGCAAAAGCACATTTGGACAAGCCAGTTACATTTTGGAAGAAGGTCCTGTGGACTGATGAAACAAAGATTGAGTTGTTTGGTCATACAAAAAGGCGTTATACATGGAGGCAAAAATACACGGCATTCCAAGAAAAGCACTTGTTACCCACAGTAAAATTTGGTGGAGGTTCCATCATGCTTTGGGGCTGTGTGGCCAATGCCGGCATCGGGAATCTTGTTAAAGTTGAGGGTCGCATGGAGTCAACTCAGTATCAGCAGATTCTTGACAAGAATGTGCAAGAATCAGTGACGATGTTGAAGTTACGCAGGGGATGGATATTTAAGCAAGACAATGATCCAAAACACCGCTCCAAATCTACTCAGGCATTCATGCAGAGGAACAATTACAATGCTCTGGAATGGCCATCCCAATCCCCAGACCTGAATATCATTGAAAATCTGTGGGATGATTTGAAGCATGCTGTCCATGCTCGAAGACCATCAAACTTAACTGAACTGGAATTGTTTTGTAAACAGGAATGGTCAAATATACCTTCATCCAGGATGCAGGAACTCATTAAAAGCTACAGGAAGCGACTAGAGGCTGTTATTTTTGCAAAAGGAGGATCTACAAAATATTAATGTCCCTTTTATGTTGAGGTGCCCATACTTTTGCACCGGTCAAATTTTGTTTAAATGTGGATTGCACATTTTCTGTTAGTACAATAAACCTCATTTCAATCCAGAAATATTACTCAGTCCATCAGTTATTAGATATATGAAACTGAAACAGCTGTTGCAAAACCCCAAATTGTTATAAAGAAAAAAGGTTAACATTAATAGGGGTGCCCAAACTTTTTCATATGACTGTAAGTCCTGCATGTTGTAAAATGGTGTTAGTAAGAATTAGGGGGCTGCAAAAGGAAACAAAATGAGATGATTCTACTCCTTCATTGGAGTCCACCTGTGTTTAATTAAACTCATAGGACTTGATTTGGAAAGGCACACACCTGTCTATATAAGACCTCACAGCTCACAGTGCATGTCACACCATATGAGAATCATGAGGTCAAAGGAACTGCCCAAGGAGCTCAGAGACAGAATTCTAGCAAGACACAGATCTGGCCAAGGCTACAAAAGAATTTCTGCAGTACTCAAGGTCCCTAAGAGCACAGTGGCCTTCATATTCCTTAAATGGAAGAAGTTTGTGACCAACAGAAATCTTCCTTGACCTGGCCGTCCAGCTAAACTGAGCAATCGGGGGAGAAGAGCCTTGGTAAGAGAGGTAAAGAAGAACCCCAAAATTACTGTGGCTCAGCTCAAGAGATGCAGTAGGGAGACGGGAGAAAGTTGTACAAAGTCAACCATCACTGCAGCCCTCCATCAGTTATGCCTTTATAGCAGAGTAGCCCGACGGAAAACTCTCCTCAGTCCAAGACATATAAAAGCCCGCATAGAGTTTGCAAAAAAACACATAAAGGACTCCCAGACTATGAGAAATAAGATTCTCTGGTCTGATGAGACAAAGATAGAACGTTTTGGTGATAATTCTAAGTATGTTTGGTGAAAACCAGATACCTCATCACAGTGAAACATGGTGGTGGCAGCATCATGCCAGGGAGGTATTTTTCAGCTACAGGGACAGGACATTGAAGGAAAGGTGAATGTGGCGTTCCTGGAAGAAGCGCAGCAAGCACAAAACGTGCGTTGAGAGTATGTGGGACGCCATTTACCTTGTCTACTGTTTCCCCTGTAGGTATACTTTTGTGATAATAAGATTCCAATGGTTAATTGTAACCAATGAGTTACTATAACGGCACACTTGTGCTGTTATTTTGCACTTTGTATTATTACATATATTTTGGTTTAATGATATTATTCCCATTATTATTGTAGGCTTTTATTATTCATGCTACATAGGGTTTTTTTTTACTTGATGTTCCCAACATAATATATGTATTACCCTTGGAGGGGTCTGTTTCTTGGAGACATCCTGTATATGTTTGTGATTTTAACCCCTTCACGACCGGCCTATTTTCTTTCTTTCCGTTTTTTTTTTCGCCATTCTTCTTCTGAGAGACATAACTTTTTTATTTTTCAGTCAATATGGTCATGTGAGGGCTCATTTTTTGTGGAACGAGCTGTACTTTTAAATTAAATCATAAGTTTTACCATATAGTGTACTGGAAAATGGCAAAAAAATTCCAAATGCAGAAAAATTGCAAAAAAAGTGCAATAGCACTATTGTTTTTGAGATATTTTATTCACTGTGTTCACTATATAGTAAAACTGATGTGAGGGTGTGATGCCTCAGGTCAGTGCGAGTTTGTAGACATCAAATATGTATAGGTTTACTTTTATATAAGGGGTTAAAAAAACCCAAAAAAACGTGTCGCACGTTTTACACCATATCTGTGACCCGTAGCATTCTCATTTTTTGGGATCTATGGCTCAGGGATGGCTTATTTTTTTGCATCTCGAGCTGACGTTTTTAACTGTACCATTTTTGCGCAGATGCTACGTTTTGATTGCCTGTTACTGCAAAAGTTGTGGTGAAAACCCCCCCCCGTAATTTTGGCGTTTGGAATTTTTTTGCCACTACGCCGTTTACTGATCAGATTAATTGATTTTATATTTTGATAGATCGGGCATTTCTGAACGCGGCAATACCAAATGTGTGTATATTTTTTATTCTTTTAACCCTTTAATTTTCAATGGGGCGAAAGGGGAGTGATTTGAACTTTTAGGTTTTTTTGTTCTTTTGTAATTTTTTAAAACTTTTTTTTTATTTTACTAGTCCCCCTAGTGGGCTATAGTGATCAGCAATCCGATCGCTCTGCCCTATCTGCTGATCACAGCTACACAGCTGTAAACAGCAGATACGCTCACTTTCTGCTTCACTCGGCTCTGGGCCGAGTGAAACAAAGTAATTCATGTGTAGTACAGGAGTCATCACTTACCCTGTGCTACCATGACAATCACCAGAAGTCACGTGATCACATCACGTGACTTCCGGTATCGTCCAGTAAGTAAAAGTTTACCGCGGATGCCGTTATAATGGCACTGTCACATATTGACAGCGCCATGTAAGGGGTTAAACGGCACGAGCAGATAACGCTTCTCCTTGTTCCTAGCAGGCACACATCTCAGCTGTGAAAATCAGCTGAGATGTGCGCCGTTCGCAGCATGTTGCCCCCGGCAGACCGCGGGCAGTAACATTATGACCGCTAGGACGTAATATTACTGCCCGCGGTCGTTAAGGGGTTAATGTTTTTATATTTAATAAAATTGATTGTTATATGCAAATGCATATTTTGTTTGTGATTTGTAATTAACTAGTTGCACTTTCCCAAATATTGGTTTTTATTTTGGTGTTTATTATCTATTTTGAAAAGCCAACCTCTGGATTTGATGCTGAGCATGTGCTGTCAACTTCTGTGATCAACCTTGGCCAGGCTTGTTCTGAGTGAAACCTGTCTTATTAAACCGCTGCTTGGTCTTAGCCGCTGTGCTGAAGCTCAGTTTTAGCGTGTTGGCAATCTTCTTTTAGCCTGGGACATCTTTATGTAGAGCAATTCTTTTTTCAGATCTTCAGATAATTTTTTGCCTGAGGTGCCATGTTGAGCTTACAGTGACCAGTATGAGAGAATGTGTGAGCGATAACACCAAATTTAACAACGCTGCTCCCCATTCACACCTGAGACCTTGTACCACTAATGAGTCACATTACAATGGGGGAGGGAATATGGCTAATTGAGCACAATTTGGCCATTTCCAATTGGAGTGTACTCACTTTTGCTGCCAATGGTTCTGATTTTAATGGCTGTGTTTTGAATTATTTAGAGTGCACCCCAAATTTACACTGTTTTACAAGCTGTACACTGACTACTTTACATTTTATCAAAGTATCATATCTTCAGTGTTGTTCCATGAAAAGATATAAAGTATTTACAAATATGTGAGGGATGTACTCACTTTTTTCATCTACTGTATATATAGCACCTGTGGAAAAGATTGAAAATATTTTGCCTATAGGGACATGTCATGTTAAACCAAGGTATATCCTTTAATTAGCATCATTGTTTCTACAAACGTGTAATGTCAGTTTGCCTGTTGAGGACTGCAAAGTAGTCACTGTGCTGTTTTTTTCATCATGGTGTATATCACATTGATCATGAACCAAAGAAACCTAAGGAGAGAGTTGACCCAAGAAATTAGAAAGAAAATTATATACAAAAATGTTCAAGGTAACGGCTAGAAGACTATCTCCAAATAGTTTGATGTTCCAAATACTACAGTTGCACGTACTATTCAGAAGTTTATGGTCTATGGGACTATAGCCAACCTCACTGGACTTGGAAAATTGATGACAAATGGAAGAGATAGATTATACAAATAGGAGCCAAAGAGCCCAGATAATTTCCAAACAGATTAGAGGTGAACTCCAAGATCAAGGAACATCAGTGTCAGCACCCTCCATTGTTCTCTTAGCCAAAGTGCAATTTCAGAAATTGATTGTTTGAAGAGGAAACCCCTGTTAAAAGCTAATCATAAAAAACATAACTGGAGTTTACCAAAATGCAAATATACAAATCACAAAGCTTTGGATAGAATATGCTTTGGATGGATGAGACAAAACTGGAGCTGTTTGGCAAGTTTCACCAACTCTGTTCACAGATGCAAAATTGAAGCATACAAAGAATAGCACATTGTACCTACTGTGAAACATGGAAGAGGCTTGGTTATGTTTTAGGCTATGTGCGCACTAGAAATGTGAAGTTTCTCAAGAAAATTTCTTGAGAAACTTCTGCCAGTGAAAGATTTCCGGACCTGCGGAAAAAATCCGCACCAAATCCGCATGCGTTTTTGCCGCGGATTTGCCGCGGATTTGCCGCGAATTTGCCGCGGATTTACCGCAGGTTTGTCCCTGCAATAAATAATAAAGATAATCGATAGACAGATAATGGATAGAGGGAAAGATGGATAGATGAATAGATAGATAGATAGAGGGATAGATAGATGAATAGATAGATAGATAGATAGATAGATAGATGAATAGATAGATAGAGGGATAGATGGATAGATAGATAGATAGATAGATAGATAGAGGGATAGATAGATAGAGGGATAGATGGATAGATAGATAGATAGATAGATAGAGGGATAGATGGATAGATAGATAGATAGATAGATAGATAGAGGGATAGATAGATAGATAGATAGAGGGATAGATAGATAGATAGATAGAGGGATAGATAGATAGATAGATAGATGAGAAAAACCTATATAATGTTCCACCTCCCTGCATTTTCTAAGCTGGCACCCTTTAGTGACTTTCATGTGGCACTTAGGCTACTTTCACACCTCCGGTTTTTGCTATGCGGCACAATCCGGCACTTTGCATGAAAATCGCAACCGGTTTTTTTTGCTGCCGGTTGCGATTTTCCTGCATAGACTTTAATTAGTGCCGCATTGTGCCGCATGGCCTTGCGTTCCGTCCGTTTTTTGCCGCATGCGGCAGATGTAGCCGATGCGGCGGCCGGATGGAACGTTGCCTGGCACGTTTTTTCGTGCGGCAAAAAAACCCGCATCGCGCCGCATTCGGCCGATGCGGCACATTTTTCAATACATGCCTATGGCGGCCGGATGCGGCGCGATGCGGCAATAACCGCATCCGGCCGCCGCATGCGGTTTTTGCCACTGCGCATGCTCAGTAGCATGCCGCAAGCGGCAAAAACCGGACTGGCCGCAAAGGAAAAACCTATGCAAAGGATGCGGTGTTTTCACCGCATCCGTTGCATAGCTTGCACAGCCGGATTGAGCCGCAGAGCTCAAGCCGGATGTGTGAAAGTAGCCTAAAGGGTGCTTAGCCTTGTATTTAGCCATAAAATAAATAAATAATTAAAAAAAAATGACGTGAGGTCCCCCCATTTTTTGTAGCCAGCTAGGGTAAAGCAGACGGCTGCAGCCTGCAGACCACCGCTGGCAGCTTCACCTTGGCTGATAATCCAAAACAGTGGGCACCCCACGCTGTTATTTTAAATTATATAAATAATTTAAAACAAAAAACGTGGGGTCCCCCCCATATTGGATCACCAGCCAAGGTAAAGCGGACAGCTGGGGTCTGATATTCTCAGACTAGGGAGGTCCACTGTTATTGGACACTCCCCAGCCTAAAAATAGCAGGCCGCAGCCGCCCCAGAAGTGGCGCATCCATTAGACGTGCCAATCCTGGCGCTTTGCCCCAGCTCATCCCGCGCCCTGGTGCATTGGCAAACGGGGTAATATATGGGGTTGATGCCAGATGTGTAATGTCACCTGGCATCAAGCCCTGGGGTTGGTGAGGTCAGGCGTCTATCAGATACCCGACATCACCAACCCAGTCAGTAATAATTAAAAAATAGACAACAAAAAAAGTTTTATTTGAAAAAACACTCCCCAAAACATTCCCTCTTTAACCAATTTATTGAAAAGAGCACAATCAATTCCACGTCCGGCGTAATCCAATAAGGGGGGGGGGCACGGCGATCCATACCATAGTCGCTGTCCCAGTCAATGAAAAACAGAATGTTCCCCATTGGCTGGGAGAGCAATGCAGTGACCTGAGCTAACATCAATAGGTCAGCTCAGGTCACTGCAGGGGATGACGAGCGCTGCCATCAGGAGCATAGATGAGATCATTACCTTCTGTGATCATCTCCTGTACTGCTGACGTCAGCGCTGTCACTGACTTATCGCGAGAGCCCGTGACGTCACCGCTAGTGACAGTCTCGGGCCGCTCGTGAGTCGGCCCTAGACAGCAGTGACAGCGCTGACGTCAGGAGGCAGGAGATCGTCACAGCAGGTAATGATCTCACCTCCTGACAGCAGCGATCGTCATCCCCGCGGCTCCCAGCACTGCAGGATGTCCGTGTCTGCCTGCGCTGCAGCGTGACAGGCTGCTGACACTGCGGGCAGACACTGACACCCTGCAGTGCAGGCAGCCGCGAGGCCGGAGCAGGACACACACTGCACAGACACCTGGAGGTCGCACGGAAGTGCTTCTGTGCGGCGTCCAGGGAGTGCGACGTGTGTTTACTCTGCTCCTCTTCCTGGCATAATGACATCGCTTCCTGCAAAACCGCAGGCAGCGATGGGCATTACCGCAGGTAAATCGCGGCTATTCCGGTGGTATACCGCACATCATTGCTACCTGCGGAATACCCCCGGAATACCGCAGGTACCTGCGGAAATTAATGGACATGCACATTTTCTCAAGAAAGTTTCTCGAGAAAATTTTCTCAAGAAATTTTCTTGAGAAAAATCCGCACAGTGCGCACAGCTATTTTTTTTTCTCATTGAATTTCATGGGAAATGTCTGCACAAAGATTGCAGACATTTCTCAAGAAATTTCCGGGGCAAATCCGCGGGTAAATCCGCGGGAAAAACGGTCTAGTGCGCACATAGCCTTAGGCTGTTTTCATGCAAATAACTCAGAGTCTTGAGCATGGACACAAGCGGGACACAATGAACTCTCAATACTAACGAGGCATCGTGGAGCAGAATGTGCTGCCCAGTGTCAGAAAGCTTGGTCTGAGTCATAAGTCATGGGTCCTCCAAAAGGATAATGACCCAAAATACATTTAAAAACATCCAAGAATGGATGAGAGCAAAACATTGCACTATTCTAAACTGGCCTTTATAGGCACTAATCTAAGTCCTATTCAACCTCTGTGAAAGGAGCTGAAACATACAATCTAGAGAAGGCGATTTCACTCTGGGAACAGCTGGAGCAGTTTTCTCACAATGAGTTGACCAAAATATCTGTGGACTGATGCAGAAGTCTCATTGAGATTTACAGAAATTGTTTGCAGGGATTGTCTCAAAAGATTGTGCAACAAAATTTCAAGTAAGGGGGGCCATGACTTTTGTCCTGGACAGTTACATTATTTATTTTTTTCTGCTGAACCACAATTTAAAACAATGTTCGATTTTTCTTAGTTGATATTCATTAAGCTTAATGTTAAAGTTAGTTTTGGCAGCTTCAAGTTATTTCAGTGACCATTGTATTTTTTCTTACTTTAACAGAAGGGTACCAACAATTTTATCCATGTCTGTTTTTCGAGAATTAGGCGACATAAAAAGAAACAGAAATGTAATATCAACCCAAACTATGGATACATCATATCTGATGTGCCTAGCATGATGAAAGTGTGCTTGGAACTAGGAGGTTTCTGTAGAAAAATGTCAAAGTAGAATTATGTCTTTGCACCCACATATCTGTGCCTACAATTAGCAATCCTCCTCTTACCAAACCCAGAGAAGAGGAATGGGGTGTGGATGGGACCGTTTATAATATCTCATTCAAAAATAACTCATTGTCAGATCCAGGAGAAACAACGTAAATTGTAGATCTGTCATAAGTTCTGCGGTGATCTCCTCTGTAAAGAATAAATCACAAATCTAATTTATAAGGGCCTTTTCTTTGCTTTTTGTTTTATACTGTTTTGGCCTTTATGTACAGTACAGACCAAAAGTTTGGACACACATTCTCATTCAAAGAGTTTTCTTTATTTTCATGACTCTGAAAATTGTAGATTCACATTGAAGGCATCAAAACTATGAATTAACACATGTGGAATAAAATACTTAACAAAAAGATGTGAAACAACTGAAAATATGTCTTATATTCTAGGTTCTTCAAAGTAGCCACCTTTTGCTTTGATTACTGGTTTGCACACTCTTGACATTCTTTTGATGAGCTTTAAGAGGTAGTCACTGGAAATGGTTTTCACTTCACAGGTGTGCCCTCTCAGGTTTATAAGTGGGATTTCTTGCCTTATAAATGGGGTTGGGACCATTGGTTGTGTTGTGCAGACGTCTGGTGGATACACAGCTTATAGTCCTACTGAATAGACTGTTCGAATTTGTATTAGGGCAAGAAAAAAGCAGCCATGTAAAGAAATACGAGTGGCCATCATTACTTTAAGAAATGAGGGTGAGTCAGTTCGAAAAATTGGGAAATTTTTGAAAGTGTCCCCAAGTGCAATGGCAAAAACTATCAAACGCTACAAAAAAACTGGCTTACATGAGGACCGCCCCAGGAAAGGAAGACCAAGAGTCACCTCTGCTGTGGAGGATAAGTTTATCCAAGTTACCAGCCTCAGAAATCGCAAGTTAACAGCAGCTCAGATTAGAGACCAGTTCAATGCCACACAGCGTTCTAGCAGCAGACACATCTCTAGAAAAACTGTTTAGAGGAGACTTTGTGTAGCAAGCCTTCATGGTAAAATAGCTGCTAGGAAACTACTGCTAAGGACAGAAACAAGCAGAAGAGACTTGTTTGGGCTAAAGAACACAAGGAATGGATATTAGACCAGTGGAAAGTTCTGCTTTGGTCTGATGAGTCCAAATTTGAGATCTTTGGATCCAACCACCGTGTCTTTGTGCGACACAGAAAAGGTGAACGGATGGACTCTGCATGCCTGGTTCCCATCGTGAAGCATGGAGGAGGAGGTGTGAAGGTGTGGGGTGCTTTGCTGGTGATACTGTTTGGGATTTATTCAAAATTGAAGGCATACTGAACCATCCGGTTTGCGTTTAGTTGGACCATCAGTTATTTTTCAACAGGACAATGACCCCAAACACACCTCCAGGCTATGTAAGGGCTATTTGACTAAGAAGGAGAGTCATGGGGTGCTACGCCAGATGACCTGGCCTCCACAGTCACCAGACCTGAACCCAATTGAGATGGTATGGGGTGAGCTGGACCGCAGAGTGAAGGTAAAAGGGCCAACAAGTGCTAAGTATCTCTGGGAACTCCTTAAAGACTGTTGGAAGACCATTTCCGGTGACTACCTCTTGAAGCTCATCAAGAGAATGCCAAGAGTGTGCAAAGCAGCAATCAAAGCAAAAGGTTGCTACTTTGAAGAACCTAGACTATAAGATATATTTTCAGTTGTTTCACACTTTTTTAAGTATTTCATTTCACATGTGTTAATTCATAGTTTTGATGCCTTCAAAGGGAATCTACAATTTTCATAGTCATGAAAATAAAGAAAACTCTTTGAAAGAGGAGTGTCCAAACTTTTGGTCTGTACTGTATGTCTTTTTATTATTGCATTTTCTTGTAATTTTTCTAAGTATTATACCTTTTTTCATATAATTAAAGGGGTTGTCCACTATTTTGACATTGACGACCTACCCTAAGAATTCTGAAATGCTCAGTTCCGGCGCTGCTCTGTCTTCTGATAGCGGCTGCGGCCGGGTACTGCACATCTGCCTCCTATTGATTAGAAATGGAGGCAATACCCAGCCGCGGCTGTTATCAGAAGACAGAGCAGTGTCGGAACTGAGTATTTCTGGCTGCCTGCTGCTGCCACTGGAACTGAGATCAGCTGATTGCAGGGGTGCGGCGTCAGACCCCAGCCAATCAGACATTGATGACCTATCCTAAGGATAGGCCATCAATGTCAAAGTAGTGGACAACCTCTTTAACCCCTTAAGGACGAAGCCACTTTTGTACTTAATGGCCAGGCCATTTTTTGCAATTCTGTCCAGTGTCACTTTATGAGGTTATAAAATTTTGCAATTTTCAAACTTTTAATTTTTCTGCCCTTAAACCAGTGAGTTATGTCACACAAAATAGTTAATAAATTACATTTCCCACATATCTACTTTACAACAGCACAATTTTTTAAACAAATTTTTAGGAAGTTAGGAATTTAGAAGGGTTCAAAGTTCATCAGCAACTTCTCATTTTTTCAACAAAATTTACAAAATCATTTTTTTAGGGAGCACATCTTGTTTGAAGTGACTTTAAGAAGCCTAGGTGACAGAAAATACCCGAAAGTGACACCATTTTAAAAACTGTACCCTTCAAAGTACTCAAAATCACATGCAAGAAGTTTATTAACTCTTCAGGTGCTTCACAGGAACTAAAGCGATGTGGAATGAAAAAAATAAAAAATTATCATTTTATCTAAAAATGTTGCTCTAGATCCAATTTATTCTCTTTTAGAAAAAATAATGTGACGCCCTGGCAAAGCCAGGTTGTCACAGAAAGAGTTAATCCTCCTTGGTAACCTGATCTCACACCGGTGCAGCAGGACAAACCACAGCCCCTAGTGTAAGAGAAAAGCAGAGCAGAGGGGAGGGGCTGGAGCAGAGTGTAAGGAAAGGCAGACAGAAGAGGAGTCTGGAGTTGTAGCTCCCAGGCTGAAAGTGAAGCGTGCTCCGAGAGGGCCGGGACAGGCTGCGAGTGAGGAAGGGGCCAGAGGTAGCCGGGCAGGGTAGTGGCCCCCCGGTACCTGGGTGACCCGGATCACTGCAGGGGAGTGTATTCCCCATTCCCGGCTGAGGAGAAAGAGGAAGAGAGTGGAGAGAAAGGCACCTGGCTGCAGAGAAAGAACAGGAGCTGCTGCACCGTGTGTGGGACACTAACACCCCCGTACCGAAGGCTGCGGACACCGGCAATTCCTAGTTACCAGTGACTCTGTGTGAACTACTTGTGAATACGCCCGTACCCTCAGGCACCGCACCACAGCACTGCGCCCTGCTTACCCCATCACCGGGCCCCGGGACAACCAACCCCCTACCCACGGAGGGGAGATATAACAACCAAGCTGCTCCCTGTCACCGCTCCCGGGATCCCCATAAAGAGCAGCGGTGGTGTCAACAAATCACCACAACCGTGGGTGGCGTCACGGACAATCTCCCTTAACAAAACCCCTTTTACTGTGGAGCCTGGGATCACAGACCGGGTCACGCTACCGTGATACCCACAGAAGTGACCTCGTGGCCCGGATCTGAGTAACCCCTGGTCCCCGGGCGACGCAATAACACATCAAAATATACCCCAATAGGTGTTAACCAGTTTCTTTTAAGCAAGCGGATACCCCACATGTGGTCAGAAACCTTTGTTTGGACAAATGGGAGGGCTTGGAACAGAATGAGCAATATTTGAATTTTGGAAAGCTAATTTGGCTGAAATAGATTGCAGGCACCACGTTGCAATTGTAGGGCCCCTAAGGTGCCTAAACAGCAGAAACCCCCCACAAGTTACACCATTTTGGAAACTAGACCCCTCACGGAATTTATCTAGATGTTTGGTGAGCACCTTGAACCCCTGGGTGCTTCACACAAGTTTATAATGTTGAGCTGTGAAAATAGAAAAATACATTTTTACCACAAAATTGTTACTTCAACCAGACAGCTTTTTTTTACAAGAATAACAGGAAAAAATTAACCAAAAAATGTATTGTGCAATTTCTTCTGAGTACGCTGATATCTCATATGTGATATAAATCAACTGTTTGGGCGCACGGCAGGACTCGGAAGGGAAGGAGTGCCATTTGACTGCAAAATTGGCTGCAATCATTAGCAGATACCATGTCACATTTGGAGAGCCCCTAAGGTGCCTAAGCAGTGGAGCTCCCCCACAAGTGACTCTATTCTGGAAACAAGACCCCTCAAGACTTTTATTCAGGGATATAGTGAGCATATTGAATCCACGCGTACTTCACAGAATTTTTGATAACCTTAGGTTGCATATTGAAAATTTTCATTTTTTCCACAAAAATGTTGCTGTATTACCAAATTTCTCACTTTTCAAGAGACAACACCGAAAAGTGGACACCACAGTTTGTTATCCAATTTCCTATGAGTGCAGGGATACCCCACATGTGGTCAAAAACCTCTGTTTAGACAAATGGGAGGGCTTGGAATGGAAGGAGCACCATATGAATTTTGGAAAAGTTGAAATAAATTGCGGGCACCATGTCGCATTTGCAGGAACCCCTAAAGGTACCTATACAACAGAAACCCCCACAAGTGACCCCATTTTAGAAACTATACCACTCAAGGATTTTATTCAGGGGTATAGTGAGCATTTTTTATCTACAGGTACTTTACAAAAATGTTGCTGTAGTGCCAAATTTCTCACTTTTAGGCTATGTGCCCATGACCTGGCGACACTGTATCTAGTACACAGTGCCAGCCCTCCTGCAGAGATGTAAGTGTTGTCCACGGGAGAACACAGCTCCCCGTTCCCATGATCCGGATTCAGGCTACTGTGGACTTTAGTTTTATTTTCCCCGCAGAGAACACTGTCGTCTCTGCAGCATAAATTGACATTCTGAGGCTCAGGAAGCCGCACCTCAGGTCAGTTTATGCTACGGAGAAAAGAAGCACAGTGGGCATGGGATTTCTAAAAATCCTTCCAATGCGCTTGTACTGCACAACGCAGCATTATGGATGCACGGAAAACACTCTGCGCCCAAACTGCTGCAAACCCTGATTGTGGGCACATAGGCTAAAAAGCTAGCATTGATGAATGGATGGATGTCAAACACATACAGTCAGGGTCAGAAATATTTGGACAGTCACACAAGTTTTGTTATTTTAGCTGTTTACAAAAACATGTTCAGAAATACAATTATATATATAATATGGGCTGAAAGTGCACACTCCCAGCTGCAATATGAGAGTTTTCACATCCAAATCGGAGAAAGGGTTTAGGAATCATAGCTCTGTAATGCATAGCCTCCTCTTTTTCAAGGGACCAAAAGTAATTGGACAAGGGACTCTAAGGGCTGCAATTAACTCTGAAGGCATCTCCCTCGTTAACCTGTAATCAATGAAGTAGTTAAAAGGTCTGGGGTTGATTACAGGTGTGTGGTTTTGCATTTGGAAGCTCTTGCTGTGACCAGACAACATGCGGTCTAAGGAATTCTCAATTGAGGTGAAGCAGAACATCCTGAGGCTGAAAAAAAAGAAAAAATCCATCAGAGAGATAGCAGACATGCTTGGAGTAGCAAAATCAACAGTCGGGTACATTCTGAGAAAAAAGGAATTGACTGGTGAGCTTGGGAACTCAAAAAGGCCTGGGAGTCCACGGATGACAACAGTGGTGGATGATCGCCGCATACTTTCTTTGGTGAAGAAGAACCCGTTCACAACATCAACTGAAGTCCAGAACACTCTCAGTGAAGTAGGTGTATCTGTCTCTAAGTCAACAGTAAAGAGAAGACTCCATGAAAGTAAATACAAAGGGTTCACATCTAGATGCAAACCATTCATCAATTCCAAAAATAGACAGGCCAGAGTTAAATTTGCTGAAAAACACCTCATGGAGCCAGCTCAGTTCTGGAAAAGTATTCTATGGACAGATGAGACAAAGATCAACCTGTACCAGAATGATGGGAAGAAAAAAGTTTGGAGAAGAAGGGGAACGGCACATGATCCAAGGCACACCACATCCTCTGTAAAACATGGTGGAGGCAACGTGATGGCATGGGCATGCATGGCTTTCAATGGCACTGGGTCACTTGTGTTTACTGATGACAAAACAGCAGACAAGAGTAGCCGGATGAATTCTGAAGTGTACCGGGATATACTTTCAGCCCAGATTCAGCCAATTGCCGCAAAGTTGATCGGACGGCACTTCATAGTACAGATGGACAATGACCCCAAGCATACAGCCAAAGCTACCCAGGAGTTCATGAGTGCAAAAAAGTGGAACATTCTGCAATGGCCAAGTCAATCACTAGATCTTAACCCAATTGAGCATGCATTTCACTTGCTCAAATCCAGACTTAAGACGGAAAGACCCACAAACAAGCAAGACCTGAAGGCTGCGGCTGTAAAGGTCTGGCAAAGCATTAAGAAGGAGGAAACCCAGCGTTTGGTGATGTCCATGGGTTCCAGACTTAAGGCAGTGATTGCCTCCAAAGGATTCGCAACAAAATATTGAAAATAAAAATATTTTGTTTGGGTTTGGTTTATTTGTCCAATTACTTTTGACCTCCTAAAATGTGGAGTGTTTGTAAAGAAATGTGTACAATTCCTACAATTTCTATCAGATATTTTTGTTCAAACCTTCAAATTAAATGTTACAATCTGCACTTGAATTCTGTTGTAGAGGTTTCATTTCAAATCCAATGTGGTGGCATGCAGAGCCCAACTCGCAAAAATTGTGTCACTGTCCAAATATTTCTGGACCTAACTGTATATGATATCCCACCCCCTTACATATTCTAAGCTGGCACCCTTTAGTGACATTCATGTGGCACAAAAGGGTGTTTAGCCTTATATTTAGCCAAAAAAATAAATAAATAATTAAAATAAACGATGTGGGGTCTCCCCCATTTTGATAGCCAGCTTGGGTAAAGCAAACAGCTGCAGCCTGCAGACCACAGCTTGCAGCTTCACCTTGGCTGGTAATCCAAAACAGAGAGCACCCAGGCTGTTGTTTTTTAATAATTTATAAATAAATAATTAAAAAAAACAAAAAAAAAAAATGGTCCCTCCCCCCAAACTGGATTGCCAGCCAAGGTGAAGCTAACCGTTGGTGTCTGGTATTCTCAGGCTGGGAAGAACCATGGTTATTAGACTCTTCCCAGCTTAGAAATAGCAGGCCGCAGCCGCCCCAGAAGTGGTGCCAATTAGATGCACCAATCCTGGTGCTTCGCCCCGGCTCATCCTGTTGCTCTGGTGCAGTGGCAAACGGAGACCCTCCATGTGGGGAGTGTCAGTGCAACCACTCTCCCCGGGTCCACAGAAGTGGTGTGAGTGCAGCAAGCTCAGCATCACTGAAGGCAGGAAGCCAGCTGATAGCCGCTGCCTGCGCATGCGGCCAGCATCTATTGTGAAGGAGGAGGAGGGATCACGGGTGATCAACGCTGCGCACGGTACGAGGGACACCAGGGAACACCATGGGGGTTATAAGGGGTGACCTAGCTGGACCTCAGGATGAGTTTTCTGTCGCATGTGTCATGGCAAATGCGACAGAAATCAGAGGAAGAGGATGAATGCAGCAGGTGCGCTGGTCGTCTGCACCGCCATCTTGGATTATGGAGAGGGGGTTAATGGTCGGGGGGCACTTTGGCAACATCGAGGGACTGGAGGGGACCGGGGGTGAGGATTTATCTCCATTTTGACATGTTTGATCATGACAGGTGGAAGATAAATCATTTTTTACTGGCGCTTCCATTTACTGTAACGTAACCATCGTTATACGGTGTATACCGATGATCCCGTTACCGGGGACTCGAAAAAATTTCCTGAATCGTAATCTCCAGGGACTCAGCTACCCCTGGTAGCTGAAACCTGGAGATTTTCTGACGCTACGGGCGCTATTTACTTTTTTTTTCCTGTCGTTTATAAACGGTGGATCAGAATAAGTACCCTATTCTGCCGCTTTTTATTTTCGGAAGGCTGTCGTAATGTGGTTAATTTGTGCTGCTTTAAACAAACGCACAACCCTTAAGATGGAAAGTATAGCCTGGTTAAGAAGAATAAGTTCAGCAATCCCGTATAAAAATCTTCTTAAAAGTATAATGGCACATGCAAGTGTACACAAAGTAGACACAAAAAAAAATGTTGAAGTTTTTTCACCTGTAATATTAGCCAAAGTCTGTACAATTCGATTAAAAAATGAACAAATCTATTCTGATAGAAAAATAAAAATAACTAAAATAATTTGGTTGCATAAATATTTACACCCTTAGGGCTTGGTCGTGTGAATGTATTTTTGGCCTAAGTGCTATCTGTGAAAATAATGGGCAGCACTCTGACCAATGCTAGTCACCGGGTTGCGCACACGACCGATTGTTTTCAGTGACTGAATCTGCATGTGAAATAAATCACAGCATGCACTAGTTTATTGATAAATAGGATGAGAGCCATGAATTCAAATCTATGTTTTCATGGAAAAAAATCAGATGCAATTCAGAAACCTAGTAAAGCATCTGATTTTTATGGATACATTGTAATTCTGTAACATAGGAAATTCTAAAACAGGGGTCCCCAACCTTTTTTACCTTGAGAGCTACATTTGACTTTGAAAGTTGGTCGAGAGCCGCATTGTAGAGATAAAGACGTAGTCAAAGGCAATTTAGCAGTAGAAAACAGGAAACAACAATTGGACATAAAAAATCTTCCTCATATTGACATCAGAGAGAAAAAATGACCTCCATACACAACATAATGCACTATACCATAATACTACATGCAAGGAAGAACTACGGCCGCACTATGACCAGACAACATATTACCATCACATAGTGACCAAATACAGCCACATACAAGGGAGAAATACCGCCACACCGTGACTAGATAACATATTACCACCACATAGTGACTGAATACAGGCACATACAAGGGAGAAATACCGTGACACTATGACCAGATAACATATTACCAACACATTTTGATCAAATACAACCACAGACAAGAGAGTAATACCACCACGCCATAGTTATACCACGTAGTAACCGAATATTACTTCTTCATACAAGGGAAAAATACTGCGACACTATGAACAAACCACATAATGACCAAATAATACCACACACAAGAGACAAATACCACCACACCGTGACCAGACCACATATTACTACCACACAGGGACGTATAATACTACAATAATGATCATGAATAAAAACCACAATACTAATATGCTCTGTATATAGTGTCAGTGTACAGGTAATACAGTTATCACCAGTGACATTATACTCAGGGGCTCTATATATTGTGTGTGTACGTGTACATGTACTACACTGACTTACCAGTGATGTCTCTAGCTGAAGTTATTCATCTTCGCATTTCCTCATCATCTGGTGCAGACCGCCATCACTTCTTCTGCCATGATACAACTCTACAGAAAATAACACACAGTCACCTATACCTGATCGCTTCCAGAGCTCATTACTAGTGATGAGCGAGTACCAAAAAGCTCGGGTGCTCGAGACTCGAGCCGAGCATCCCAACATACTCGTGTACTCGGCCCGAGCACCGAGCCCAATGTTATCCTATGGGAGACCCGAGTATTTTTATGAAATGACCCCCGGCAGCATGTAGAAACCCTAAAAATGTCACAAACGTCTTAGAAGAGTGCTCAAATGACATGGCAACAGCATGGGGAAAACCCCTTGAAGCATTTATCACTCAAAAGTCACAGCTGTGAACAATTTTGTCCGAGTTTTATGCCATTTCTACGGACTCACCAGAAAACCTTCCAAAATGACACCAAAATGAATTTTCATGGCGGAAATGTTAAGGGCACATACCCAATAGTGAGATAGAGCTGGTGTATGTTACTTTTTGAGATTACATGAAAGATTTTACGTGAAAACATTGTGTGGCACTCCGATGTCCAAAACGCACGTTTTGTGCTTTTTACTAGCGATGTCGGTCTTTTTTTTTTTTTTTCATTCTATCTCCCTCAGTCCGTCGGTCGGTCTCTCTGCCTGTCTGTCGGTCTCTCTCTGTCTTGTCTGTCCCCCTCTCACAGTCTGTCGGTCAGTCTCCCCCCTCTCTCATACTTACCGTTCCCCGATCACTGCCGCGGCGCTGCACAGCTGTTCACTAAACTCCGGCGGCTTTTCCTCTTTTGAAAAACCCGGCCGCTCATTAAACATTCTCGTATTCCCTGCTTTCCTGCTTTTCGGCGCCTATGATTGGTTGCATTGAGACACGGCCCCACGCTGAGTGACAGGTGTCTCACTGCACCCAATCACAGCAGCCAGTGGGCGTGTGTATACTGTGCAGTGAAATAAATAATTAAATAATTAAAAAAAACGGCGTGCGGTCCCCCCAATTTTAATACCAGCCAGATAAAGCCATACGGCTGAAGGCTGGTATTCTCAGGATGGGGAGCTCCACGTTATGGGGAGCCCCCCACCCTAACAATATCAGTCAGCAGCCGCCCAGAATTGCCGCATACATTAGATGCGACAGTTCTAGGACTGTACCCGGCTCTTCCCGATTTGCCCTGGTGCGTTGGCAAATCGGGGTAATAAGGAGTTATTGGCAGCCCATAGCTGCCACTAAATCCTAGATTAATCATGTCAGGCGTCTCCCCGAGAAACCTTCCATGATTAATCTGTAAATTACAGTAAATAAACACACTGCTGGATCCAGCGGTGGCCGTGAGTTACCTGACTGACAGCAGCTGATCGCGCTACTCACCTCAGTTGCTGTGTGAAGCTGACAGGAGCGGCGGTGTCTTCTGCAGCTCCTGTCACCTGCATGCAGCAGAGCTGGAAGCGACGCTGGAGGTCCGAGGATTATGCCGGACATGGAGGGCTTTTTGGGGCTTATTAAATTGGTTACGAGGAAATTGGTTTGTGTTTTTTATTTCTAATAAATGATTTTTTCAGGTGTGTGTGTTTATTTACTGTAATTTACAGATTAATCATGGAAGGTTTCTCGGGGAGACGCCTGACATGATTAATCTAGGATTTAGTGGCAGCTATGGGCTGCCATTAACTCCTTATTACCCCGATTTGCCAATGCATCAGGGCAAATCGGGAAGAGCCGGGTACAGTCCCAGAACTGTCGCATCTAATGTATGCGGCAATTCTGGGCGGCTGCTGACTGATATTGTTAGGCTGGGGGGCTCCCCATAATGTGAGGCTCCCCATCCTGAGAATACCAGCCTTCAGCCGTATGGCTTTATCTGGCTGGTATTAAAATTGGGGGGACCTCACGCCGGTTTCTTTAATTATTTATTTCACTGCACAGTATACACACGCCCACCGGCTGCTGTGATTGGGTGCTGTGAGACACCTGTCACTCAGCGTGGGGGCGTGTCTCACTGCAACCAATCATAGGCGTTTGTGGGCGAGGAAAGCAGGGAATACGAGGTGGCTGTGTGCAGAGCACAGCGCGCCCGCCGGTATAAAGGCTCGGTCAAGCTGTGCGGGCCGGCCAATCACTGCAATTCCACAACTAACAGGGCTGTGGCATTGCAGTGGTGTGCCAGCCAATCCCTGCATGAGAGCTGGCTCTCAAAAGAGTGCCAACATGCAGGGATGAAGACCACGAGTACAGCACGAGTATCGCAAAATTACTCGGTACCCGCCGAGTAGCCCGAGTACAGTGATACTCGTGCGAGTACCGAGTAGTGACAAGCGTACTTGCTCATCACTACTCATTACCCATTTTTTCACCAATTTTTACACTACATCAGACTTTTGCTCTCCCTTGGAAGACAGTATCCTCAAAATTAACCTATGTTTCATCAGTAATAATGTCCCCTAAATTGCCCCCACAGTAATTATGCCCCACTTTCCACCATATACCAATAATGTATGTCCCTAATTCTGGCCCCTTTTATTTAATAATGTCCCCCATCCTGGCCCCCTTTATTTAATAATGACTGGGGAAACAAGTGGAATCAGAAGTGGTTGTTAATTGCTTCCTGTACAAAATATTCCCCCACACACTGCTCCTCTCCAAAATAGTCCCACAAAGTGCCCCTTTTCATAATGTCCCCCTAAAACTTGCCCATTCTATAATATCTACCCCATACTACATCTCGGCATAAATCCTCCCACCCCTGCATCTCATTATACTATGCCGCCTTTCACAATCCCCTTCCTATATGCCTCATAAAGACCCTCATTGCCACATAATGTCCCCCATTGCTTCATAATGTCCCATTCAATTTTCTCCATAATGTTACCACTGCCTCAAAATGTCCCTCATTGACCCATAATGTGCCAATTTTCCTCATAATTTCCCCAATACCCCATGTTTCTCATTCTACCACAATGTGCCAATTTACAATTTACAATGTCCGAATTTACTCTATTATGTCCCCCACTGCCCCATAATGTCCAAATTTACTCTATAATGTCCCCCACTGCCCTATAATGTCCCAATTTACTCAATTTACTTTTAATGTCCCCCATTTCCCCATAATATCCCAATACAATTCATTATGTCCCCCATTGCCCCATAATGTCCCAATTTGTTTTAGAATATCTCCCAGTGCTCTTTAATGTCTCAATATGCTTCATAATGTCCCCCACTGACCCATAATGTCCCTCATTGACCCATATTGTGCTCCATAAAAGACACCCACCTCCCCATAATGTTCATTGTAAAGTAATACCATTCCTCCCCCACCACAGCCCCCTCATCTAAAATTATTGTACATGTCATCTTCGGCTCTTATGGAGCGTTTATGTGTGCCTGTGCATCGTCCTCTTCTCTGCAGCTGCGGCCCCGGTGGTGGTGATATGTTGGTGCAGTGCTGAGGATCTCCTCTGCTTCAGTCCCGTCATCGCACTGTTCAAATGTATCTGTTCCTGAAAGGTGTGCATACATTTGAATAGTGGCACGGTCTCCAGGTCCTGCGCACCTCATATGTGCAGGTGTGGGGACTCCCATAGTGCAGTGTTAGGACCTTTGGTGAGTCAGATGACTGTGATGTCACTAAAGGTCATTCTGCAACTGTGGAATAGTGGCGTGGTCTCAAGATCCTGCACACCTCATCTGTGCAGGCCTGGGGACTCCTGCAGTTCAGTGTTAGGACCTTTGGTGATTTTCATGACTGTAATCTCACTAAAGGTCATTCTGCAATTGCGGACACTTCAGTGATTGTACAGAACTTGTACGATCAGTGAAGTTTATGATTGAAAGGCTGGGGGCCCTTAAGAGCATGGGTGCCCTGAATCAGCTGCCCAGTCTGCCCGCCAATAAATGACGGCCCTGAGAAACAGATGGCCCCACCACCCTGTACAGCTACATTTCCGGTGACCGATAGCGAACCACATGTCAGGAGCAGGTGAACCACATGTGGCTCGCGAGCTATGGGTTGGAGACCCCTTTCTGTAAAGGATCCTGTAAATTATTAATAGTTGTTGCTGTAAAATATGGATTGTGCACGAGAAAAAAATCATCCAACTTTTCTGCATGAAACGCTGAACAATTCTTATATACTCGTGTGAACCTAGGCTTGGACAAAAACTTTGTTGATGTACCCTTTGATTTTTTGACAGGATTCAGTCTTTTTGGGCAGCAGTCTGTCAGCATGGCATATCTAAAATTGGCAATCATTGCCCACTCTTCATTGCAGTAGTGCTCCAAATCTGTCAGATTGCAAGTACACCTCTTAGTTATAGCTCCTTTTTAGGACAATTGAATTCAGGTCTGAGCTCTTCATCTTCAGCTTTTTAGCCCACCGTCACATACAATAGACCTGACAGGCACATCTCTTTTACTTTCATTTCTCCTTCCTCACCAGATTGTGAGGAAATCCCCTCCCTCCAGGTAGTCTCCTGTCTCTAGCAGCTCTGTGAAACCTCATACCACAGTTGGATTGCAGAGCTTCAGGAGGACAGATATAACTGCGCTAATCTCTCAGGCTCATTGTATGTGAACACGTCACACTCAATAAGGTTGGTATTTTATGTTTTTATTCATCACATGCTCTGCAAATGTAATTTTTCAGGGGAAACTTCAGGATCTCATTCTGATTGAATATGTGTTTAATAGTACTTAGGGTACCTTAAAATTAAGTTTGTTTCCATAAATTTTCTTTGTAGAGTTTTTTGACAGAGTCGAACTGGGGACTATTTGTCGGGAGTTTTGAAATGTTTGTATTTCAGAGTTATTAGTTTTATGTTAAGTAAATGGTTTTTTTTGCACCTGATTATGTGTAGTCTCTTTTATTACATCCCTATGAAGGTCACTGATCACTTTTAGAGCACTGAAATTGCAAACATTAGATATTATAGGTATTTTTCTAGCCTGCGCCTGACAGTCACATTGTATGTGAACTCGTTAGAACCAATATTGTATGTGATGGAGGGTTAATAGGAGCCTCAAGGTTTTGTAACAAAATTAGCTAATATTAGGAACTTCAAAAATCCCTTCACATTAACTAAAGCTCTAGTTTAAGCTGCCAAAACACAGCCCCAAAGCATGATGCTACCTCCATCATGCTTCACTGTGGGTATGGTGTTCATTTGTTGATGCACAGTGTTGGCATTGCGCCAAACGTAACTTTTGGAATTATAACTAAAAAGTTCAATCTTAGTTTCATCAGACCATAACATACTTTCCCACATTTTTTTCACAGACTGTAAGTAGGTTTTGAACAAACATAGCTGGGCCTGTATATGTTTTTTTTATTTATAAGAAAAGTCTTCTTTCTTGCCATCCTACCCCAAAAATCAAACATATGAAGAATATGGGAGATGGTTGTCACATGCAGTATTTAGCCAGAACTTGCCAGAAATTCCTAGTTACTTTAATATTGCTGTTGGCCTCTTGACAGCTTCCCAAACCAATTTTTGTTTCCATCTACATCAATTTTTGAGGGACATCCAGTTCTAGGTAATGTCACTGTGGAACTCAATTTAAGCCACTTCTTGATGACCGTCTTCACAGTTCCCCTTGGTATATCTTCTGCTTTGGAATATTTTTGTACTCTTCTTCTGACTTATAACTTTCAACTGATAACTGCGATCCCTTTGCTGTGTTGTAAGCAGTTTATGGACCATGGCTTTTGCTGTAAAATACAAGAAAGAAAATGTCATATAAATCCTGCTAGAGTAACCAAACGTTATATAAAATTAATAAGAATTACTGTATATCACACAGTGCACATGTGCCTATGCACTACAGTACTTTGCTCTGCCCTCGGCAGGCCAGAGAGCAGTGTACCTTTGCAGTAGCGTGATGGGAGACACTCTGTGGATGACATGATGTGTCATCCACATCAAGCAGGGAAGGAGGATGGCCATTGTAAAAGAGAGGAGGGGCCCGATCAAGACCTGAAATGCCCATCGGACCAAACCACCCTGTCTGTGAGTGTAATAAAGGCGTTTTTTTGTGTCTTGTAGAGCGGATTGAGGACATTATATGTATACAGCTCTGGCAAAAATTAAGAGACCACTGCAAAATTGTCAGATTTTCTGATTTTTCTCTTTATAGGTATATTTTTGAGTAAAATGTAAATTGTTGTTTTATTCTATAAACTACTGACAACCTGTCTCCAAATTTCCAAGCAATACATTTTGCATTTATTTTCTGAAAATGAGAAATGTTCAAAATAACAAAAAAAAATGCATTGCTTTCAGACCTCAAATAATGCAAATAAAGCAAATTCAGAATCATTTAGAAACAACAATACCAATAATGTTTCAAGTTGGGAAGAGGTGAGAAATCAATATTTTGTGGAATAACCATGATTTTTAATCACAGCTTTCATGCGCCTTGGCTGCTTTCCACCAGTCTTTCACACTGCTTTTGGGTGACCTTTGCCACTCCTGGTGCTAAAATTTAAGCAGTTCTTTGTTTGATGACTTGTGACTATCCATCTTCTTCTTGATTACATTCCAGAAGTTTTCAATGGGTTTCAGGTCTGGAGATTGCGCATGCCATGACAGGGTTTTTATGTGGTGGTCCTTTATCCACACATTGATTGACCTAGCTCTGTAGCATGGTGCATTGTCCTGCTGGAAAAACCAGTCCTCAGAGTTGGGGAACATTGCCTGAGTAGAAGGAAGCAACTGTTTTTCCAAGATAACCTTGTATGCGGCTTGATTCATACGTCTTTCGCAAAGTTTGATCTGTCCAATTGCTAGTGTAAGGTAATCTTCTCTGAGTCTATTTTTTCAGTTTGCTCAACACCTGGTCATCTAATGGTTAGACCGAGACCTTGAGAGGCATACAAGCCAAAGTGTCTTGCACCCACTGTGAAATTTGGTTCAGGATTTGTGATGATCTGGGGATGCTTCAGCAAGGCTGGAATTGGGCAGATTAAACTTTGCAAAGGACGTATGTATCAAGCCGCATACAAGGTTATCCTGGAAAAAAAGTTGCTTCCTTTAATTTAGGAATTTAGGTTGTGAGCCCCAATGGGGACAGTGTTCCCAATGTATGTAAAGCGCTATGGAATTAATAGCGCTATATAAATAAATAAATAATTATTATTATTATTATTATTATTATTCCTTCTGCTCAGGCAATGTTCCCCAACTCTGAGGAATGGTTTTTCCAGCAGGACAATGCACTATTCCACACAGCTAGGTCAACCAATGTGCGGAAGAAGGACCACCACATCAAAACCCTGTCATGGCCAGCCCAATCTCCAGACCTGAACCTCATTGAAAACTTCTGGAATATAGTCAACAGGAAGATGGATAGTCACAAGCCATCAAATAAAGAAGTACTGCTTAAGGCCCAGACACACACAACGACTTACCAGCGATCCCAAAAATGATGCGACCTGATAGGCATCGCAGGTAAGTCGCTGGGAGGTCACAGGTGAGATGTCACACAGTCAGATCTTACCAGCGATGCAGGAACAATACAGGTCGCAGTAGCGACCTGTATAACGATCTCAGCAGTCACTGTGACCTTGTCACACAGTGTCAAACACACAGATGTGTCCTGCCCAGCAGGACATCGCCGTTGAAGAAAATGGCCTGGGCCATTCTGCAATGACTAGAGATCTCACAGCAGGGGCCTGATCGCTGGTAGGTGTCACACATAACAAGATCGCTAACGGGATCGCTACTGCGTCACGGAAACCGTGACTCAGCTGCGATTTCGCTAGCGATCTCGTTATGTGTGACGGTACCTTTAATTTTTTTGCACCAGTAGTGGCATAAGTTCACCCAAAAGCAGTGTGAAAGACTGGTGGAAAGTATGCCTAGATGCATGAAAGCTGGGATTAAATTCATGGTTATTCCACAAAATATTGATTTCTGAACTCTTCCTGAGTTAAAACATTAGTATTGTTGTTTCTAAATGATCATGAACTTATTTTCTTTGCATTATTTGAGATCTAAAAGCAATGCATTTTTTTGTTATTTTGACCATTTCTCATTTTCAGAAAATAAATATAAATTTTTTTGCTTGGAAATTTGTCAGTAGTTTAGAGAATAAAAGAATGATTTACATTTTACTCATAAATATACTTATAAAGAGAAAAAGCAGAAAAACTGAAAATTTTGCAGTGGTCTCTTAATTTTTGCCAGAACTGTGTATAGTGTTCTAGAATGGTGTAAGAGAAGGGTGAAAGATGATGGCCATGCTTTATATGGAGAAAACCTGATGACAGATTCCCTTTAATAAATATGTATAAGCAAAGGTTAGTAGTAGTCCCATCATTATGTGTTAATGGATACATTTGCTGTCACTAGGCTAGATACATGTGTTGCAGTATTTATGACATACAAGGAACCCCATATTAACCCATGAGAAAGGTATTTTAGATGTGTGGAAATATGAACTGTCAAATGTGGCATGTATGTAATGTAACCCCTCATGTCATGTAATCTAAGGCAGCAGTTGGCATTGCTGGCACAGTATTTGTAGCATGCAGTGTTTTACTGCTTCTGTAAATGGCACCATGGTATCCTTATAGCAGGCTGCAAGGAACCTGGGAACTTGTGATATCTTTATTTTTAGGGTGTGGATCTGGTTCAGCCTGTAATAGTATCCACTGTGATCTGTGCCTTATGTGACTCTGGAGCACATTAACACTTCTTGTCAATGAACCAGTCAGTATTTGGCACCATTGCATAGCATTCATAGGAAAGAAGCATCAAGCTAAACATACCTATTGTGAAGATGTAATTTACCCTCTCACTGTATATGCTGTGATACTATGTCATGATATGCATATTTCCCTGGTTGTATTAGTTGTAATTCATGTATTTCCTTGGGGGAGCTACTGATCTCAATGTGTCTCTCTCATACAATTGTAGTCTTGGCATCTAATGTCATTATGTAAATAGCCTGTCCTCTTCTTTCCAGAGTTGTGTATCTAATCTGTAATTGAATTGGCCAGTGAAGGAATAGTCATTGTTCTGCACAGCAGGGGATCCCTTCATCTACTGTGGCTGGCAGACATATCGGAGCCCTGTGATGGACCAAACCATTGATGATAGGATGTGTGACCCCCACCCCCTGAACATGGTGGGCTGGTCAAGGAGCACAGACAATGCATTTCCCTTTTTGTAACTTCAGAGTGAGCTGAAACTTGAAGGGAGCAGGAGCTTCAGCCTGTGTGGCTGTGGACACGGACGGAGCTAGGCCTGTGTGGCGGCCCGTGGGATTGTGTGGAACTCTTTGGACTACTGTAAGGACGATTGCTTTGTAATCCGGTCCGAGGATTGTCGGGAAGGGCCCCCGAATCTGTTTTACGTGGACTTATCGTGTGCTGTTCCAGTGTTCTTGTGAATAAACCTGTTGGATCGTTCCTCGGCCTGTTGTCTCTCCTTGCTCTGCTGTACACCCCATCACAAACTGGTTGGCAGCGCTGGGATCAGAGCAGAAGGAATGGAGGACAATGGCTCAACATCAGGAACCAGCACTGCAGAGTACAAGACCTGGACTTTGGGGAGCCTGCAATCAAAGGCCCGTGAAGTAGGAGTTCGTTTCAAAGGACTCTCCAAGGAGCAGCTGATTGAGGCGCTAGAAGGAGTCTGCTCGCAAAATGACGTGGAGGAAGGATCCTCACAGCAAAGGGAGGAAAGACGGGAGCTGGAGGTAAATACCCAAAAAAGTCAATGGATTGTGTGGTACAAGGAAAAGATGGCACTGCTTGGAGATGAGGCCACCATAGAAGATAAGAGGGAGGCCATGCGTGGAGCTGAAGAGAAGGAGCGCAGGATGGAGGAGATGGCATTGCTGGATAAGCAGCTCGCTGTGGAAGCCGCGAGAGGTTCCAGACAGACTGTAACCCCAGCACCCATCATGAGGGAACTTCCCAGAGTGTCCCGCAAAGACTTCAAGCAGTTTAATGAGGCTGCTGGTGACATTGAGGGCTTCTTCCAGGACTTTGAGCATCAGTGTCGATTAATGGAAGTCCCAGAAAGGGAGCGCGTCCGGCATCTGGTTGGGCTCCTAGAGGGGGGAGCTGCTGAAGCCTATAGAGCTATGGACCCTCGGTGGAACTGTGAGTATGCGGAGATTAAACAGACTATTCTAGAACATTATGCTGTGACCCCAGACACTTACAGGACTCAGTTCCGTGCTTTAGCCTGTGATGGGGAAGTGTCTTTTAAGATATATGCTCATAGACTCAAAAAAATATGTAATCGCTGGCTGGAGGCAGAGGAGGCCTTATCTTGGGAGACCTTCCTGCAGGTCATCCTAAAAGAACAATTCTTTGCCCAGTGCCCCGCTGAGATCCGGGAATGGGTGCGTGAGAGAAAACCAGCGACAGTGGAGGAAGCTGCTGCTCTCGCTGATGAGGTGCTCACCATCAAGCCTCAGTGGAGGATTCTGTTGGAGGATGGAGAGACGCCTAACAGCTCCACAACACCGGATGCCCCCAGTTATTCTGTCCCCATTGTTCCCCGTTCCTCTAAGCCACCACATGTTGATACCCGTGTTAATGTGCCTCCAGTTGCTTCTACTGCACTTTCTGGAATACGCCGGGGAGAGGAAGTAACAGAGCGCAGGTGTTATGTTTGTAGGCATCCCGGGCATTTGCAGGCCTCATGCCCAGCCAGGCCATGGAGGAATCATCCTCAAACCCCTACAGCACCTTCAGGTGGGAGCCGGCCTCCAAGTTCCCCTACCCCTTACCCAAGAGGACGCCTTGGATGGAGGGAGACCCAGCTCAGATGCTATCAATGTGGACAGCCAGGGCATCGGCAAGTCTCCTGCCCAGCTGTTCAAATGAGGACTGATCCTGCACCCAATCGGATTGTTAATTATTTACAGCCCAGTGCCATGGAGGAAGATGTGGCACCGTTATGTGAGGACTGGCCTAGTGACTCAGCCCCCCATGTTGCACCACCAGGAGTTTACGGGGTGCGACCCGCAGTTATGACGACTTCTGCTCATCGAGGTAAGCACTTGCAGGAGGTTGTGCTGGATGGACAGAGACTTGTTGGATTTTGTGACTCGGGTGCTTTCCTCACACTGGCTGATCCCCGAGTGGTTCGGCCTGAGGCAATCCATAGAGGACCTGGGATTGTTATTGAACTGGCTGGTGGACAATGGAGGACTATTCCCACAGCCACTGTGGATCTGAACTTTGGTTTTGGGGTCAAGCGATGTGTGGTTGGGGTGATGGGTGGTCTGCCTGCAGCTGTTCTCCTGGGCAATGATGTGGGAGAGCTACGATGCCAATTCGTGGCTGCATGAAGCCACATGTAAGTAACGCTCTGCCTGTGTGTACTTAACCAGTGACCTGTAGAGGTCCCTAGTACGTACACAAGTTGGGAGGGGGAGGGATTGTGAAGATGTAATTTACCCTCTCACTGTATATGCTGTGATACTATGTCATGATATGCATATTTCCCTGGTTGTATTAGTTGTAATTCATGTATTTCCTTGGGGGAGCTACTGATCTCAATGTGTCTCTCTCATACAATTGTAGTCTTGGCATCTAATGTGATTATGTAAATAGCCTGTCCTCTTCTTTCCAGAGTTGTGTATCTAATCTGTAATTGAATTGGCCAGTGAAGGAATAGTCATTGTTCTGCACAGCAGGGGATCCCTTCATCTACTGTGGCTGGCAGACATATCGGAGCCCTGTGATGGACCAAACCATTGATGATAGGATGTGTGACCCCCACCCCCTGAACATGGTGGGCTGGTCAAGGAGCACAGACAATGCATTTCCCTTTTTGTAACTTCAGAGTGAGCTGAAACTTGAAGGGAGCAGGAGCTTCAGCCTGTGTGGCTGTGGACACGGACGGAGCTAGGCCTGTGTGGCGGCCCGTGGGATTGTGTGGAACTCTTTGGACTACTGTAAGGACGATTGCTTTGTAATCCGGTCCGAGGATTGTCGGGAAGGGCCCCCGAATCTGTTTTACGTGGACTTATCGTGTGCTGTTCCAATGTTCTTGTGAATAAACCTGTTGGATCGTTCCTCGGCCTGTTGTCTCTCCTTGCTCTGCTGTACACCCCGTCACACCTATAGCCTGTATACATGTATGTAAGGAAAAGATAGCTGCTTGCAGTGTATTGTCACTGCACAATTTGGAATCACATAAAGTATATACAGTGCTGGCCAAAAGTATTGGCACCCCTGCAATTCTGTCAGATAATACTCAGTTTCTTCTCGAAAATGATTGCAATCACAAATTCTTTGGTATTATTATCTTCATTTATTTTGCTTGCAATGAAAAAACACAAAAGAGAATGAAACAAAAATCAAATCATTGATCATTTCACACAAAACTCCAAAAATGAGCCAGACAAAAGTATTGGCGCCCTTAGCCTAATACTTGGTTGCACAACCTTTAGCCAAAATAACTGCGAACAACTGCTTCCAGTAACCATCAATGAGTTTCTTACAATGCTGCTGGAATTTTAGACCATTCTTCTTTGGCAAACTGCTCCAGGTCCCTGAGATTTGAAGGGTGCCTTCTCCAAACTGCCATTTTGAGATCTCTCCACAGGTGTTCTATGGGATTCAGGTCTGGACTCATTGCTGGCCACTTTAGTAGTCTCCAGTGCTTTCTACCAAACCATTTTCTAGTGCTTTTTGAAGTGTGTTTTCGGTCATTGTCCTGCTGGAAGACCCATGACCTCTGAGGGAGACCCAGCTTTCTCACACTGGGCCCTACATTATGCTGCAAAATTTGTTGGTAGTCTTCAGACTTCATGCCATGCACACGGTCAAGCAGTCCAGTGCCAGAGGCAGCAAAGCAACCCCAAAACATCAGGAAACCTCCGCCATGTTTGACTGTAGGGACCGTGTTCTTTTCTTTTTCCTGTAAACTCTATGTTGATGGCTTTTCCCAAAAAGCTCTACTTTTGTCTCATCTGACCAGAGAACATTCTTCCAAAACGTTTTAGTCTTTCTCAGGTAAAATTTGGCAAACTCTAGCCTGGATTTTTTATGTCTCAGGGTAAGAAGTGGGGACTTCCTGGGTATCCTACCATACAGTCCCTTTTCATTCAGACGCCGACGGATAGTATGGGTTGACACTGTTGTACCCTCGGACTGCAGGGCAGCTTGAACTTGTTTGGATGTTAGTCGAGGTTCTTTATCCACCATCCGCACAATCTTGCGTTGAAATCTCTCTTCAATTTTTCTTGTCCTTCAACATCTAGGGAGGTTATCCACAGTGCCATGGGCTTTAAACTTCTTGATGACACTGCGCACCGTAGACACAGGAACTTTCAGGTCTTTGGAGATGGACTTGTAGCCTTGAGATTGCTCATGCTTCCTCACAATTTGGATTCTCAAGTTCTCAGACAGTTCTTTGGTCTTCTTTCTTTTCTCCATGCTCAATGTGGTACACACAAGGACACAGGACAGAGGTTGAGTCAACTTTAATCCATGTCAACTGGCTGCAAGTGTGATTTAGTTATTGCCAACACCTGTTAGGTGCCACAGGTAAGTTACAGGTGCTGGTAATTACACAAATTAGAGAAGCATCACATGATTTTTCAAACAGTGCCAATACTTTTGTCCACCCCCTTTTTTATGTTTGGTGTGGAATTATATCCAATTTGGCTTTATGACAATTTTTTTTTTTCATTGAAGACAAATTAAATGAAGATAATACCAAAGAATTTGTAATCATTTTCAAGAAGAAACTGAGTATTATCTGACAGAATTGCAGGGGTTCCAATACTTTTGGCCAGAAATATATATATATATATATATATAAATATAAAATTTATATATATATCTAAAATATATATATAAAAATATATATATATATATATATATAAATATATATTATATATATATATATATATAAAAAAGCACAATGCAATGTATAAAATAATAGTATTTCAGTTTGCAATCCAGTAACAATATATTGAGATAGAAAGTGAACACGGAATGTCTGTAAGATATTGAATGTGAACCATGCACAAGTGGGATCGTCTGCTAAATAATGTACTTAGTAAGTTATTATCATCATATCATACATTGATTACAGTCCTGTTAGTAATAATTTATTGAGTAAATTATTTTGTAGCCTATCTTACATGTATATGGTGCAGATTCATTATCTTACAGACATGCTGTGTTTACTTTCTATGTCAGTATATTGTTACTGGATTGCAAACTACAATGCTATTATACTGTACATTGTCTCTATATGTGGGTTTCTAAAATATTCAACATTGCAACAGAATAAACAATATACATATGCATGACAGTGAACAATTCTGTGTGTGTATATACACAGTATACACACATTATATATATATATGTGTATCTATACATATACACATATATAAAACACATATTATATTCTATTATATATATATATATATTCATATGTATATATATATATGCATATATATATAAATAATATATATATATCATATGTTTATACATATACACATACTCACACGTACAGTATATGTGTATGTATGGATATATAATACATATATTCATACATATGTATTTCTACAGAATTGATTACTAGAGTATATATATATATATATATATATATATATATATATATATATATATAAAATAAGAGCTGGTTAATAATGAATGTATAAACACCAACTACTCTCCACTGACAATATTACTGTATCACATGTAAGATGGTGACTAGTTTACAAAGTACAAAACAATATATTCTACATGTCTGCAGCATGGTGCAGATACAATCACATATAATCAATACACATTAAATCATATACACTGAATAATCCTCTAACAAATATACAGACATTACAATTATAAGGATCTATGTACAAGCACATAAATTATATGCAACATATATACAATGTGGAGATTCAGTGTAATATACTACATATAAACCATAGAGACAAACATCATACCTAGGTCACTACATACATGAAAAAAAAAAGGTGGCAAAATATGTGTGACGACATAATAATAATAATAATAATAATAATAATGTTTTGGTTTTTCATTTTGTTGTTGCTTGAATATTTGTCCATGATTTTTTCCTGTAACTCCTGTATTTCGGATTCGGCATTGCCTTCTTACTGTAATTTCTGGTCCCTGCTTCCCACACTTCTGTCTCTTTATTGCACCTCCATGTTTTCCTGTTACCCCATCCCGATATTCTAGAATTAGGTGACTTCTTACTCGTGTGAAATACTTGTCATACCTCGTTTTCTACAAAGAAGTTTCCCATTTTTTTACTGCAAAGAATCAAAATCGACCATTTAAATTTCTATATATATTTTTATATTTCGTGTGTTCCTCTTGTTATATATTTTAACCATCTACAATGTGGATTTAGTCATTGAGTTTACAGCCGAGATGGCCATACTACCCATAGCTCCTCTTGTCCGTGCTTGACTCCTGAGTGACAGCTGTGATTTTGGGGCCAGGACCAGTGGGACTACATGTCACACACGGACCAGCTCTGGGACTGACAATGGGGAATATTATGTGAGCAGAGCCGAGATCAGCCCCTGCCTGAGCCCTGACAACTGTCAGACACGTTGCACCCTCAGCGCTGAGAATAACCATTGCTGCTTTGTTGTATAAAGAGGCTGATTCATCCAGTGCACAAAGAAGTAGAAAAGTTCAGCAGCTCTCTGCACGCAGGATCCTCCAGGACCCGGCCTCTGCTGACAAGATGGATCTCATGGAGAGAACTGACATCATGGACTTGTTCCACATCATTCATAGGAATAGTAATGCTGAACTCTCAGGACTTCCACCTCCCAAAATAGAAAACACAATCTGTCTGCTAATGTGATCTTCACTTTGTTCTGCTGGTGTGTGAACTGTATGAAGTCTGATCTGCTGAACACTGACCCCAGAAGAGAATGGAGGGAGGAAAGCTGCTGGGCACAGAATTACACACTGTTACTATGTGTTACCTTCCAGAAACATATAAAAGACAACAACAAAACAATCCAGAAACGTATATAAAAGGACAACAACAACCCAGAAACATATAAAAGTACAACAACCCAGAAATATATATAAAAGGACAACAACAAAACAATCCAGAAACATATATAAAAGGACAAGAACCCAGAAATTTATATAAAAGGACAACAACAACAACAAAACAACAACCCAGAAACATATATAAAAGGACAACAACAACAACCCAGAAACATATATAAAAGGACAACAAAACAACCCAGAAACATATATAAAAGGACAACAACAACCCAGAAACATATATAAAAGGACAACAACAATAACAAAACAACAACCCAGAAGCATATATAAAAGGACAACAACAACAAAACAACAACCCAGAAACATATATAAAAGGACAACAACAACAAAACAACCCAGAAACATATATAAAAGGACAACAACAACAATAACAAAACAACAACCCAGAAGCATATATAAAAGGACAACAACAACAAAACAACAACCCAGAAACATATATAAAAGGACAACAACAACAATAACAAAACATCAACCCAGAAACATAAATAAAAGGACAACAACAGCAGAAACATATATAAAAGGACAACAATAACAAAACAACAACCCATAAATATATATAAAAGGACAAGAATAACAACAGCCGCAGCAACAACAATATAATCACAATATCACTATATACTGATGAAAAGAAATTCTATTCTGGTAATGATTGTAGCAGGAATATTTATTATTAGTTGTTTTATATAATAATAATAATAATAATAATATATGTGATCAGCTAACATTTAATGTCAATAATGTTTTATTCATTTTCTTGTTACATTTTGGTCACTTTCACAGGATTTTAAATGTGTTTTTATAATGCCCTACAGCTATTATAAAATATACACATTATTAATATTTATTTTTAACATATCTAAAAATTTGATAAGATTTAATACAGTGTCTAATTTTAATTATTTTTTGCCTTTTGTTGTAATATTTAGTAAAAGGTTTAGAATTGTCGAGTGGACTGAAATCCTTCACTGTTATATAGTTTTATATAACTATATAGGATTTATTGGTAAATAGGAATGAAATAAAATTCGTTTCAATCATTCTCTGACTGCAGAAGTGTTTTTTTTAGAGGTTTATTAGAAGGGTAACATGGATTTTAGCACATTATTATAAATTACTGTTATATTATTATTATTATTATTACTATTATTACTATTATTATTATTCACTGCATCCCAAAACCATGAGCTGCACTAGTAGTAGTCTCTGGGACTGTGTCGCCGCAGTTTGGGGAGGGGTGTGTTGCTGCAGCAGTCCTGAATTAGATGGTTAGGCACAGGCAGTACATTAGGAGGGTATGGTCTGTTATTCCAGTAGGCATTGCTTACCATGGAGGAGAGCCGCACAGACAAGTTTCCTGGAAACTGCAGGGTAATGGGCGTGCAGGTCCCGGCTGCACCCAGACCCCGGTGCCAGAGTGACCCCAAAGTTCTGTCCTACATAAGAATGCACTGGCATTAGTAGTATTCCATAAATCCTGTGTACATCCCGCAGTGATGTGTATTGTTTTCCCACATACATTATTCCTAACTGGAATTAGTGCGATCAGCCGACAATGTAACTGTATTGTGTAATGTGCAGTAAATGAGGTTACAGCCAGTGACTGTCCCTTGGAGTGACTCAATATGGTTTCATGTGCCTATGTTGTTTTTATTCACTGTGAATACTCTCATTTTATCTTGCAAGACTGCTCTACACGAAGACGGAAAATTCATGGTATTAAGGATCACAGGATCCATAGACAGGTTATTAATATGCCAATAATGAAAATATGGAGAAAAACATTTTCAAAACATCTTGATTTATTCAGTATTGAATATGAGTGCCATGTGCAGAAATCCACGCACTTACTCTCCTTGGCTATTATCAATAAGGTTATTAAAGGGAATCTGTCACCAGGTTTTTGCTCCCCCATCTGAGAGCAGCATAATGTAGAGTCACAGCAATTCCATCAATGTGTTACTTCACTTACTGAGCTGTTTGCTGTTATTTTGATAAAATCAATGTTTTCTCTGCTGCAGCTCTTGCAGTTGTACAGAACTGATGAATATGCAGGACTACCTGGCAACACATCAAGTAGTCCTGTAATGATAAGCTCACGCTGATTAAACAGTCAATTTATCAAAACTACACTAAGCAGCCCAGTAAATGACACATCACTGGAATCAGGATCTCCGCACCTATGTTATGCTCCTCTCAGATTAGTTGGCAAAAATCTAGGGACAGATTACCTTCAATGATTGTCTGAGGAATGCTCTGCCACATACTTGGACATACAAATCATCAAGATCCAGTGCTAGCAGTGTTGCAAAATGACTCTGTAAGATGGTGGTCGAGATCCTGCCCCTGAAGACACCAAATATGTTCTTAAATATATATCTGTACTAGTTGTAGTACCTGGGCGTTTCCCAGGATAGTAACTGTCTCTCTCTCTCTCTCTTCCAGTATCTATCTGTGAGTCGCTGTCTGTCTCTTTCCTTGTCTGTCTGTTTCTATCTCTCTGTCTGTCTTTGTATCAGTCTGTGTCTCTATCTCTGTGTCTGTCTCTCTATCTCTGTGTTTGTCTCTATGTCTGTGTCTGTCTATCTCTTTCCCCGTCTGTTTCTTGCTCCATCTGTCTCTTTCCAGGTCTATCTCTTTCCCCGTCTGTCTCTTTCCTCATCTGTCTCTTTCCAGGTCTGTCTCTTTCCCCATGTTTCTCTTTCCCTATCTGTCTCTTTCCCCGTCTGTCTCTTTCCCCATCTGTCTTTGTCTGTCTCTCTGTCTGTTTCTATCCAGGTCTGTCTCTTTCCCCATCTGTCTCTTTCCAGGTCTATCTCTTTCCCCGTCTGTCTCTTTCCAGGTCTATCTCTTTCCCCATCTGTCTCTTTCCAGGTCTGTCTCTTTCCCCATCTGTCTCTTTCCCTTTCTGTCTTTTTCCCCATCTGTCTCTTTCCCTGTCTGTCTCGTTCTTCATCTGTCTCTTTCCCCATCTACGACGTTCCGTGGGTCACATGAGGCATCTGTGCAAAATGTCATGATTTTAAATGCGACGGTGCGGATTCCTTTAGCAGACATACATACACAAACACACACACATACATACATACATACATACATACATACATATATACATACATACATACACACATACATACACAAGGTATCAAATGTATGTAATATTATGTTGTATATAATGTATAATGCTTAATAAGGTATTATTAGTGTTATAGGTATGCAGGTGAAAAGTTAAATCTGCCCGGTGACAGACAGGTGACAGTTGGGATTCTAGGATTGGCCAATAAGGGAGGAGCTACTGCTGAGGGAGAGAAACGGTCGCTTTGGAAACGTCAGTTAGGGCCCAGCCTGTGACAGGAACAGACCTCAGGTCTGAGGAGCAGATGAGCCGCATGACATGGGTGTCCTGAAGAGAGGGAGACCATTACATAGAATAGTGTGACAAAGGAACAGAGGGAACAACTGAGAAAGGGAAGGAGATTACTGTAACACAGAGTGATCTAGTGGAGCTGGGTCAGCGCACTGACTGAAGGAACAAGTGACAGAGAGAGACGGATCCTGGTGCAAGACAGAGCAGGACAAGGAACGAAGTGAATGTCTTCAGCGAGTGTCCCTGAGGCGTCTTTGGTAGCTTATAGCTCAGTTCAGCCATATTGGCAATATCCCTCTAGGAGGGAAAAGATGTGGAAGTGCTTGAGGAGGAGAATGACTTCCAAGGACTGTGATGTGGTACTAGGCTGGGTAGTACTGTGAAGAAAAGGACTTATGGCGGTTGGAACAACTAAAATGAAGAATTTGTGCTTAATGACCCTCTGTGATATTGAAATGTGCAAGATTTGTGTCCACTATCTTATGTACGTTGTTGTTACCAAGTTAAGGTTCAGTAAAACTACATTTTTTATGAACTTGTGGTCTCCCTCAATGAACTGTGTACCATCTGGTTCTGGCCAGCCAAAATCATCGGCAACATGCGGCCTGCAAAGACGTATCACCTGCGGAGTGCAACACCACACACCCAGCCAGGACCTCCATTTCTCCATTTTCATGTAGCGTGCCGGGATGCGGCAGACTATTGCCTCGTCTACGATTATCACCTTGCGCCACATTACAACTCCTTGGACTCTGATTCCCCAATAGACCAATTCTGTTCCAGAAGTGAAATTAGACATGCATACCAAGTCTAAAGTATCAAACTAAAGGGGGCTTTACACTCAACGACATCGCTAATGAGATGTCGCTGGGGGTCACGGAATTTGTGACGCACATCCAGCCTCGTTAGCGACGTTGTTGCGTGTGAAACGCACGAACAACCGTTAACGACGAAAATTACTCACCTAATTGTTGATCGTTGACACGTCGTTCTAATCCCAAATGTCATTGCTGTTGCAGGACGCAGGTTGTTCATTGTTCCTGGGACAGCACACATCGCTATGTGTGACACCGCAGGAATGAGGAACATCAGCGTGCCCGCAATGAGGAAGGAAGTAGGTGGGTGGGATGTTCGGCCCGCTCATCTCCGTCCCTCCGCTTCTATTGGGCGGCCGCTTAGTGACGCCGCTGTGACGCCGAACGAACCGCCCCCCTTGGAAAGGAGGCGGTTCGCCGGCCACAGCGACGTCGCTAGGTAGGTAAGTATGCGTGACGGGTCCTAGCAATGTTGTGCGCCACGGGCAGCGATTTGCCCATGACGCACAACCGACGGGGACGGGTGCTTTCACCAGCGATGTTGCTGCATGTAAAGCAACCTTAAGTCCACACAAACCATAAGAAGGTGATTGCAATATATTAGGTTCAAGACAGATATCAAGTTGCAGAGGTTCCATTGACCTCACACACACTGCTCTCAAATTCAATCTTTGTGCGCAGTAAGGCCCCTTTCAGATGTCCGTGTTTAAACAGGTGCAAGTCACACCTTACGGTATGGTCATACGTATGACGTCCATGTGACGTCTGTGTTTGCACACTGTACGTGTAACATCCGTCTGACTGGGGTACTCCTAAAAAATGTATGATACTGAAATTAATGTTTTTTTAATGTGTAAAAGATGGGCAAAGTCAGAAAAATTATGGATAGATATAGAAGAAAAATAGATAGAACAAATAAAATAAATAGACAGATAGATAAATAGATAGATATAAAGAAGAAAATAAGAAAGAACATGTAAAATAGACAGAAAGAAAGAACAGATAGAATAGCTCAATAGATATAGAGGTAGCTAGCTTGGCCAGCTGTTTTACAGCATTTTAATTTTTTAATTTAAAAAAAGCAATGATGTGGGATTCCACCCAATTTTCATATCCAGCACAGGAACAGCAGCAGCGGTGGGCTGCAACCCTCAGCTCTCTGTTGTACCTTGGCTGTTTATTAAAAATAGAGGGGATCCTACACTTATTTTTTAAATTTTTAGATTTTTTTTGTTTAAAAAGTGATGTGGGGCCCCTCCCATTTACTAAAATCAGCCAAGGTGCAGAAGAAAACTGGGGGGTTGATATTATTAGGGTTGGAAGGGCCATGGTTATTTGGCCCTTTCCAACCTAACAATAGCAGCCCGCAGCTGCCCCAGAAATGGCGCATCCATTAGATGCGCCAATTCTGGTGCTGGACCCAGCTCTTCCCATTACCCTGGTGCGGTGGCAAATGGGGTAATATTTGTGGGGTTGATGCCAGTTCCAGCTGGCATCAAGCTCTTGTATTAGTAATAGGTGACGTCTAACAGACACCCCCAGTACTAATCCAGCCAGTAGTTGAAAGGAGAATAAAGAAGTTTATTTGAACAAAAAAAAAACAACTCCAGCCCTCATTTACCAATTTATTTGTTTTGCTTTTTTTTTTAAAAATAAAAAATAGAATACAAAACGTGATTCATGGTGAGGTCTCATGATGTTACCCAAAAGCATCTTGAAAAGACATAAAAAGAGAAAATTATTCAATAAATAAAGACAAAAGTCACCCTCCAATTAGGGGGCTCCACATCGATCCCACACTGCTGGCACATTCAATGGAGAACCGAAGTTCCCCATTGTTTGAGAGAGCAGCCCCTGAAGACACACACACACAGACACACACACATACACACACACACACACACACACACACACACACACACACACACACTGCTGTGTATGCCTCTCTGTGGTGATCTGGACCTCATAAGGTCAGCACAGGTCACTGCAAGGGTGTCCTTATCAGTGTGTGTGTGGGCGAGGCAGTGATGTCACGGGTTGATTAGAGTTCACAATGAACTCTGATGAACCCATGAAGTGACAGCTACTACACCTGCGGTAACGTGGGTGTCACTGGGGTGTCATCGGGGTGTCATCGGAGTTCCTTGGATAATCTGATGACACCCTGACATCACTGCACACAGACACTGCTGGATACTCACCTGTCCCGGAGCTGATGTCCCAGCACTGCTGGCTGCTTCTTCCAGCGCCTCAGTTCAGTGCATATGCAATGGGTCTACTGAGCGGGGTCGGGAACAAGTGACAGCAGCACCAAAGACAGTATGGAGTATGGAAAATCAATCACAGTAGAAGAACCTTTTATTTTTAACTCAAGGTGATGCTAACAACAAGATGTTATATTGAATTGCTCATGGAACCAGTGGTAATGCCTCCAAAGTGTACAGAGGCTTACAGCATCTTTGGACTTGTCTTACACTAAGGGACGTCATTGGTCGGCAATTCCAAAGGGAGCTGCCAGCAGTAGATCTTGATGATTTGGTCAAATGCATTCAGAATGGCAGAACATTTCTCAAACAATGCTTAATAACCTCACTGATAGCAATGATGGTGTCTAACTGCTAGTATTTCTGTAGGTGGCACTAAACAGTCTAGACAGACATCTGTATTAAGTATATGCCTAATACATGCATGGTGCAGAGGAAAACTTTGTAGAAAGGAAGGGGAATGTTTGGTTTTGTCTAGAGAGATGAGAGAATAGAATAAAATTGGAGTGGAATTGAATACTGAATCTTAAGTGGGCTTTACATGCAACGACATTTGCTAACGAGATGTCATTGGGGTCACGGAATTCGAGACGCACATCCAGCCTCGGTAGCGACATCGTTGCATGTGAAACGCAGGAACGACCTGTTAACGATCAAAATTACTTACCAAATTGTTGATCGTTGTCCAGTCGTTCCTATCCTGATTATCGTTGCTGCGGCAGGACGCAGGTTGTTCGTTGTTCCTGCGACAGCACACATCGCTATGTGTGACACCGCAGGAACGAGGAACATCACTGTATCTGCGGCCGCCCGCAATGAGGAAGGAAGGAGGTGGTCGGGATGTTCAGCCCGCTCATCTCCGCCCCTCCGCTTCTATTGAGCGGCCACTTAGTGACGTCGCTGTGACGCCAAACGAACCGCCCCCTTAGAAAGGAGACTGTTCGCCAGCCACAGCGACGTCGCTAGGCAGGTAAGTTTGTGTGACTGTTCCTAGCGATGTTGTGCGCCACGGGCAGAGATTTGCCCATGACGCACAACCGACGGGGGCGGGTGCTTTCACCAGCGACATCGCTAGTGATGTCGCTGTGTGTAAAGGCCGCTTTACAGAAAAAGATACAACCTTATCAACAACACGCCAGATTACCAATACACTAGCAGGATGAAGTAGACTCCATGAGAAAGGAGCAGGCAGTAAAAGAGCCAAAATCTGATGAAGTAGCCAGTCACAGCCTAACAATTCATGGGGAGGTGGCTACTAGTATTAGACATGTACAGGACAGGTACGTGTGATGCCCAGTGTCAGGCCTTTCTCTTTCTGTGAGATTTTTTCAATTTATGTCTTACTGTGAGTTGGATTGTAATTCTAATTGAATTTTAAAAAAAAAATTTTTATTCAGATCTGCACAAATCGGCAAAATGGTGGCCTCTGGCAGCAAGTTTTGTACACTATGAAAAGCTATCAAAATATTATGAAATAAAAAAAGAACTTTGATACTCACCTCTCCAGCCCCTGAGCTGCTCATTGCCGCCCGTCAGGTACTCACCGCATCTTCGGAGTCAGCAAAAATGGAATTCTCAAGATCTCAGTGGCAATTCAACTCTATGAGAACCTCGTTCTGGAGAGCTAGAAGTTACAAACACAGGATGGCACTGCAGGATTGGAGCCACATTGAAAAACGGTGAAGACACTGGATGATGAGTATAAGACAAGCGAGTCGTAGATTTAAAGTACCACTACAAAGGTTAAAAAAATCCGACCTTGATATATAGCTGCAGCATTGGAACTCATTAGTGCGGTCGGGGCTTAAATCTTGTGCATGCGCTGTACTCTCACTTCTGTGAGCAATGGCTTCACTGACTCACTGTGAGGTGGTGACCACAGCAGGAACACCACAAAATATCATAACCAAGTCTACAGTAATGCTTCATACACTGCTGCTGTCCATCAAGGGTAATTTTGAGGGAACAGTTGGAGCATTTGCATAGACTGGGATCGCCAGCTCATTTACACAATATAAAGTAGAAAAAAGTCCAGCTCAACAAACAGCTGTTTCTTTATTTCTTGAATAATTCATACATGGGAGATCGAGTAACACATAAAAGATGCTAAGTTAGTGCTTGCATCTATGCGTTTCAGGTGTACATCCATCTACCCTTAATGATAATTAAGGGTGGATCTATAACTGAAACTTGACATTAATTAACTGATATGTCAACAAGACAATAACTATTTGATATCTGATATAAAATAAACAGCAGTACTGAAGAAAGCACATATTTGTCATGGTTCATGCATGGCTCTGCCTTTGCTGAGCAGTGCATGCATTCTCTACCCAGGGTTTTAGGTCTCATGGGAGGAGCTTGTTCCATCCTGCCTCATTCCGGAGGTTGTGCCGCCATAACTTAGTGCTGCTTCCTCCGGGATGCTGCCAGTAATAGTTCTTGCTCTGCAGCATGTGCAACTGGTTCCTGTGAGTCCGACTCTGATCCATTCTGTCTCCCAACTACTTCTTACTGACCTGTGTTCTCTCTGTACCGCTTGTCCTTCCCTTCCTCCTGACCCCGGCTCCATCCTGTGTCTCCTTAGTCTTAACTGTCTGACCTCCGGTCCCATCCCATGTCTCCACCTCCTCTGTACATAGTTTGATCGCCTGGCTACCGACCTTGGTTACTATCCCTGACTTTGGCTTTGTTTTGCCTTTCTGCCACTGACGTTACTTCCCTTGCTTCCATCTGTAAACGGCTTGCTTACTCCACGATACTGATGAGATATTCTGGTGTTAGACTTTGGCTAGCTGACTATTCTTTTGTATGCTGTATCGCCATCCTGTGGGTGTTTTGCTAACTGCACCTTGGAGTGCCTCTCCAACTTGCTTCAGTGTCCAGGACAAGCGAAGCGTGACAGTATTAGTAAGAAGTTATTCCACAATCATCTAAGCTGAGTTTCAGTAATATTGTAAAAATGTATTACAATTCCAAGTCAGTGACATTAAATCAGCTGTGCAATAACATTTACCAAGCCGAAGAGCTGGGGCAAAAATTAAAACTCTTGGAACAGGTACTAAAATTCCTAAGAGTGTCCCCTAGTAAAGAAATGTAATTCATAGTGCTGGACTTCTCCTCTGGTGCAAATAAACCGTTAGGACTCTTTACTCTCCAGGACCCACTATACTGTAGGCCACCTGTAAGAGGGAAATGGATGTCGGATGTAAAGGTATATAGTAAATCTTTGTTATATTGGGAGTGCTCTGTTTTCTGGGCACATATTTTATATCTGTAGATACATAAATGGATGTCATGTCTACCTGCTAACAATGTAAAGAATACAGACTGAGAATAAAAACATAAATATGAAGAATGTCTTGTATTACATGTGCCTTATTTGAATATTTTTACATGTTGATCTCTTATCACGAGTAGTAATAAATTATCATCATTTCAGCTTCAGAAAATATTCAAATCTAGTATCAGTAATTTCCAAGACTGCACATTTTACAATTTTATAACTCAGACCTAGTTTTACGGGAATTTGAATAATTCCTTAAAGTTTAAGGAAGTTCAAAAATTACATGATCTCTTAAAGCTGGAGAAATTGTATTTTACTTTATTCTATAGATTTGTCAAGAAAGTAAAACATTTCAGGGATTAAACTTGGATCTGCCAGGTCAAATTGACAGAAACAATACATACAATGTTATAGCAGTAGAGGAAAACAATATAGGACCCTTGACTATTTCCTTTAATTAATTGGCTAATATGTCATATATATTGTTTGTTTCTATAATAAACATATAAATATCCCAGAGAGCAATCAAGGCCTTCCATTTATAATTACCATTATTACATCCCTCTATATTAGCAGCATTGCTATAATACTGTAATTAAACGTTTAGGATTCACTTTTGTCCTCACAATGCTAAAAGGAATTATATTGTGTAGAATATAGACCACAAAAGATTTACTATATTTCTCTCATATTTAAACTATTCCATACCTACAGATGTGTTCTTCTTTTAAATGGTTCTATCAAGTTTATAAATATATACAGGGGCAAAATGATCGCGGTTGCAGGGGTCACCATCGTGACTGGGCCCAGGGGTTCAGGGGGCCAGAGGACCTCAGTCAAAGGCGGCAGGCCATTGCACTTTCAATTGTATCGCCATCGCAGATGTCAATACAATTGAAAGCAAGGTTGAGTAAGGGAAAGAAGTCCCCACCGGACATCTACCTCAGCACAGGCACTTTACATGGGTAAGTGTGACGCCCTGGAGACCGGGGTACCCAGCACCGGATCGGGGGTCTATTTCTTGAGGATATGTCACGGGTGGCTCGACCCGGGCTGTGGTCTCAGGCGATGCACAGTGCAATGGGGGGTATTTACAGGGGATAAATAAAAGTTTATAAGAGTTTTTTGTGACGCCACCCGGAATAAATGTGGCTATTTATGGCCACCGCTGCCAGTAGCTGGCCGGGGATGATGATGTGGGGCAGCTGAGGTGGAAAGCCCTTTCCGGGTAGGGCTGTGGGTCCCAGGCAGGTAAGGTAAAAGTCAATGGTGGTTATAGATAATGGTATTGTGAGGAGACTTTGGGGGCGCAGACACTTACTTGATCAGCAACAGGTTTTCTCAGCTTCGATGGTCCCAATCCTGGATATGTGGCAACTGTCCAAATGAGAGACTGAGGCGCAGGCAACGTTTAACCGGTTTACTTTAACAAAAACTGCATAACAACAAGTCCAGTCGCCGGAGTCTGTATCAGGAGGACTAAGTTACTTTGCCCTGCCGGGTCCTTGGCCTCCTTCTTTGCGCTGTCTGTGTGTGGCCCTGCTGCTGTGAGTGAACTGGCTGCTGGCCCAAACTGTCCCTCTCGGGTCCTAATTCAACAGGCAACTCGAGTCCTTTTCCTTTGCTTACCCCCTCTGGGAGTACCGCTGAACTCACTGGATGTTACTGTGTCTGACCCTGGTGAAGCTTGAATCGCCTTCACTTCTCCTGGTTGCTGTATTGTGTGAAACTAATGCAGCCACGGATCCAGTGTCCGTATTTGCGCCTTTTCAGGGGTAGATATTAATGGCTACCCGGTTCCTAAAATGTTCCTTTTCTATGTCTCCTCCTCCTCAGACCGATGCCTTGGGCCTGGAAATTGTCAGTCTCTCCTAAGTACCTCAGAGCAATTTCTCTGTGACTGCTCCTCTGAGCGTCCCAGCTCCAACTGAAAAACTAAACTGTCAATTTTACCTCAGATCAGAATATCTCTAGGGGAGTCTCTTGACCTCCCCCTTCTGGCCAGAGGTGGTAGTGCGGTGTCTGCTCTAGTGCTTGTATTGAGTAACTAATGATGGTTTTATTGTGGCTAATACCCCTAGGGGTGCCACATAAGCAATGACACCTAATGATGATTTCCGTGACCATGATCTATTATTGTTTGTAATGATGTTGTTATGCAGTATATTATTAGATCAACCCGGTACGAACCCACGCCCGGTGAAACGCACGTCGAGGCCCCACCCACCGCCTCCTGCTTTGCCTGCTAGCACTTCCAACATGTCTCAAGGTATTTACTATTATATGCTCATTTAATGACATTGTTCTCTTGGCACATATAGGGAGAGAAACACATGGGTGACCATAATTAGTTTTTTATTTACTACATGATCTCCCCATCTTTTGGCTTTTAGTTTTTTTTAACCCTTTCATATCTAGCAGCTCTATTACATCTGCAGGTGGTGCTTGTGCAATTTTGTGTCTGGCGATTTTTAGATCTCATTTGTCACTACTGTCTGTCCTTATGTCACGTATATCTCATTAAAGTAGTTTTCGTATTTCACTAAGAACTTGTTTCTGGTCTTTATTCTACCAGTGGTCTCCCCCTTTACCTTATTTATTGGTGCCTCTGGCCACTGGGACTCTTTTTGGTTCTGTTGTTCTAAATGAGACCCTCCCTTTAAGGGAAGCTGTAGGTTTATAAATGAATAAAGATGGTTTACCGAAGGATTCAGCATGTTGATTAATAATGCCCAGTCATTTTTTCCTCTCAGCAGAGTTGCTGGCAGATGTATTTGGCAGCACCTTTCCCTGCTCTCCCCATTGGATATATCTACATGTGTGTAGTTGGGAGTTGGCACAGATAGGTACAGTCATATGAAAAAGTTTGGGTACCCCTATTAACCCCTTCACGACCATGGACGGATATATCCGTCATGGATCGTGTCCCGGTAAGCCCCGCCCCCTGCCGCGGGCAGGCGGCGTGGATCGGCACACATATCAGCTGTTTTCAACAGCTGACATGTGTGCCTACATGTTCCGAGTGGAATCGCATTCCACCCGGAACATTAACCCCTTAGATCTCGCTGCCAAAGTCTGGCAGCGAGATCTATATGCGCGCGGCCATCTTTTTTTCTTACCGCCGCCCCCTCCGGACGTCACGTGAGTGATCACGTGACGTTCGGTGGTTGCCATCGTAGCACAGGGTCATGTGATGACGCCTGGTGCTACGAAGTTTCACTTTCATTCTTCCTCGGCACGGAGCAGAGGAAGAAAGAAAGTGACTATTTCTGCTGTTTACAGCGGTATAGCTGTAATCAGCAGATAGCAATCAGCAATCGGATTGCTGATCGCTATAGCCCCCTAGGGGGTCTAGTAAAATAAAATAAAAAAAGTAAAAAAAAAGTTTTAAAAAATTAAAAAAAAAACAAAAAACCTAAAAGTTCAAATCAACCCCCTTTCCCCCCATTGAAAATTAAAGGGTTAAAAAATAAATAAATATACACATATTTGGTATCGCCGCGTTCAGAAATGCCCGATCTATCAAAATATAAAATCAATTAATCTGATTGGTAAACGGCGTAGTGGCAAAAAAATTCCAAACGCCAAAATTACGTTTTTTGGTCGCCGCAAGTTTTACGCAAAATGTAATAACAGGCGATCAAAACGTAGCATCTGCGCAAAAATGCCACCATTAGAAACATCAGCTCGAGACACAAAAAATAAGCCGTCACTGAGCCATAGATCCCAAAAAATAAGAACGCTACGTGTTTTGGAAAATGGCGCAAAACGTGCGCCACTTTTATTGGACAAACTTGTGAATTTTTTTTAACCCCTTAGTTACAAGTAAACCTATACATGTTTGGTGTCTACAAACTCGCACCGACCTCAGGTATCATACCCACACATCAGTTTTACCATATAGTGAACACCGTGAATAAAACATCCCAAAAACTATTGTGCCATCACACTTTTTTTGCAATTTTTCCACACTTGGAATTTTTTTGCTGTTTTCCAGTACACCATATGGTAAAACTTATGGTTTCATTTAAAAGTACAACTTGTCCCGCAAAAAACAAGCCCTCATATGGCAAGATTGATGGAAAAATAAAAAAGTTACGGCTCTTGGAAGAAGGGGAGCAAAAAACAAAAACGCAAAAACGGAAAGTGCCCCGGGGCTGAAGGGGTTAATGTTAACCTTTTTTCTTTATAACAATTTGGGTTTTTGCAACAGCTATTTCAGTTTCATATATCTAATAACTGATGGACTGAGCAATATTTCTGGATTGAAATGAGGTTTATTGTACTAACAGAAAATGTGCAATCCGCATTTAAACAAAATTTGACCGGTGCAAAAGTATGGGCACCTCAACATAAAAGTGACATTAATGTTTTGTAGATCCTTCTTTTGCAAAAATAACAGCCTCTAGTCGCTTCCTGTAGCTTTTAATGAGTTCCTGGATCCTGGATGAAGGTATATTTGACCATTTCTGTTTACAAAACAATTCCAGTTCAGTTAAGTTTGATGGTCACCAAGCATGGACAGCCCACTTCAAATCATCCTACAGATTTTCAATGATATTCAAGTCTGGGGACTGGGATGGCCATTCCAGAACATTGTAATTGTTCCTCTGCATGAATGCCTGAGTAGATTTGGAGCGGTGTTTTGGATCATTGTCTTGCTGAAATATCCATCCCCTGCGTAACTTCAACTTCGTCACTGATTCTTGCACATTGTCAAGAATCTGCTGATACTGAGTTGAATCCATGCGACCCTCAACTTTAACAAGATTCCCGGTGCCGGCATTGGCCACACAGCCCCAAAGCATGATTGAACCTCCACCAAATTTTACTGTGGGTAGCAAATGCTTTTCTTGGAATGCCGTGTTTTTTTGCCTCCATGCATAACGCCTTTTTGTATGACCAAACAACTCAATCTTTGCTTCATCAGTCCACAGGACCTTCTTCCAAAATGTAACTGGCTTGTCCAAATGTGCTTTTGCATACCTCAGGCGACTCTGTTTGTGGCGTGCTTGCAGAAACGGCTTCTTTCGCATCACTCTCCCATACAGCTTTTCCTTGCGCAAAGTGTGCTGTATTGTTGACCGATGCACATTGACACCATCTGCAGCAAGATGATGCTGCAGGTCTTTGGAGGTGGTCTGTGGAATGTCCTTGATTGTTCTCACCATTCTTCTTCTCTGCCTTTCTGATATTTTTCTTGGCCTGCCACTTCTGGGCTTAACAAGAACTGTACCTGTGTTCTTCCATTTCCTTACTATGTTCCTCAGAGTGGAAACTGACAGTTTAAATCTCTGAGACAACTTTTTGTATCCTTCCCCTGAGCAACTATGTTGAATAATCTTTGTTTTCAGATCTTTTGAGAGTTGTTTTTGAGGAGCCCATGATGCCACTCTTCATAGGAGATTCAAATAGGAGAACAACTTGCAAGTGGCCACCTTAAATACCTTTTCTCATGATTGGATACACCTGCCTATGAAGTTCAAAGCTCAATGAGGTTACAAAACCAATTTAGTGCTTTAGTAAGTCAGTAAAAAGTAGTTACGAATGTTCAAATCAAGAAATTGATAAGGGTGGCCATACTTTTGCACCGGTCAAATTTTGTTTAAATGCGGATTGCACATTTTCTGTTAGTACAATAAACCTCATTTCAATCCAAAAATATTTCTCAGTCCATCAGTTATTAGATATATGAAACTGAAATAGCTGTTGCAAAACCCCAAATTGTTATAAAGAAAAAAGGTTAACATTAATAGGGGTGCCCAAACTTTTTCATATGACTGTATCTAAGTCATATGGACAGCTTAAAAGGTTATTGCCATCTCCAAGATCCTATCCTGATATGTAGTAGATGTAATAGTAATAATAATAATAATATTAGCAAATCTCTCCTATTAGAAATGTAAACAAAACCCTAGATGAAAATAATAAGGACGTATGCTGTGCTGTAACTAAATAAAAGAAGAGAGCATATAAATAAACATAGGGTACTTAGTAAACACGATTTTTAATCAAAAACATGCGCTTATAAATTATATGTGCACAAACTCATGCTCCGGCTGATTTTATTTTGTTCCAATTAGAAATGTAGTATAGCTCTTCTGATACACGTGCCTCATGTTCAGGGCATTGCAGGACTTTACGTATTCATGGTTATGATTATACATATAGTCACAGTTAGTTAGTTACTAGTGGTCATAACTATGGATATGTGGTGCCCTGTGCCTGAGTCGCCACAAGTAATAGCTGCATGTGTATTTAAATCTGTATATGTGGCACCCCAGGGTTCAGTTGCCACAAATATACCTGTACCTGGGGCAGGGAAGGATCTCTACATCAGGTAATCCCACAAACAACATTTCCACTCCAAGCCTGGAGGGGGAGCTCTACGAGCCGAGTTCAGGTGAAGTCCCCTTTAAATCCAGTTTGGAGGCGGAGTCAGACAGACAGTTGACAGTGGGAGTTGAGCTCGAGCGAGGAGAGGGAAGACATCAAAATGGAGAGGGGTGCGCTAAGCCCGCACGAGTAGCTGTGTGACAGACTGAGGGATCCAAAAGTGAGGCAAAAGAGGAGTGACCGGGGAGGTGGAGCCAGATCGGTTCATCCCCGAGGAACAGCGCTGATTACTGGACACCGGCGTCCGAGATTATGAGGGATCTAATCTGCCCAGCAATAAAGACCGGAGGCCAGGGAGACTCCAGATCTACTGGCCACAGCAGCACCTGAAGGCAAAGCCGCTACACAGAGCTTAGGGACCGCAGTGAGTACAGCAGTGCCCTTTAGAGAAGCTCCCACCTACTGCCACACAGGTGAAGACAATAAGAGAGGGACAAGGTATAGCTACAGGCAGCCTAGGACCGAGACACAGCGCAGAAGGGAGGCCACACAACTAGCCTGGCATAGAGATCCTGAACTGTTCCCAGATCACCCAAAACTGTCACATCAGAAACTGAACCCCTTTTTAATAACACCTGCAAGTAAAACCTGGTCAGAGTTAATTAATTGGTGTGATATACTTTATTTATTTCATCTGAGGAGCCATAGGCTGCTGCACTAAAGTGACAGTTGAAAAGGTTGTGAAGAAAAACTGCCAAATTTGTGCAAGACTACAAAAACTGCCCTGGGGACCCCGCTTCACCTATGGGAAGCGTAAACAACTGGCTGCCTAACCATCACCCCGGAAGTCTGACCTGCAGCCCCAGTAACCATACTGGAACCGTAGGTGGCGTCACGAAATTCTTTTATTTTTTTTATTATTTTTTTTATTATTTATTTATTTACTTTTTTTAAAAAAAATTATTATTATTTACTGACTTTCAGTGACCACCAGGGCCACGGGACCGGGCACAGGCCCCCGTGACATAATCCCATTATCCAACGCCCGGAACCGAGTACCCCACGGCCCTGGGGCGGGTCATATAACATGTATTGTCAGCATTAGTGAGATTTGTTTTTTTTCTGCTGTTCACTGCAAACACATATTTGCCCACACTCCCATACAGGGGCTCTTCCCTTGAGCTGATGACATAACTTGAATGTGCAACCTAGAAGGAAATAGGTGAGGAGCTTTCCTGTGAGATAAATTCAGAGATAGTTGAGAGTTGAAGATGAAGTCGGTGTGAGGTGAAGAGAGGAGTGTAATATGGAGACGTCCTGTCTTGAGGTGACTGTTAAAACCTCTGGGGGGCCAAGCTACAAATTGGCACGGTATCAGTCCCTAAGCCACCAGGACTTCTAAGGTCAGTGGCAAACTGAGGGACTGCTATTAGCCTTTTTATAAGGAGCAGGGAATTTGCCCAGGAGCACAGTGACACATTTGAGTCTGGAAACTTCTAGAAGAATATAGAGTAAAGAGTACCAACGTAAACCTCTAAAAAAATATAATCTCTATTAAATTAATTAAAAATATAATGATATAATAAACCAAGTAAACACGAATCACATAGACGTATTAAAAATAGAATTGGTGTAAGTGCAATTGAACACATATACCCTCAACAGTGAGGGGTAGGGAAATGGGTTACATACAAGATATCAATGTAGTTAAAGATATTGGGGGCAGAGCCTACCTAAATTTACTCGGTCTCCCCTTCTTGACAACGGAGGGTACCTTAATGTTTTATCTACCCCCTGTTCCACGACGACTGTCCCTAAATAACCCTCAACTGCACTAATCAAAGGTACCACCACCACTACTGCTAAAAACAAGTGTCGAATGTGTGATAAAGGCAACATAAAACAAACAGACCAGACACGGACATACAATAACTAAATCGTTAGGTCAATAGCCATACGTATACAATCACCATACAAGTTTGGGCAATCAAAGAATTGGCATTGTAGCTTGGAACGGTAATAAGGTATATAGGATCAAAGCTGAGAGGTTCCACTTGACTTAGAGAACCTCCCTCTGCTTATCCCATGTGCATCTTAGAAGGAGATAGGGAAGGAGCTTAGGTGTGAGATAAATTTAGAGACAGTTGAGAGTTGAAGATGAAGTTGGTGTGAGGTGAAGTGAGGAGTGTATTATGGAGATGTCCTGTCTTAAGGTGACTGTTAAAACATCTGGAGGGGCCAACTACAAGTTGGCAGGGTATCAGTCCCTAGGCCACCAGGACTTCCAAGGTCAGTGGCAAACTGAGAGACTGCTTTTAGCCTTTTTATAAGGAGCAGTGAATTTGCCCAGAACTACAGTGACAGGTTTGAGTCTAGAAACTCCTTGAAGAAACAGTGAGTTTTCCCTCAGGATTCAAGTGGCCTTCTCGCAATTAAAGGGATTAAAGATCCAAAGTTTTCTTATCCTGAAAATCCCAATATTTCGTGACACCTATTCCCAGGTAGTAATGTAGAGGCAGGAAGAACACACTACCACCACACAACAGAGAAACCATATTCTCATTAGCGCAGGAAGAACCACCATCATTGTTAATGCTGTGGGAAATGTTCTGGAAAGTTCTGCAGAGCTCCAGTAAAAGGTAAAAGCTCCCTGTTCTGTCTCTGGCTGAATTATTCTCTGCTGCGCCATTCCTGCCTCAACATCCCCAGGAACCAGCCCTAATTGGCAGGGTGAGAGGACAACTCTCTGGCACTGCGCATCACCACCTAATTCCTGGGGACCTCCAGCAGTGCCCGGCCATATCAAAGCTGAACATCCCAACTGGTATCACAAACTATTTATTTCATTTTTCTCTCTCCCTTTTTTAAATTTAATTTTGAACCCCCCATCAAAAAAGCCTGTCACACGCGCCCGCTACCGCCACATCACTACTCAGACCCAACGCCGTGACATCAGAGGTCTACCGATTGTGACACAGATACCTAAGGTCCGGCAATGCATTCAACTTGAGGTAAGTGACATAGTGAATCAGGAGAACAATACTACATTTCCAATTGGAGGTATTTGCTAATATTATTATTATTATTATTATTATTATTATTATATCTACTAGATATTGGGATAGGATTTTGGAGATGGGAATAACCATTTAAGACCTGACAGTTTCAGTTGTAGTTGAGTCTTTGATACATTTTTAAAGAAAACCTATCATTTTTCCTAATTTTAACACTGAATCATGAATGTTTAAGCTACTGGTCCATGACAGGGAGTAAAGTTTCTGATTCATGACCTTTCCTCCATCGCCATTGTGGAGACTATCTAATCTATTACAATACTACAAACGAGCTTCAAACGTTGCTTGTCTGGACTTCAGCTAATTATGAAACTAAAAGCCTTTAAATTAACTTCTTTGCTTCGTGTTCTATTTATTTAGCTTTATTGAATGTGGGCATTTTGCATACTGTTTAGTCAATCTTGTCATTTTTACTGTCTGCTCATAAGAGCTATGTAGTCCAGAAGCAGCCAGTCAGGAGAGAGGACCTCTGTTTGTTTAATTACTTCCTGAACTACTCGTTTTGTCTTATTGGTTAATCTACTTTTAAATAGGCAAACCTTTCAAAGAAAGCATAATTGTTTGGTTACATTTACTTCCTGGGCTATATATCATGCCTATCAAAATTAAATGTTTCCAACATACCTCCATGAACCTCTAGAGCTTCACATCACTCAACTAATAGGTTTAACATTTAGCAGCAACCTTTTAAATCTGTTGGAAAAAAATGTAAAATAATACACAGCTAATAAAAACAGTTTGTCAAAGTGTTCATAAAACAGGGCATGCTGTAAAAGTAACAGTGTGTAATTACACATAAACCTGAAACATTATTTAATTTTTACTATTCACACTGACTGGAGAAAAGCTCATATATCAATTAGTCAGATTCTGTGCACATTCCATGCAGCCTAGCTCATGGCGGACGGTACTATGTGACAGTGATGTACACATTGAAAATACACTTTAAGCGGCTTCCATACCAAGAATCGTTTAGGAACATTCTTGTACAATCACTTCTTTGTCTTATAGAAAGATTAGATATATGTTTTTGTAATGATGTCATTATGTAACCAAAACCTTTGGTAAACTTACTCTTACATATCCCTAAAATATGTCCATTAGGACTGATGAATCATCCAACAAGATGTTATAGTTATGGCAAGCTCAAAAGGGTTCTCTAAAAGTTGTCCCAAATGGCCGCCATCCTAGGCATGCATTAGGATGGGCTTCCTGAAGAAAGGTTGCTCTAGAGAGATGTCTCTGAGTGGTTAGTGGAAACTTCTGGTAGGGCAAGTTCCAGCATCATGATTGAACGTAAGGCTGGAGTCACACTTGCGAGAGACTCGCATGAGTCTCGCATCGGCATCACCTGACACGGCCACACACTCTCCGGACAGGAGTGTCTCAGGTGCATAGAAATACATGCAGCTGACCCGTTCCTGTCAGCAGAGTATGTGGCCATGCCAAGTGATGCGATGCGAGACTCACATGAGTCTCTCGCAAGTGTGACTCATTCTCCTCGTCCAAAGCAGTTCAGTGTGCAAAAATCAGTCACAAAGGTGATGGCATCTGTGTTCTGGAATAAGGAGAGCGTGCTGCTAGTAGACTACCTTGACAAAGGTTCCACCATCAATGCAAGGCATTACATTGAACTTTTGGACCAATTGAATGCAGCTATGAAGGCCAAAAGGTGCGGCAAGCTGTCCAGAGGAATCTTGTTCCTGAAAGACAATGTCTCACACTGCACAAGCGACTATGGCAAAACTGGGAGAGCAGGACTTGCAGCTGGTTGACCACCCACCTTATTCACCAGAGCAAGCTCCCTCCAACTACCATCTGCTTCCAAACCTGAAGAAACACCTCAAGGGTACCAAATTTCACAACATTTCTGATGCCATGGCTGCTACAGATGCCTGGTATGAAGCACAACCGAAATCTTTTTTTTGCTAGGCTTACAGAACTTGGAATACCGATGTAAGAAGTGTGTTGACATCAGTGGAGAGTATGTGTAATAAATGTAAAGTTTCATCATCCTATCTCGTTTCTTTCTGGGTAAACCCAAAGACTTATCAGCAGCCCCTCGTAGTTTAAGCAATAATATTGGCTGTTGTCACTCATCTTATGCTAAGTCAGGTAAATACAGAAATATGGAAAAAACCTGTATATGTATATAAAAATACTCCTTTATTAAATTCAGTTAAAAGGTAAATAATTCCACCCAATATACAAATAAACATAAAGGTGAATAATTGTTCAAAAATACAACAATAAAATTCACACCAGGATTAGTCCTATGGATCATATCATTATCCTACCTCGTTCTACTTAAATGAAAGGATCTATATGAGGCACCTTTTGATAGTGGTGTCCATATACCTGATTGGTTATCCTTATACTTTTCTACCCTATTTGTTTTCACAATTTATCATATGATACCAATGTAAATAAACAACTTCTTCATATAATTATAAATTTACAAAAATTACGTATCTTAGAGTCCGGTTTTTAGATTGAGGTGGTGTCCTTGTATTTTCAAAAAGATCCAATAGAGATGACTCCATTGTTGTCCAATCTTAGAGGTCCAGGGAGATAGGTAATACCTTCTTATAGTCCATAAGTGCCCATAGATCTCTATGAGGCTAGATTACCTTCCTTTTAGTAAAGGGGCACTTATCACCCCTTTTTATTCATTGACCCATGAACCTCTTATGGAAATCTTTTGCTTCTGCCTCGACGCGTTTCTCCCTTCAGAAACAAGGGTTCACCAGGAGGCTACTTTGGATATGTAATGCACCTTGATACTCATGGGTGTGCCATAGTGGGCCTCAATAGTAGGACTAATCCTGGTGTGAATTTTATTATTGTATTTTTGAACACTTATTCACCTTTTTGTTTTTTGTTTTTGCGGTAGAATTTTTTTTACATTTTAACTGAATTTAATAAAGGAGTATTTTTTTATATACATATTTGTTTTTTTATATATATTTCTGTGAACATAACTTGGACTCGGAAATGATCTAGTAATTTATATAGTTAAATCAGGTAAATAGCAGAGGAAATTACCACATAGATCATATACTGTACACAGTAATAATATGTATTGTCAATAGCATTAATAAAGTGTTGTACTAATCATGTATACATGTGCACTATGTGCACTTTTCACATAATGGTGGATCAGAGTAAGACCTGTTTCACACGTCAGTGATTCTGGTATGTTTGTGCTTTTTTTTAAACGTACCAGAATCACTGACATACGCATTATATGCCCATTATAATGAATGGGTCTGCTCACACATCAGTGATTTTTCACTGCACGTGTCTCCATGCGGCGTACCCGCGTGTCCGTGATTGCCGCACGGAGACATGTCCATTTTTTTCTGGCATCACTGATGTCCCACGGACCACGCAGTGGTGTGGTCCGTGAAACACGTGCCAGAGAAAAACGTGCTTTTAAAATAAAAATCCTTTTTACTCACCCGGCTCCAGCGATGTCCTCTGCAGCCCGTGCAGCTTGTTGCTTCTGAGCCGGCTCATTACTGTCGCGCATATTCATGATGCACGACACAGCCGACTTGGAAGCAGCTGCTGCGGGGGTCAGCGCCGGCCGGATGCTGCACTGCGGGAGCGATCAGCACCATGGAGAGCGAGAGCGCACACAGGTGAGTTAATCTCTAAGTGCAATCACGGGCCACGGAGAACGGAGCCCGGATTGCACTTAGACAACCCACGTGTGCCATAATTCACGGCACACGGAGGGACATGTGCGTATTTTACACGCCAGTGAAAAACGTCAGTGTTTTTCACTGACGTGTGAAACGGGCCTAAGGTGCATGTTCAAGTGTGAGTACTGTAGCTGCTAGTGTGAAACCACGTCCCTCTACCCTTGAAATATGATGTGTTTGAAACAAAAATGAAAGCTGTTGAGAAAAGGGCTTCGGATTCTTTTAAAGAGGTTGGGAAGAAATTTCTATATAACAACAAAGATCCAAAACTTAAGTTGATCGTGGAGAACATGCTGAAACGTTTCAAAGCCTTGGGTTGTTTGATGAATTTGATGTAAAAAATTTTAGATTCCCATTTAGACTAATTTCCTGAAAACCTTGGTGCTGTTGGCAAAGTGTAAGGAGAAAGATGTCATGAAGATATCAAGAAGATGGAATGATGATACCAAGGTAGATGGAATGTGGACATGATAGGGCGGACTTCTGCTGAATGCTTCACAGAGAATATCCACAGGCTTTCTATAAGAGAAAAGATACCAAGAGGAGGTTTGAAGAAAAAAAGAAAAGGCACAAGAATTAATTTCCAATAGTTGCATGATGACTGTTTAATAGATTTATATATATAATATTGTGTACATTTTTGGCTACAATAAAGATTTTTCTTGTTCTTTTCACTTATATGTAATTTCACATATGTGATGGTTAAAAATCTATATGTGATGGTTAAAAATAGAAGTGTTTTTTACAATTAGGGCATAAGAAAACATAAAAATCAGTCATTAGATTTGAAACAATTTTCATGAACGCAAATTGGTTGTCCTCACACTTGCTGTTTGGGTCTCCACAGTGGACTGTAAAAATAAAATAATAGGAAAAAATGGCATATGGTCCATATTGTGACACCCAGTGCAGATAAAGCAGACAGCTGGAGGCTTTAGCCTCCAGCTGTGTGCTTCATCTTGGCTAAAAATGCAAATGACCCCATGCTTCTTTTTTTTTTTAAATTATTTAAATAAATAATTTAAAATAACTGCGTGGAGTCTTCCCCTTTTGAAATCCAGCCACAATAAAGCAGACAACTAGACCTGATGTTCTCAGGCTGGGGAGGTCCATGGTTATTGTTCCCTCTCCAGATTAAAAATAGCAGCTTGCAGCCACCCCAGAATAGGTGCATCCGTTAGATGCTCCAATCCTGGCACAGTACCTAACTCTTTCTGATTGCTCTGATGCGGTGGCAATCTGGGTGATATAAAAGGTTAATGATAGTTGTTATTTGTCAAAAAATCACAGCTGCCATGAAGCCCTGGATTAGTGATGGGTAATGGTCTATGACACCCCCTCATTACTAATCGTGTAAGCAAAAAGAAATAAACACAAAAGACAGAGAAAAAATCCTTCATTAAAAAAAACAAAAACACCCCACCCTCTCTCTCCAAATAATTACCACTAAAACACCCCTGCAGGCCTGACCTAGTTCACCCCATGACGTCCCATGACGATCCTGACTCTGCTACATCCTGAGATTGCAATGCACATTCAAATTAGAAAACGTGACTGATCACTGCAGGGTCCGGGACACACTGAAGGAGTCGCAGATGTGAGAACGGTGATGTCAGTGAGTTCACCAGAGGTCACAGCTGGCATTTCCCATGGTACCTCAGCTGTGACCTTAGGTGAACTCACCTGAGGTGAACTCATTGAACTCAGTGAACTAACCTCAAATGGACTCATCGAACTCAATGCCTGATTACCGGATTAGGCTACGTGCGAACATTAAATATTTGGTCTCTGAAATTTCTGCACCAAATCTGTGTCTCCTGGCAGAAAAAAGCACAAAAAAAAGTATTATGTAAAAACTGGACAAACGGATGAAATACAGATGGCAATATTAGTGAGAAATAATCTGATTTGTCTTGATGAAAAATGAGTGATTTTGAATAAACTCTTCGGAATCTGGCCTTAAATTGTGACAGTCATATCAGCAGAATGTCTATCTCTTCCATTATATCCTACTCTATCTCCTTCAACCTCTCTCCATACAATTTTATGAGCACCAACTGTCATCTATCTCAGTAATGGCAAAATCTGTATTCACTGAAGACAGATTTTACATATGAATTAAAAATATAGAAAATTATAAATCAGTCATAGAGGAGATAGAATCTTTCTTTAAAGGGAACTTGTCACCAGAATGTGGCCTTCTAAACTAAAACTAGCACCTTAAGCAGCACCTGTGCTGCATTCTATAAAGGTGCACATTATCCACTGGCCCCCACTATAGCCCCCAAAAATACCTTCATAAAATCACCTGCATTGTATGTAAATTATCCGGTTTGGTCCAATGGGCATCCTAATCTGCGCCTCCTCTCCTCCTGTGCTGATTGACATGGATGACACCTCGGATGTCATCCATGTAGGCAGGCAAAATCTTGCGCCTGTGCAGACATATTCCCAGCTTGTGCAGGTGCACTTTGCTCTGCCGAATTGTGGGAAGAGCCGAAAACATCCGCTTCATCCACCTTGCTGGACGAAATCTCGCAACTGCGCAGAGAACTTGCCGGTTTGAACAGGCGCACCTATGTTTTCGGTTCTGCCCGCAACAGGGCAGAGTGAAGAGCCGGGATATGGAGATTTTGCTCAGCTATGTGGATGGTGTTTGAGGCATCATCCACGTCAATCAGCACAGGAGGAGGGTGAAAAGAGAGATAGGAGGCGCAGATTAGGATATCCATCGGACCGGACTAGACAATTTACATTCAGGGCGAGAGATTTTATAAAGGAATTTTTGGCGGCTACAAAGGGTGTTCAAAGGTTAAGGTGCACCTTCATGGAATGCAGGGCAGGTGCTGCTTAAGGTGATACTTTGATATTTAGAAGGCCAAAATCTGGTGACAAGTTCCCTTTAGTAAGTCATATTGCAAAGTTGCTTATTTTCATGTGTAGTACTGATTTGTCAAAAAAAATATTTAAAAAATAAATAAATTAAAGCAACTGCTACTCTTTAAAGAACATTTTCATTTATGTGAAAGTTTCTATGAGCTTAGCAACTAATATGTATCAAAGTGTCCCAGTGCATAAATAGCCACATAAATACTGATGTCATTCACATACAAGGTACTAAAACAACACTAGCAATAAAGTAATAAGCTATTCAGAGTGAACAAGGCCTTTACAGTGCCTTGAAAAAGTATTTATACCCTGTGACGTTTTCGCCATTTTTTCATGTCAAACCCAAAAATCTATTTGTAATTGTAATTTAATTTTATTATTTATTATTTGTAATTGTATTTTATTGGAATTTTATGTGATATACCGTGAAAAGTAGGAGCTGTGCTGGTGATGTAAAATTATTCAGCAACCGTTGTGTTAGGGCTGCTATAGGAGATAGGAAGTGTTCAGTAGTGACCCAGGAGGGAAGTAAATATCAGGAGAGAAGAATAATTCAAGAGCAATTCCTGATGTAAAGCAATAAGAGAGTAAAGAGGATCAGCCAAGCACAGGACTTCTCTCTCCTCTTATCCTGCTTCACCTGACTGCATAGTAAGGTACAGTGTGCTGCTATGTGTAAAGACAGTACTATATAAGGAAAAGTGTCTCTGTAGGAAGAGAATATATTCTGGGAAAATACTTTCCTGCATGTTATTCTTGAGGCCTTGAAGAGACGAGAAGGAGCATTATTGACGAGAAGGAGCATTATTAAAGCTTTACCATCCACCACTACTGTAAGCTGTGTTATAGAGCAGTGTGCTTCCTGGAATTGTTTCATCACCTAATGTAAGGAAGATGCAAGGGTGCTCTGAGTTAATCTTTCAAAATCCAAAGAACTTATATTTACTTTGCCCAGCCTCTCTATACCGAGCGGTGGCCATGCAACACTGGTGGTCCGTAAGGGAATGTTGATAAGGAATGAGACTAGTTGTGCAGAAGCAATTTAGGCATACAGGAGATCAACACAGCACCTCACCATAACCTTTTTATACCAATTAAAGGAAGCCAATATTGAAGAAGCACAAGATCAAAATCAGGCAGCCATGAATCTGAAAATGCAGATTAACAGCATCACTCAGTTGCTTCTCTAATTTTAATATGAGGAATTGAGTGCAGTAGCGGGACATGTCAAAATGTCAGAAGAATAGATCTCTAAGGCTTGCACCTGCAGACATCTCTTACCAGCCATTAACAAACTGTAGAATGAGTTAATAGAAAGTGAAGATGAGGACATCATGGGGACATTCCTTCAGGAAATAACACACTTTATCACAGTATTAAGGGCGAGGACAAAGGGGTAGGGCTATTCACCAAGAGCGGGAAACTGCTTCCGCACACAGAGCTGCAGGAATTGAAAGAGCAATTTATAGCTTTGAGGGTGCAGGAATCTACTAAAACGTCTTAAATTGTGGCAGGCTACAACAGAACCCCTAGACTGGATGAGTTAAGTAAGGAAGGCCAAACTCTCTTGCACCGCAATCACCATAAGGAAAGATTTCAAGATCATGGGGCAGATTGGGGAACGCCATTAAGATGAGAGACTGTCTTACATGAACTGGTTGCACCAGAATGAGGCATGGTTACCGAAAGGCTACCTAGCGGGCGATTTTATCGAAGGGGTGGCAAAAGCTATTAGCTCAGGACTGAATGTTCTAAATATTTTAGAAATGAAGAGCCATTTGAGACTACCACAACTGAAGATGATTTTAAAAGGGCGCTATAAAACAGAGAGCATTGTTCCACAGACTCATTAACATCTCCCAGGACAACAAAGAATTCACTAAAAATGTCTTGTTCAGAACAATTGAAGTTAAAGACAAGCTGTTGTTTGCATCTCGTGATGTAGAGGCAGAGGAGAGTTTGATGTGGGGCTAGTCCAGAGAAAGTTTCTGAGGTCTCCAGGGACAGGATTAATCAGCAAGGATATCAAGTTGCAGATGAAGCAGTACCTAGAAGACCCTGGTATTCTGAATGAAGTTTTAATTGAAAAGATGAATGAGGCAGCTAATCCAGAGTCAGAGAGTGAACAGAAGTTAAAAAAGGCTCTGCTACCAATATTACCAAAATGAATCAGCTGAAAATGGAGACCCCTATCTATCAGCCAGAAGACGGTCGTGGAGACTTTTCAGCATCCCTACAAAGAGTGAACCCCAAATCACCAGCAACAGAGAAAACAACCTGCCCTAACTGGAACGAAATAATTGGGGAACTCCAAGATGAATTGGCAGAGGTGAAAAATTTGATATATACCAAGTCAAAGTCAAGATCGGTCAGACCCAGGGGTGGGTTCCAAAATAGAAGACATCCAGCTTGTGAGGCTTGACGATCATCAAATCAATGTGCTGTCTGTTGCCATTCTTTAAGATGGGATGAAGAAAAGGAATATGCCAGTGAATGTCAAGTCCCATGATCCCGGCTCCGGATATACCACAGCTGCATCGCACTACTCGCAGGTGTGTGACTGTCTTCATAACTGCAAGGGTGATAGGGTCATCAGCTACTTAGTGCCCAGTGCGGTAGTCCGACTATGCATTCCTGGGAACAAGAGTCTTTCTCGGACAGTAAGGAAAACTTCATCAGCCTATTCTGTGAAAAGTGGTTTATTCAATGTAAATTGATTGGACTTCTGGTGAAAGCACTGTGGGACACAAGTGTTCAAGCTAGCCTCCTAAATGAAGTATGGAGAAGGTGTCATTTGCCACACACCTCCCTCCATCCAGTAGAAGAACTGATAGGACTGGTGGCACTCTATGGCCAAGCTGTTAACCAAACCGATATTCCTTCCGTTGTGACTTTTCAACTCATAGACACTATAACAACAACAACATTGAGTTACTGGTAATCTTTCTAATCACAAGTGACCAGAAGGTTGCTGAAGGATCGATCCTGGGGAGCAGCGTGATTAATGAGGTCATCGGGAGAACCAAATTAGTGACACCTCTTGTGGATGCTGTAGCCACATTGTTTCCCATACCCAATACTGAAGCAGGAAAAATAATTAAGAGGATAAAGAAAGCACAAAACACAGTGAACTTGAAGGAAGTAAAGTTAGGCCTGCGTGGAACTATCATTCCTGTAAACAGAATGCTGGAAGTGAGGTGTGGTGTGTGATTGGAACCGAGAAAAAAAATATTATTACTATTATTACTACTATTATATAAAATTATTCAGAGCTTCCAGACGGTCTCATCTAAGGTGATGCTTATGATTTCTACTTGTGGCTTTGCCCGAGTGACGGTGCTAGTGATGAATACGAGAAAGCATGAAGTGAGACTAAACTCTAAGAATTTTTAAGAATGTTTATGGTCATATAGAAACCATTAAGATGGTGTATTCAGCCAGTGTGAGGCTAGTCCAGATTTCCACAGTGAATACGGTCTCCCAACTCAATAGCAAGGTTTGCCCAGGAGAGAAACATGCAGGAACAGCCTCAGGACTTTGGGCTTCCCCAGTACTCCTTGAACAACTACAGGTAGTGAGGGAAGATTGTCATGTTTTCTCTATGAATGACTATAATATAGGCTATATCCTGTGATTGTGTGGTGCCCTGGACAAGCCAGGTCGTCACAGGTACTACACCAACACACCCTACACCCCGGCTAGGCACACCTAAGTCAAACACAAATCCTTGTTGCCTTCCTCCAGGGGCTGATGTCCACACCAGGGGGTGGGCCAGGCGGTTTGTCCCGCCCACCGAGGAGTTCACAGTCCTGGAGGCGGGAAGAGTTGAGATGAGTTTTGGAGTGGAGTAGTAAAGGAGCAGTCTGAAGGTGTCCGGGTGTGTGGCCCGGGCACATACAGCAAGGTTGGCAGACGGTGGTGACCGTCTGCAGGAGAGGCTGATTGGAGTGAACCGTACGGACCGGGGACGGGCGGTGGCCCGCCGGTACTGGATCGGGGAGTGAAGAGAAGCCAGCACCATTCGGCAGGGCCTACGGACCCCGACCAGGCTAGGAGTCGCCGTAAAACCGGTCAAATCCATTAGCGAAGGGAACCTCCGGGGTTTCCCAGCAGTCAAGACCCGATTGAAGGCAACAGCTCACACTGTAGAGGGAAACACAGTCACCACCAAAGCTACAGTTCCCAGGGCCAGAGCCTGCGGGCAAAAGGGGCTCCCTCAGCATCCATCCAAGCTGGGGAGCGGGTTACTGGTGGGAAGCCATTGGAACCGTAAACACAACACAGGTGCAGGGAAAGGCAGTCACCATCAACCTACCGGGGGGAGAACAACCGCAGCCACCTGTGGGACCCGTCCATCCAGCCGTTTGTTTGACCAGAGACTCTGTGTGAATTACTGGCTGAGTGAGTACCACCATGCCGTGCGGCACAGCGCTGCCCCCGCGACCCTGCACCTCACCAGGCCCCGTAACCCGCCTGCCATCCCTAAAACCCTCACCGGGGCCCCGGGACAACCAACCCCCTACTCACGGACGGGAAAAACCAACATCCAAGCTGCTCCCTGTCATCGCTCCCGGGATCCCCGTCCAGAGCAGCAGTGGTGTCACAACTTCACCACAACCGTGGGTGGCGTCACGGACAATATCCCCAAACCACACACCAACCCCCCTTTCACTCATGGGCGAGGAACACCACTCGAGTCCCCGGGATCCGGCCCACCGCTCGAGCCACCACCGAGCAGCAGCAGCAGCCGGACCCGAGCAGTGGGTGAGCGCAACTTCCCCTCCTCCGCCCGCGACAACTTGGCGTCCATGAACAGGATCTTACCGCTCTGCCGTTTGGTAGAGGTGCGCCTTGTGACCGCCGGAGGTGTCCGGCTGAAAATTTGGAGAAGCCGCCATTTTGTGCGTGAAAAGTCCCCGCTTGAGCGTCTTCCCGAGTAGTGGAGGCGTGAAAGCCGAAACCCCGCCCCGATAGAGGAGGAGGCGGAGGTTCAGCAGGAGAGGATCCCTGTGACCGTTCCCCACACCTCGGCTGAGGTTGCGCCGGGTCGCCGCTGCAAGGCAGCACCCCAGGCCAAGTCACCGCAGGACCTTCCACCCAGATTGCCAGTGGTGGGCAGCGTCAAGGAGGTCTTGCGGGGCCTGACCCGTGCGCAGGGGCTTGCAGCAGCCCCGTATTGGGATAGGAAGCCGACACCGCTGGGCCTGGAGATTGCCGAAAGGGAGAGAAGGAAGGCGGAGCTGGTGGCCCGCACTATTGAAGAAAAAGAGCGCCTCCGAAGAGCCACCTTCCGGGTGCGGGGCCTGAGATACGAAGGACAGGTCTGGAGATTTGATACCCGAAGGGGGTATGGCTTCATTTATGAACCGGGCCTGGAGGCCGAAGATTTCGTGGCCCGGAGAGATGTGAATGATCACCTACCGGAAGACCATCCCAGCCGCAATCTGCTCCCCCGTGACCTCGTCAACTACACCCGACATTGTGGGGAGAGGGGATGGTACGCCCTGGGTGTCTGGCTGAGAGTAGGCCAGGGGCTTCAAGCGCCCGCTCAGCCCTCTACCCCGGTCGGTGAGCTGGACCTGAAGTGAAGTCAGCGGTCCCCGGCCAAAAAGTTGTCCCAGTTGGGACCACCTGTACAAGTTGAAAGTTTTGAATGATAAGTGAAGATTAATCAACCGAAGAAGTTTACCTGATTGAACCGTGATTAAACCAGCCGTTGCCGGCAACTGTTGTCCCCGTAGGGACTGTCTGCAAACCATTGCGTAAGAAACTGCTTACGGACAAGCCCGAGAACTTGCAGGGCAACCACAAACTTAGTGGCATGTAAATAAAAATATGTTTCTGGCTTGACACCGTTACCGCCTCCGGAGAGGCTGATTTGGGAGGATGGGCCTGGAGGAAAAGGATGGCCCAGGCCCGCCACTACCGTAACCGGTGGCAATCCTCCGGGGGTTCAGGGGTCCCCTTGGACGCGGGTCCCCTGAAAGAGACAGAACCCGCTCGGGCAACTTGGTGCTGGACTGGGGTCAAGGGGTGCTGCCTGTTTCTTAGGGGCAGCATCAGGGCCAGGTTGTTTGGGTGGGAGAAGAGCGGAAGCCGTACCGTTGAAAATGTTATGATGTTTTTATATGTGCTTTTACCGTTTTACTCTTTTTCAGTTGTGAAAATAAAACCGGTGATGGACGGGCAGCCCGCGGACGGTCTGCATTTTACTAAGGGGGAATGTGGCGCCCTGGACAAGCCAGGTCGTCACAGGTACTACACCAACACACCCTACACCCCGGCTAGGCACACCTAAGTCAAACTCAAATCCTTGTTGCCTTCCTCCAGGGGCTGATGTCCACACCAGGGGGTGGGCCAGGCGGTTGGTCCCACCCACCGAGGAGTTCACAGTCCTGGAGGCGGGAAGAGTTGAGATGAGTTTTGAAGTGGAGTAGTAAAGGAGCAGCCTGAAGGTGTCCGGGTCTGTGGCCCGGGCACATACAGCAAGGTTGGCAGATGGTGGTGACCGTCTGCAGGAGAGGCTGATTGGAGTGAACCGTACGGATCGGGGACAGGCGGTGGCCCGCCGGTACCGGATCGGGGAGTGAAGAGAAGCCAGCACCATTTGGCAGGGCCTACGGACCCCGACCAGGCTAGGAGTCGCCATAAAACCGGTCAAATCCGTTAGCAAAGGGAACCTCTGGGGTTTCCCAGCAGTCAAGACCCGATTGAAGGCAACAGCTCACACCGTAGAGGAAAACACAGTCACCGCCAAGACTACAGTTCCCAGGGCCAGAGCCTGCTGTGGGGGAAAAAGGGGCTCCCTCAGCATCCATCCAAGCTGGGGAGCGGGTTACCGGTGGGAAGCCATTGGAACCGTAAACACAACACAGGTGCAGGGAAAGGCAGTCACCATCAACCTACCGGGAGGAGAACAACCGCAGCCACCTGTGGGACCCGTCCATCCAGCCGTTTGTTTGACCAGAGACTCTGTGTGAATTACTGGCTGAGTGAGTACCACCGTGCCGTGCGGCACAGCGCTGCCCCCGCGACCCTTTTTCAAAAAGATCCAATAGAGATGACTCCATTGTTGTCCAATCTTAGAGGTCCAGGGAGATAGGTAATACCTTCTTATAGTCCATAAGTGCCCATAGATCTCTATGAGGCTAGATTACCTTCCTTTTAGTAAAGGGGCACTTATCACCCCATTTTATTCATTGACCCATGAACCTCTTATGGAAATCTTTTGCTTCTGCCTCGACGCGTTTCTCCCTTGAGAAACAAGGGTTCACCAGGAGGCTACTTTGGATATGTAATCCACCTTGATACTCATGGGTGTGCCATAGTGGGCCTCAATAGTAGGACTAATCCTGGTGTGAATTTTATTATTGTATTTTTGAACACTTATTCACCTTTTTGTTTTTTGTTTTTGCGGTAGAATTTTTTTTACATTTTAACTGAATTTAATAAAGGAGTATTTTTTTATATACATATTTGTTTTTTTATATATATTTCTGTGAACATAACTTGGACTCGGAAATGATCTAGTAATTTATATAGTTAAATCAGGTAAATAGCAGAGGAAATTACCACATAGATCATATACTGTACACAGTAATAATATGTATTGTCAATAGCATTAATAAAGTGTTGTACTAATCATGTATACATGTGCACTATGTGCACTTTTCACATAATGGTGGATCAGAGTAAGACCTGTTTCACACATCAGTGATTCTGGTATGTTTGTGCTTTTTTTTAAACGTACCAGAATCACTGACATACGCAGACCCATTATAATGAATGGGTCTGCTCACACATCAGTGATTTTTCACTGCACGTGTCTCCATGCGGCGTACCCGCGTGTCCGTGATTGCCGCACGGAGACATGTCCATTTTTTTCTGGCATCACTGATGTCCCACGGACCACGCAATGGTGTGGTCCGTGAAACACATGCCAGAAAAAAACGTGCTTTTAAAATAAAAATCATTTTTACTCACCCGGCTCCAGCGATGTCCTCTGCAGCCCGTGCAGCTTGTTGCTTCTGAGCCGGCTCATTACTGTCGCGCATATTCATGATGCATGACACAGCCGATCCGGAAGCAGCTGCTGCGGAGGTCAGCGCCGGCCGGATGCTGCACCGCGGGAGCGATCAGCACCATGGAGAGCGAGAGCGCACACAGGTGAGTTAATCTCTAAGTGCAATCACGGGCCACGGAGAACGGAGCCCGGATTGCACTTAGACAACCCACGTGTGCCATAATTCACGGCACACGGAGGGACATCTGCGTGTTTTACACGCCAGTGAAAAACGTCAGTGTTTTTCACTGACGTGTGAAACGGGCCTAAGGTGCATGTTCAAGTGTGAGTACTGTAGCTGCTAGTGTGAAACCACATCCCTCTACCCTTGAAATATGATGTGTTTGAAACAAAAATGAAAGCTGTTGAGAAAAGGGCTTCGGATTCTTTTAAAGAGGTTGGGAAGAAATTTCTATATAACAACAAAGATCCAAAACTTAAGTTGATCGTGGAGAACATGCTGAAACGTTTCAAAGCCTTGGGTTGTTTGATGAATTTGATGTAAAAAATTTTAGATTCCCATTTAGACTAATTTCCTGAAAACCTTGGTGCTGTTGGCAAAGTGTAAGGAGAAAGATGTCATGAAGATATCAAGAAGATGGAACGATGATACCAAGGTAGATGGAATGTGGACATGATAGGGCGGACTACTGCTGAATGCTTCACAGAGAATATCCACAGGCTTTCTATAAGAGAAAAGATACCAAGAGGAGGTTTGAAGAAAAAAAGAAAAGGCACAAGAATTAATTTCCAATAGTTGCATGATGACTGTTTAATAGATTTATATATATAATATTGTGTAAATTTTTTCCTACAATAAAGATTTTTCTTGTTCTTTTCACTTATATGTAATTTCACATATGTGATGGTTAAAAATCTATATGTGATGGTTAAAAATAGAAGTGTTTTTTACAATCAGGGCATAAGAAAACATAAAAATCAGTCATTAGATTTGAAACAATTTTCATGAACGCAAATTGGTTGTCCTCACACTTGCTGTTTGGGTCTCCGCAGTGGACTGTAAAAATAAAATAATAGGAAAAAATGGCATATGGTCCATATTGTGACACCCAGTGCAGATAAAGCAGACAGCTGGAGGCTTTAGCCTCCAGCTGTGTGCTTCATCTTGGCTAAAAATGCAAATGACCCCATGCTTCTTTTTTTTAAAATTATTTAAATAAATAATTTAAAATAACTGCGTGGAGTCTTCCCCTTTTGAAACCCAGCCACAATAAAGCAGACAACTAGACCTGATGTTCTCAGGCTGGGGAGGTCCATGGTTATTGTTCCCTCTCCAGATTAAAAATAGCAGCTTGCAGCCACCCCAGAATAGGTGCATCCGTTAGATGCTCCAATCCTGGCACAGTACCTAACTCTTTCTGATTGCTCTGATGCGGTGGCAATCTGGGTGATATAAAAGGTTAATGATAGTTGTTATTTGTCAAAAAATCACAGCTGCCATGAAGCCCTGGATTAGTGATGGGTAATGGTCTATGACACCCCCTCATTACTAATCGTGTAAGCAAAAAGAAATAAACACAAAACACAGAGAAAAAATCCTTCATTAAAAAAAAACAAAAACACCCCACCCTCTTTCTCCAAATAATTACCACTAAAACACCCCTGCAGGCCTGACCTAGTTCACCCCATGACGTCCCATGACGATCCTGACTCTGCTACATCCTGAGATTGCAATGCACAAGCCGAAACCCCGCCCCGATAGAGTAGGAGGCGGAGGTTCAGCGGGAGAGGATCCCTGTGACCGTTCCCCACACCTCGGCTGAGGTTGCGCCGGGTCGCCGCTGCAAGGCAGCACCCCAGGCCAAGTCACCGCAGGACCTTCCGCCCAGATTGCCAGTGGTGGGCAGCGTCAAGGAGGTCTTGCGGGGCCTGACCCGTGCGCAGGGGCTTGCAGCAGCCCCGTATTGGGATAGGAAGCCGACACCGCTGGGCCTAGAGATTGCCGAAAGGGAGAGAAGGAAGGCGGAGCTGGTGGCCCGCACTATTGAAGAAAAAGAGCGCCTCCGAAGAGCCACCTTCCGTGTGCGGGGCCTGAGATACGAAGGACAGGTCTGGAGATTTGATACCCGAAGGGGGTATGGCTTCATTTATGAACCGGGCCTGGAGGCCGAAGATTTCGTGGCCCGGAGAGATGTGAATGATCACCTACCGGAAGACCATCCCAGCCGCAATCTGCTCCCCCGTGACCTCGTCAACTACACCCGACATTGTGGGGAGAGGGGATGGTACGCCCTGGGTGTCTGGCTGAGAGTAGGCCAGGGGCTTCAAGCGCCCGCTCAGCCCTCTACCCCGGTCGGTGAGCTGGACCTGAAGTGAAGTCAGCGGTCCCCGGCCAAAAAGTTGTCCCCGTTGGGACCACCTGTACAAGTTGAAAGTTTTGAATGATAAGTGAAGATTAATCAACCGAAGAAGTTTACCTGATTGAACCGTGATTAAACCAGCCGTTGCCGGCAACTGTTGTCCCCGTAGGGACTGTCTGCAAACCATTGCGTAAGAAACTGCTTACGGACAAGCCCGAGAACTTGCAGGGCAACCACAAACGTAGTGGCATGTAAATAAAAATATGTTTCTGGCTTGACACCGTTACCGCCTCCGGAGAGGCTGATTTGGGAGGATGGGCCTGGAGGAAAAGGATGGCCCAGGCCCGCCACTACCGTAACCGGTGGCAATCCTCCGGGGGTTCAGGGGTCCCCTTGGACGCGGGTCCCCTGAAAGAGACAGAACCCGCTCGGGCAACTTGGTGCTGGACTGGGGTCAAGGGGTGCTGCCTGTTTCTTAGGGGCAGCATCAGGGCCAGGTTGTTTGGGTGGGAGAAGAGCGGAAGCCGTACCGTTGAAAATGTTATGATGTTTTTATATGTGCTTTTACCGTTTTACTCTTTTTCAGTTGTGAAAATAAAACCGGTGATGGACGGGCAGCCCGCGGACGGTCTGCATTTTACTAAGGGGGAATGTGGCGCCCTGGACAAGCCAGGTCGTCACAGGTACTACACCAACACACCCTACACCCCGGCTAGGCACACCTAAGTCAAACACAAATCCTTGTTGCCTTCCTCCAGGGGCTGATGTCCACACCAGGGGGTGGGCCATGCGGTTGGTCCCACCCACCGAGGAGTTCACAGTCCTGGAGGCGGGAAGAGTTGAGATGAGTTTTGAAGTGGAGTAGTAAAGGAGCAGCCTGAAGGTGTCCGGGTGTGTGGCCCGGGCACATACAGCAAGGTTGGCAGATGGTGGTGACCGTCTGCAGGAGAGGCTCATTGGAGTGAACCGTACGGATCGGGGACAGGCGGTGGCCCGCCGGTACCGGATCGGGGAGTGAAGAGAAGCCAGCACCATTTGGCAGGGCCTACGGACCCCGACCAGGCTAGGAGTCGCCATAAAACCGGTCAAATCCGTTAGCAAAGGGAACCTCTGGGGTTTCCCAGCAGTCAAGACCCGATTGAAGGCAACAGCTCACACCGTAGAGGAAAACACAGTCACCGCCAAGACTACAGTTCCCAGGGCCAGAGCCTGCGGGCAAAAGGGGCTCCCTCAGCATCCATCCAAGCTGGGGAGCGGGTTACCGGTGGGAAGCCATTGGAACCGTAAACACAACACAGGTGCAGGGAAAGGCAGTCACCATCAACCTACCGGGAGGAGAACAACCGCAGCCACCTGTGGGACCCGTCCATCCAGCCGTTTGTTTGACCAGAGACTCTGTGTGAATTACTGGCTGAGTGAGTACCACCGTGCCGTGCGGCACAGCGCTGCCCCCGTGACCCTGCACCTCACCAGGCCCCGTAACCCGCCTGCCATCCCTAAAACCCTCACCGGGGCCCCGGGACAACCAACCCCCTACTCACGGACGGGAAAAACCAACATCCAAGCTGCTCCCTGTCATCGCTCCCGAGATCCCCGTCCAGAGCAGCAGTGGTGTCACAACTTCACCACAACCGTGGGTGGCGTCACGGACAATATCCCCAAACCACACACCAACCCCCCTTTCACTCACGGGCGAGGAACACCACTCGAGTCCCCGGGATCCAGCCCACCGCTCGAGCCACCACCGAGCAGCAGCAGCAGCCGGACCCGAGCAGTGGGTGAGCGCAGCGTCCCCTCCTCCGCCCGCGACAACTTGGCGTCCATGAACAGGATCTTACCGCTCTGCCGATTGGTAGAGGTGCGCCTTGTGACCGCCGGAGGTGTCCGGCTGAAAATTTTAAGAAGCTGCCATTTTGGCCTTGAAAAGTCCCCGCTTGAGCGTCTTCCCGAGTAGTGGAGGCGCGAAAACCGAAACCCCGCCCCGATAGAGGAGGAGGCGGAGGTTCAGCGGGAGAGGATCCCTGTGACCGTTCCCCACACCTCGGCTGAGGTTGCGCCGGGTCGCCGCTGCAAGGCAGCACCCCAGGCCAAGTCACCGCGGGACCTTCCACCCAGATTGCCAGTGGTGGGCAGCGTCAAGGAGGTCTTGCGGGGCCCGACCCGTGCGCAGGGGCTTGCAGCAGCCCCGTATTGGGATAGGAAGCCGACACCGCTGGGCCTGGAGATTGCCGAAAGGGAGAGAAGGAAGGCGGAGCTGGTGGCCCGCACTATTGAAGAAAAAGAGCGCCTCCGAAGAGCCACCTTCCGGGTGCGGGGCCTGAGATACGAAGGACAGGTCTGGAGATTTGATACCCGAAGGGGGTATGGCTTCATTTATGAACCGGGCCTGGAGGCCGAAGATTTCGTGGCCCGGAGAGATGTGAATGATCACCTACCGGAAGACCATCCCAGCCGCAATCTGCTTCCCCGTGACCTCGTCAACTACACCCGACATTGTGGGGAGAGGGGATGGTACGCCCTGGGTGTCTGGCTGAGAGTAGGCCAGGGGCTTCAAGCGCCCGCTCAGCCCTCTACCCCGGTCGGTGAGCTGGACCTGAAGTGAAGTCAGCGGTCCCCGGCCAAAAAGTTGTCCCAGTTGGGACCACCTGTACAAGTTGAAAGTTTTGAATGATAAGTGAAGATTAATCAACCGAAGAAGTTTACCTGATTGAACCGTGATTAAACCAGCCGTTGCCGGCAACTGTTGTCCCCGTAGGGACTGTCTGCAAACCATTGCGTAAGAAACTGCTTACGGACAAGCCCGAGAACTTGCAGGGCAACCACAAACTTAGTGGCATGTAAATAAAAATATGTTTCTGGCTTGACACCGTTACCGCCTCCGGAGAGGCTGATTTGGGAGGATGGGCCTGGAGGAAAAGGATGGCCCAGGCCCGCCACTACCGTAACCGGTGGCAATCCTCCGGGGGTTCAGGGGTCCCCTTGGATGCGGGTCCCCTGAAAGAGACAGAACCCGCTCGGGCAACTTGGTGCTGGACTGGGGTCAAGGGGTGCTGCCTGTTTCTTAGGGGCAGCATCAGGGCCAGGTTGTTTGGGTGGGAGAAGAGCGGAAGCCGTACCGTTGAAAATGTTATGATGTTTTTATGTGCTTTTACCGTTTTACTCTTTTTCAGTTGTGAAAATAAAACCGGTGATGGACGGGCAGCCCGCGGATGGTCTGCATTTTACTAAGGGGGAATGTGGCGCCCTAGACAAGCCAGGTCGTCACAGGTACTACACCAACACACCCTACACCCCGGCTAGGCACACCTAAGTCAAACACAAATCCTTGTTGCCTTCCTCCAGGGGCTGATGTCCACACCAGGGGGTGGGCCAGGCAGTTGGTCCCACCCACCGAGGAGTTCACAGTCCTGGAGGCGGGAAGAGTTGAGATGAGTTTTGAAGTGGAGTAGTAAAGGAGCAGCCTGAAGGTGTCCGGGTGTGTGGCCCGGGCACATACAACAAGGTTGGCAGATGGTGGTGACCGTCTGCAGGAGAGGCTGATTGGAGTGAACCGTACGGATCGGGGACAGGCGGTGGCCCGCCGGTACCGGATCGGGGAGTGAAGAGAAGCCAGCACCATTCGGCAGGGCCTACGGACCCCGACCAGGCTAGGAGTCGCCATAAAACCGGTCAAATCCGTTAGCAAAGGGAACCTCTGGGGTTTCCCAGCAGTCAAGACCCGATTGAAGGCAACAGCTCACACCGTAGAGGAAAACACAGTCACCGCCAAGACTACAGTTCCCAGGGCCAGAGCCTGCGGGCAAAAGGGGCTCCCTCAGCATCCATCCAAGCTGGGGAGCGGGTTACCGGTGGGAAGCCATTGGAACCGTAAACACAACACAGGTGCAGGGAAAGGAAGTCACCATCAACCTGCCGGGAGGAGAACAACCGCAGCCGCCTGTGGGACCCGTCCATCCAGCCGTTTGTTTGACCAGAGACTCTGTGTGAATTACTGGCTGAGTGAGTACCACCGTGCTGTGCTGCACAGCGCTGCCCCCGCGACCCTGCACCTCACCAGGCCCCGTAACCCGCCTGCCATCCCTAAAAACCTCACCGGGGCCCCGGGACAACCAACTCCCTACCCACGGAGGGGAGAACCAACATCCAAGCTGCTCCCTGTCATCGCTCCTGGGATCCCCGTCCAGAGCAGCGGTGGTGTCACAACTTCACCACAACCGTGGGTGGCATCACGGACAATATCCCCAAACCACACACCAACCCCCCTTTCACTCACGGGCGAGGAACGCCGCTCGAGTCCCCGGGATCCGGCCCACCGCTCAAGCCACCACCGAGCAGCAGCAGCAGCCGGACCCGAGCAGTGGGTGAGCGCAGCGTCCCCTCCTCCGCCCGCGACAATTGCATCTGAAGATCAACCTGAAGGACACTACCCCACTACATGTCTCTGCCTAAACCACTATACCGCAAAGTGAAACAATACCTGCAAGATCTAATCAACCTGTGTTGGGTTAAAAATCTTAAGGCCACGTCTCACTAAGCAACATCGCTAGCAACATTGCTGCTGAGGCACAACTTTTGTGATGCAACAGCGATGTTGCTAGCGATGTTGCTGTGTGTGACATCCAGCAACAACCTGGCCCCTGCTGTGAGGTCGCTGGTTGTTGCTGAATGTCCTGGACCATTTTTTAGTTGTTGCTCTCCCGCTGTGAAGCACACATCGCTGTGTGTGACAGCGAGAGAGCAACAACTGAATGTGCAGGGAGCAGAGAGCCGGCTTCTGCAGACGCTGGTAACCAATGTAAATATCGGGTTACCAAGAAGCCCTTTTCTTGGTTACCCGATATTTACCTTCGTTACCAGTGTCCGCCACTCTCACGCTGCCAGTGCCGGCTCCCTGCTCCCTGCACACATAGCCTGACTACACATCGGGTAATTAACCCGATGTGTACTCTGGCTAGGAGTGCAGGGAGCCAGCGCTAAGCGGTGTGCGCTGGTAACCAAGGTTAATATCGGGTTGGTTACCCGATATTTACCTTAGTTACCAAGCGCAGCATCGCTTCTGTGCGTTGCTGCTGGCTGGGGGCTGGTCACTGGTTGCTGGTGAGATCTGCCTGTTTGACAGCTCACCAGCAACCCGTTGTAGCGACGCTCCAGCGATCCCTGCCAGGTCAGGTTGCTGTTGGGATCGCTGGAGCGTCGCTTAGTGTGACGGTACCTTAAGTTAAAAAAGTCATCCTACTCCTCTTCTATTGTCTGTGTCAGGATGAAGGACTGCAGGTTAAGGCTTTTCTGTGACCCCTGGGAACTAAATAGGCAGTTAATACCTAATTGGCACCTAATACCAAAGATTCAAGATATACTGGCTAGTTTGTAAGGAAGTACATGGTTCTCAGTCCATGACCAGGGTAAGGCGTACTACAAACTTAAGGCTATGGGTCAGAGGCCAGTAGCTGAACCATCTGACTTCAACTTTAGTGTAAAGTACAGGCCCGGAAAATTCAATGGTGAAGTAGTTCATGCAAGAGTGCTCTGAAGAAGTCAGGCAGGAAGCAATTGTGAGCACCACTTAGGCAGTACAAGCCCAGTGTAATGCCCATACTGTACTCTCCACATTGTCCTGCCCCTTTCCCCGGTGGGGATGCTGGCACTCTCACCTTCCCGGCTGCCAAGCAGTAACTGCTCTGTCCCCAATTCCTGCTGCTGTCTCCCAGAGCCTGCGCACGCCACACAGACCTCCCGGGATTGCAGTAGAATGCACGCATGGACATGTCCATTTTCTTTAAGGGCTAGTACACCTTGACCTGCAAGTGCCTCGCACCGTGGCTGAGAAGCATCAGGTATTTAAGGCACCTTACCCTTAAGGGAGGTGCCATGGCACCGAGTTCCAAATGTTGCTAGTTCTTAGATCCTTTTGTGTACTGCCACTGCTGTTACTGTGCTGTGTGCTGTTGCTGATTCCCATTTGTGTTTTAATGCATGACAAGTCTGCTGCTGCAACTATCTATAAAAGCTGCTTCCGTGATATCCCTTGCTGCTGCTGCAAATATCCTCTCCGGCTGTTCCTACAATATCTGCTGCTGCTGCCGCAACTATCCATGCCGATTCCTCCTATGATACTAGCCACTGCTGCTACAACTATCCATACTGGCCGCTGCTACTGCACCCATCCATCCCTGCCGAATCCACAACACCGGCTGCTGCTATCAGAGATTGTCTTTGTTCATATCTGTGGCAATAGCCTGCCGAGGTAGAATTGATCTTCTGTCGGCTACCTACCAGCGTGTGTGTCTATCGCCACTTTGAGTGCCCTTTATAAAGATTTGGTAGTCGTTCTAGTTCACTCCTTTAGGCCAGTGATTGGTACCTTTAGTCCAGTGGATCTACTAATCACATGTTCGCCAGGACAGCATTACACCCAGCAAGAGTAATGCACACTGCTGTGGTATCTATTGATGGTGGCAACTACTGTGAAAGTGAGGGTACAATACCACCCCATGTCCATGTGACGCCCTGGACTATTCAGGTCATCACAGGGTACTGCACGCTCTTTCTCTACAGTGCAGAATTCAACCCCCCATGGTTCTGGGTCTCCATCCTACAGTACTGACTCCACCAGTATTCACAAACCCTAGATACCCCTTGCACCAGACCTGTCAGGCACACCAGTGGGCTGCTTAAGCAGGAATAGGGCCACCCACCTAGGGGTCAGACAGGGAGGTGTCAAGTGAGTTCAGTGGTAGCCCTCGAGCTGTGAGGAGCTCTGAGGAAGCTGGGAGTTGTAGCTCCCAGGGGAGAAGCAGACTAGGTGGTCTGGACCTAGAGGAGTCGCACCCCCGGTCGCGGGGGATTGAGGCTAGGTGCTTGGGACCTTTCTTGGAGGATGGTCAGCAGCCTGGTCCTCTCACCGATCCGGGACCAAAGGCACGTCAGGGTACAGGGATCCTAGGTCGGGAAGAAGCTTCAGGCGACCCGGCAATTAACCTGCGGAGGACAGGGCCTTTATGGACTGTTCCCACGAGCTCAGAGATCGGGGGCACTAGCGCAACGAGGGGGATAGGGCATTCCCAAACAAGCGGCCCACTGAAATCCCAAGCGTGAGCCCATGAGAGCAGGCTCCCTCACTTAGCCATAGTGGGGAGCGGGGCCCAGAAAGCTCCAAGCTAACGAGGCACAAAGGACACTCTAACATTTGTGCCAGGAGGCAGGTCATAGATCACCAACCAGTGCTGCAGGGGACGGGACCTGGACGAGCTCGCCTCAGGAGACAGCGGCAGTCAGAGACTTGGTTTACCCTGTTGTCAGCATCTACTTCATTGCTGAGTGAGTACCCAACTGACCCCTGCACTGCACCCCATATCACCATCCAAAGTCCCGGGGCCTACCCCTACCCGTGGAGGGTAACGTCATCTTGCTGCCCCACTCCATCACAATGGGTACTCCCAACGGCAGCGGCAGTACTCCCAATTACCGTACACCACGGGTGGCGTCACGAACTATACCAATCCCCTGTAAATAATCTCCTTCTTCATTTGAGTGTGGCCCGTAGTCCCCGAGTCCGGAGACCCTCGAGCCAGGAGTAATCACCACTTCCGGATCCGAGCGGTTCGGTCTGCTACAGGGGCGGCACATCCATTCAACAGTTGTCAAAAGAAACAATCCATAAAGCACAATGAGAAGACCAAGTGATTGTCAGAATCTTGCTGTATGTGGATGAAATTTGGTTTTCGAGGAAGCCAGAGAGAGTCACCAGTTTTAGCTGTCTTTTTTAGAGAACGGGCAAAACACTACCTCAGCACAGATGGTAAGTTGTATTAAAAAGAGAGGACTTAAATGACAATTTAAGAAATGTACCATAGATTGGTATATAAAGAACTGCATGAAGAGATGGTATCCTGAGGAGTAGAAAGAACTATGTGATATAAATATGTGACCAGAGATTGTGGTTGTTTGAAAGATAAGCGTCCTAATACACCAATCCTATCACCTGTGGGCAACATCCAAACTTCCTCCCCGTTTGAGATGATTTCAATAGACTTTCTGCACTTCAAGAAGTGCAAGGGTGGATATGAATACATGTTAGTGGTAATGGACCATTTTACCAGACTTGCTCAGCCATTTGCTACCACTAATAAGTCCGGTAAGATATCAGCGGAGATCTTCAATGATTTTAGAAAAACCACAAAAAACTATATCAAAAAAACACCAAAAAGGAGCCAAGACAAATGATATGTGCACACACAGAACGTGGTGAGCCTTCCTCATAAAGATGGCTGCAGCCGAGGTGCAAGATGCTGATGTCACAGCCACTCAACCTCCACACTAGGGGGGAGGGGCGGCTGCTTAGCATAAGACATGCACACTAATAAGGCTTGCACTGGGAGCCCATCATATAATGAGTGAAATGCACAGTGTCTGAACTGTGACCTATAAATGACGCCAGAAACCCAGGTCAGGCGGGCAAAACAGCACTATATAGGTGCATCTCGCACGGATACACGAGACGCACAGTGTCTGAATAATGGCCTATAAATGACGCACAACACCAGGTCCAGGCGGGTCAGTTAGCACTATGAGTACATAACACATGACAGGCTCACCATTTAACCACCTGAATTTAAAAGGTCCACACACATCCTGCAAAAATGGATAAAATGTGCCATACCTCAAATAGTGAGATATTAGTTTATATTTTGGCCCAAAATATGTAAGCCCGCAATCCGTTCGTCAAGGATTCTCACACTTGCGAGTCCCTACACTGAATTAGTTAGAAAAACCACAAAAAACTATATCAAAAAAACACCAAAAAGGAGCCAAGACAAATGATATGTGCACACACAGAACGTGGTGAGCCTTCCTCATAAAGATGGCTGCAGCCGAGGTGCAAGATGCTGATGTCACAGCCACTCAACCTCCACACTAGGGGGGAGGGGCGGCTGCTTAGCATAAGACATGCACACTAATAAGGCTTGCACTGGGAGCCCATCATATAATGAGTGAAATGCACAGTGTCTGAACTGTGACCTATAAATGACGCCAGAAACCCAGGTCAGGCGGGCAAAACAGCACTATATAGGTGCATCTCGCACGGATACACGAGACGCACAGTGTCTGAATAATGGCCTATAAATGACGCACAACACCAGGTCCAGGCGGGTCAGTTAGCACTATGAGTACATAACACATGACAGGCTCACCATTTAACCACCTGAATTCAAAAGGTCCACACACATCCTGCAAAAATGGATAAAATGTGCCATACCTCAAATAGTGAGATATTAGTTTATATTTTGGCCCAAAATATGTAAGCCCGCAATCCGTTCGTCAAGGATTCTCACACTTGCGAGTCCCTACACTGAATTAGTTAGAAAAACCACAAAAAACTATATCAAAAAAACACCAAAAAGGAGCCAAGACAAATGATATGTGCACACACAGAACGTGGTGAGCCTTCCTCATAAAGATGGCTGCAGCCGAGGTGCAAGATGCTGATGTCACAGCCACTCAACCTCCACACTAGGGGGGAGGGGCGGCTGCTTAGCATAAGACATGCACACTAATAAGGCTTGCACTGGGAGCCCATCATATAATGAGTGAAATGCACAGTGTCTGAACTGTGACCTATAAATGACGCCAGAAACCCAGGTCAGGCGGGCAAAACAGCACTATATAGGTGCATCTCGCACGGATACACGAGACGCACAGTGTCTGAATAATGGCCTATAAATGACGCACAACACCAGGTCCAGGCGGGTCAGTTAGCACTATGAGTACATAACACATGACAGGCTCACCATTTAACCACCTGAATTCAAAAGGTCCACACACATCCTGCAAAAATGGATAAAATGTGCCATACCTCAAATAGTGAGATATTAGTTTATATTTTGGCCCAAAATATGTAAGCCCGCAATCCGTTCGTCAAGGATTCTCACACTTGCGAGTCCCTACACTGAATTAGTTAGAAAAACCACAAAAAACTATATCAAAAAAACACCAAAAAGGAGCCAAGACAAATGATATGTGCACACACAGAACGTGGTGAGCCTTCCTCATAAAGATGGCTGCAGCCGAGGTGCAAGATGCTGATGTCACAGCCACTCAACCTCCACACTAGGGGGGAGGGGCGGCTGCTTAGCATAAGACATGCACACTAATAAGGCTTGCACTGGGAGCCCATCATATAATGAGTGAAATGCACAGTGTCTGAACTGTGACCTATAAATGACGCCAGAAACCCAGGTCAGGCGGGCAAAACAGCACTATATAGGTGCATCTCGCACGGATACACGAGACGCACAGTGTCTGAATAATGGCCTATAAATGACGCACAACACCAGGTCCAGGCGGGTCAGTTAGCACTATGAGTACATAACACATGACAGGCTCACCATTTAACCACCTGAATTCAAAAGGTCCACACACATCCTGCAAAAATGGATAAAATGTGCCATACCTCAAATAGTGAGATATTAGTTTATATTTTGGCCCAAAATATGTAAGCCCGCAATCCGTTCGTCAAGGATTCTCACACTTGCGAGTCCCTACACTGAATTAGTTAGAAAAACCACAAAAAACTATATCAAAAAAACACCAAAAAGGAGCCAAGACAAATGATATGTGCACACACAGAACGTGGTGAGCCTTCCTCATAAAGATGGCTGCAGCCGAGGTGCAAGATGCTGATGTCACAGCCACTCAACCTCCACACTAGGGGGGAGGGGCGGCTGCTTAGCATAAGACATGCACACTAATAAGGCTTGCACTGGGAGCCCATCATATAATGAGTGAAATGCACAGTGTCTGAACTGTGACCTATAAATGACGCCAGAAACCCAGGTCAGGCGGGCAAAACAGCACTATATAGGTGCATCTCGCACGGATACACGAGAACCTTAGCCAAAAAGAAGAATTTATATAGTTCTGAATCAGGTGTGGTGAATGTCTACAATTAAACCAATAAAAAGGAGACAGGTACATGCTGTAGTGCTAAGATATTTGGAACAATAATTAGGAGAATATAGATATGCATTATCACTATGAAAAAACATGTAAAAATTGAGATACTTAGCACACAAAATTGGTAAGATTTTATGTGAGCCCAACAGCCAGCAGCAAGGCAACCTCAATGTTGTTAGGTCCCTATCAAACTAATGCCTCTGATTGGGTTAAAAAAAATCCTACAATTTATGGTTGGACAGGAACCTGCAAATGGAGAATTAAAATCGCCTGAGGCTGAAGAGTAGGAGTGCTCAATCAGAAGACATAACCCTGTAATAGGCTGAGAGGCGCTTCCGGATTAGGACTTGCTGGTCCTTTAGAAATAGCTGCGCCCATGCCCTAAGTGTGCTACCAGGAGGCTTGTGTGACACGAAGGACCAGGGAGGGAGCAGCCACCGCCAAGTGGCTGGGAGGGTGTGTACTGGCGTGTGTGTGCAGGACAGAACGGGGGTGCTGCTACCTGCATTACAGTAATAAGTGTGTCTTCTTTGCATGTGATGAAGTAGTACCAGAAAAAGACTTGTGTTTGTCTTGAACTGTGTCAAGCCACAGAGGCCAGCCAGTCTAGGGAAGTGAATGTCGGGGGGGGGGGTGTTGGGGGGGTTGGAGAATAGTTCAAGAGCAACTCCTGATGTGCAGCAGTAAGGCAATGGAGAGAACCAACCAAGCACAGGACTCAACCCCCCTCACCTCCTCCCCTCACTGCATAATAATGTACAGTGTGCTGTTCTACGTAAGGAGAAGTGACTCTGTGGGTAGAGAATATGAATATATTGACTTTCATGCATGTTATTCTGGAGGCCTTATGTGAAGAGAAGGAGCATTTTTAAAGCTTTATCATCTACCCAGAATTGGACATATCATTGGTGCAGCCGCACAGGGGCCCAAGAGATAAGAGAGCCCATTACCACTTCTAAATCAGGTGGAATTGTGCACTTTGATGAGCTTTTGGGCTGCAAAGGGCCCATATTTTGTTCTTGCACAGGGACCCTTTTCGGTCTGTGTCCACTAATACACCTAACATTACCTTAAGCTGTGTTAGGCCTCTTTCACACGTCAGTGAAAAACACACACATTTTTCACTGATGTGTTGAAGGTACATATGGACCTCCGTGTGTGATTTTGGCACACTTGTGTTCTCCGTGTGCTATCCGTCATAGCACACGGAAAGCAGGAACTTTATACTTACCTATCCCCGGCACTGCTGCCCATGGTGCTGATGTCTCTGGCACTGCAATCACATTTGCTTAAGGGTCCGTGGTGCAGTGAATATGCAATGAGCATAATGATCGGGTCCTGAGGCAAGAGACAGCAGCACCGAAGACAGCAGCAATGGAGACAGCTGAGTATAGAAATTCACTTTATTTCACAAACACGATTTCTTTGGTACGTGTCACACAGATCACACCACTGTGTGGTCCGTGTGACATCAGTGGTGCCGGAGAAGAACGGACATTTCTCTGTGCAGAGCACACGGCCGACACACAGTCCATGAGAAATCACTGATGTGTGCGCATACCCGTTGATTTTAATAGGTCTGCATATGTCAGTGATTCCAGTATGTATAAAAATGGCGTCATACATACCAGAATCACTGACGTGAGAAGGGGGCCTTATACGAGAAGAGCAGTATGCTTGTTGGAATTGTTACATAACCTAATGGCCTGTTAAGAGCACACTGAGTTAATCCTTCAAAATCCAAAGAACTCTTGTTTACTTTGCCCAGCCTCCCTATACCAAGTGGCGGACATACAATACTACCAAAACTAAGTATCAAGTATTTGTGAAGTGTAAAAGAAATGATACATGATTTTCTAAATATTTTAAATATATAAATCTTAAAATTGTGATGTGCATTTATATTCAGCCCCCTGAGACAATAATTTTTTGGACCACCTTTCACTGCAATTACAGCTTCAAGTCATTTTGGGTGTGTCTCTAGCAGCTTTGCACATATAGTGGCTGATTTTTTTTCCTTGCAAAATAGCGCTAGCTCTGTGAGATTGGATGGAGGCGTCTGTGAACAGTAATTTTCAATTCTTGCTACAGAGTCTCAGTAGGATTTAGGTCTGGACTATGACTGGACCATTTACACACATGAATATGCTTTGATCCATTCCATTGTAGCTCTAGCAGTATGTTTAGGATCGTTGTCCTGCTGGAAGATAAACCCACGCCCCAGTCTCACGCCTTTGGAGTCTCTAACAAGTTGGTCTCCAGGATTACTTTTCCACCACACATAGTGTTTTGCATGCAACCCAAAAAGGTCTACTTTGGTCTAATCTGAGGCCGTCACCTTCTTCCATATGCTAGCTGTGTCTCTTATATGTCATGTGGAAGAAGGTGCTCAGGTCTGATGAGACCAAAGTAAAACTTTTAATACTATATTTTAAAATTATTTATAAAACCATGTATCGTTTCCTTTACACTTCACAAATACTTACTACTTATTGTTGCTATATCATATAAAATCCCAAGTTTGGGAGTATAACGTGAAAAAAAATCTAGAAAAGTTCACAAGCATGAATATTTTTTCAAGGCACTGTAGCACCTTGTCGCACATTTCGCCACCTTGGTAAGCTCTCATCCACTTTGCTAGTACCGTGATACATTGCATATTACCCACAAGCATTTCTCCTCTAGAACTGCACTGAAAACACAGACATGTCTGATAATAGGACACAGGTTGTATTTAAAATCCCTGATAAAATATGAGTCAGTGGGGAAACAAGTGGAGTTCATACAGTGTTTTATGATAGAATGAGACAGTAATATGCAAAAAGAAGTACGTGTTGCACATATTTATAGCGCTGCTTTATCGGGAGAAGAAGCCTATTTAATAGCTATGGCATTCCTCTTACAGTGATAAATACTGTTTTCTTATTAAAGAGGGATGAAAGGAATGGTTCTCTGTGGGAATGATCACTGCCATGTTAAAATCTCATCTTTTATGTATGCTTATTCAATTGATGGAAGGGAATACATGGCTTTATATAAGGGATTACAGACATACACTCCAGGATCGAAAAAGTAGTCTGTCATTAAAAATTTGATAATTTATTGAAATTTCTTGTTGAAAATCATCCCCATGATGCACATCCTGAAAAAAGAAGGTAAATTGCTCTACATACTTCAGACCAAGAGAGGTCTTTACTAGTGATAGGAGAATGTGCTCGGCACTGCTCGTTACTCTATGGAGCATCAGGGTACTTGAATACTCAAGGAGCTCTGCCGAGTATCATGGGTGCTCTGATATTTAATCTGTGAAAAAACGACCACAACTCACAGGTTTGCTTGACTACATGATGTGTGCAGGCACTCCAGAGAAAACCAGTTGCAGTCTCTGAATGGCTCTCCTGGGGGATAAAACAACATTCTCGAACATAGTGTAGGAAAAAAAACCCCACTCTCCCTCCCCCAAAATGCTCTGTTAATGGCTGGCTGTATGTGAGCGGAGTCCCAAACAGGACAGTCATTGACTTTCCATAATGCTCATTACTTGTGTCAAGCTCATCTGAGCATCTGACCAGCTTGAATCATGGAACGAGCATTCAAGCATTTTAGTGTTCGCCTATCACTAGTCCTTACTAGCAGCGACGGACTGGCTACCGGAGGAATCTCCAGTAATGCCAGGCCTGGGTTCAGTTACCTGCATTCCAATCCGGAGCTCTCACCTGAGCTCCAGAGTGCAGCCTAGACTGAACCGCAAGCGCCGAGTGATTGATTCCCCGTCGATGGCGGTTGAGTTCATGACAGCTGCAGACAGGCCGGGCTGATCTCCGGTGCTCTCTGGTGCTCTCACCTGAACTCCGGAGATCAACCCTGCCTGTCCGCAGCTGTCATGAACTGAACCGCAATCGCCGGGGAATCAATCACTCGGCGCTCGCGGTTCAGTCCTGCAAATTCTGAGATCAGTCCAGGCTGCAGGTGAGAACTCTGGAGTGCTATGCAGGTAACTGAATCCAGGCCTGGCATTACTGGAGATTCCTCCATTAGCCAGTCTGACGCTGCTTACTAGTGATGTGTACATGTGCTATGCACTGCTCATTACTCAATTGTGCATTGGGGTGCTCGTGAAGCTTGGCCAAATATCGCGGGTGCTCGGATATTTTGTCCATGAAACAACAACCACAAAGCACAGGGTTGCATTCCTACATGATGTGTGTAGGCACCGCAGGGGGAGCCATTCACAGTCTCTGAATAGCTCTCCCAGGGAATGAAACAACATTCTCAGATGTACTGTGACAAAATAAAAAACACTGGAATCCCTTGCACCATAATTGCTCTGTTTATGGCCAGCTGTATGTGGGAGGAGACCTGAATAGGCCAATCATTGACTTTTCATAATGCTTGTTATTCGTGTCAACCTCGTCCGGGTGTCTGACTTGCTCGGGTTTGTGACTGTGCGTCTGCTAGTGTGAACAGTGCTCTATGCAAGCCACCAGTGTGCAGTTTTACCATCCAGCCATCACCTCCTCCATATTTGGAAGTGCGTGTGAATGGCTCCACCTGCACCTGTGTTGCCTCCACCTAGTGGGGGTTTAGCTGTATCCTGCTGGAGTGGTAGTAGTCTTTTGGCCTGAGCCATATACAGCTGCAATTCCATCTTGCTGTAAGTAATGATATTTTCTTTTTTGCTTTTTTATATTATATGTAGTGTAGGGACCTACAAGCATGAGGTTCCCGTGACGAGGGTTGTAGGCTTACGTCTTATGGCCATAACGCTAACAAAAAAACTCAAAAACGTTTTTGTACAGGATACAGCCAGGCCCCTTTTTGTTAGGCCTTGCTATCAGAGTTTCTGTCCCTACGTAGCGTGCAGTGGGGGTACGGCTTGGCAGCCCGCCTGATCTAATAGTATGGGCGTCACCTAATAGGCTGCGGGTTTGTGACTGTGCGTCTGCTAGTGTGAACAGTGCTCTATGCAAGCCACCAGTGTGCAGTTTTACCATCCAGCCATCACCTCCTCCATATTTGGAAGTGCGTGTGAATGTCTTCCCCTGCACCTGTGTTGCCTCCACCTAGTGGGGGTTTAGCTGTATCCTGCTGGAGTGGTAGTAGTCTTTTGGCCTGAGCCATATACAGCTGCAATTCCATCTTGCTGTAAGTAATGCTCGAATTTAGGAACGAACATTTGAGCATTTTAGTGCTTGGCTCTCCCATCACTAGTCCTCATTCATCTTTTATATGTTGCTAGAAGAAGACAGACCTTGACTAGAAAAAAATCAAATGTCTGTTAGTGACAACACTTTTACATCTGCATGGCCAGACAATTGTCCAAACTTGTGCATAGGTTTTTACCTCATCTTCCAAGATTCACATTTTTTTTTCTGTTAAACATTCCAATATGAGGGCTTTAGTTATTGTGGCATGAGTTGGAGTTGTGAATGACACCATTCATTTTACCATACAATGTTATGGAATTCTTTAAAAAAAAAAAAATTGAGTGAAAAGGTGAAAAAAAACACAATTCCACTATTATTTTTGGGGTTTTGATTTTATAGTCACTCAACGTGCCATATGAACGACCCAATAAGATGGAAAATGACCAGTATGATTACAGGAATATCAAACTGTAAAAGTGAGTAAAAAACATTCTGAAATTTGAAGAAAAAAACAAAAGATTTGTGTTGCCATTTTATGATACCTATAATGTTTGTTAATTTTTTCACCCATGTAGCTTTGCGAGCGCTTGTTTTTTTCATAACCAGCTGCTGTTTTTACTGCTATTATTTTGGGGAATAAATGATGTTTTCATTTCTTATTCCATTTTTATTTTTTTTAAATAACTTGAGAATTGTGTATTCTATAATTTTAAATACAGTTATATTTTGAAAGACCTGATGGATGTGCGAAAACTCTATGTTTATTTGTTTAGTTCTTTCTCTTTAAAAGGGGAAAATAAAGTGATTCTAACTTTTATATTTTATTATTTTATTTTTTACCTTTATTTTTATTCCCTTTTAGGGTCTTGAATCTTTGCTCCTTTAATCCCTTTTTCTATATGATAGATAAGATTAAGCAGGTGAGGTACCGCACCACTCTATTACCTGATCCAATGCTGCAATATGACGGGGGGTGCAGGTTAATCCACCAAGGCCCTGTGTAGTGGTGCTCACTTAACAAGGAAACAGTCCAGTGGAAATCCATAACAAACAAGGTGAAGGTGTGGCACATGCGGTCACATAAAAGTCCTTACTTTATTGTAGGTGCAAAAAAGATTAGCGGGTCCAGTACCAGATGCTGACATTCAGGAGGATGACAACTGTTTCACGCAGTTGAGTTTCTACGGGTCCTTACTATCCATATGGTACTGGATCCACTTATATTTTATGCACCTACAATGAAGTACGGACTTTTATGTGACAGCGTGTGCCACAACTTCACCTTTTTTATTGTGTATCACTTTTTCTATATACTGCAATGGTTGTGGCTAAATCCAAGTGCGTAGAAGGACCTATAGGCATGTCCAGCTTGGTTAATGGCCGTGATGGCTTTTTTGGTGGGCGTGGTGAGGTTCCTTCCCATCCACTATAATCATGCAAAGGGGACTTTGCCCCCCCTGCCACCACCCCATCTGGGGGACTTACCCCCAGACCTCCGCTTCTAGTATAGTCATCTCTATGCCCATGTGGACTTAGAGAAAAAATGTTGCTTCTTGGTATCAGTCATATTGGCGAAGGCCCCGCCTGTTCTGGTCACATGGGTGTGACTTCAGCAGAGGTCCCTCTGTCCACTGGGATTTAGACATTACCATACTGCAATACCACAGTATTGAAGTACAATGGTAAAATACTGGTCTCCTATCAAGTCTATTCATTGACTGAGTGATCAAAAGTACCAAGATGGCAGCCATTGGCACACAGCAATTGCATTATGGGGAAATCCGATAGGCTACTGTAATCTCGCCACTTAAAGAAGTGGTTCACCCAAATTTATTATTTGCTAGATCAATATTATGTTGAGAAACTATGTTTCTCTCAAATACCTTATGTTGGAAATAGTGCCTGTGAGAGGCGCTATTGCAGTCTGCTCTTTCCATTGCTTGACCCCCGGGCTCCTTGACCTCGGGGATTCGGTGATGTCACGTCAAGTTCCGGATCACATGACATCACCGCGGCTGGCTCCAGTCTTCCTGAGTCACTGGGCTGTGGGCGGTGTTTCACCGTTCGTGACAGCTCAGCGTGTGTTCTGCTTCCAGCACTCTACTGTGATGGAGGAGGGAGTTGATGGGCTGTGCGGAGTGGTGAAACAAAACCCACAGCCAATCACTCACAGAGACTGCGGCTGGCTGTGGTGATGTCACGTGATCAGGAACTTGATGTGACATCACCGGATCCCCGAATTCATGGAGCCCGGGGTCAGGCAATGGGAAAGAGCAGACTGGAATAGCGCCGCCCACAGGCACTATTAACAACATAAGGTATTTGAGAGAAACATTGTTTCTCAACATAATATCGATCTAGCAAATAATAAATATGGGTGAGCCACCTCTTTAAGTAGTGATCTTTAAAGTAAGAATAAAGTAAGTTATAGGAATAAATTAATCAGAACAGCATTTTGGAGCAATCTAGGTGTAGAAAATTAAATGATGCCCCCGGGGAGGACAGTCACTTTATACTTGCCTGTTGAAAAGAGATTAAAAGGAAACAAAAACAGCTGGAAAGGAATATTAGTGAAGGAAATCATTTGGCAGCGTCCGCGTTTAGGTAAAGAATGTGCGTTACCCTGGAAGAATATATGAATGGATACAATCTGCTCCTTACTAAGTACTTGCATCACATGCCTTTCATTATAATTTTGTTGTGAGAAGACATATGCTATCTATGTATTTCAGTGTCACTGACCTCTGACAGCAGTGTTATTTAGCAAATGCAATACCTCATGTGCTGTATTCACATCAGAAATTACAGAGCGGAGAGAGCAGCTGGATTCATTTGGAGATATACTCCGCAGGGAGAAATATTACCTGCAGCACTACTAGGTAATAATGGCAACAATGACCCTCAAATTCCTGCATCAGATCATAGAAAGTTCTAAAAGGTCTGTTCTACTTTAGCTGTTTACTTCCGTATAATTAAAGCGATGATGATTATTACTATCCTGAACATATGCTAATACTTATTACATATAGGTATAATTTAGATTTACTTTAATATCACCCACAACTATATAGTCACAACAACATAAATGTACGTACTGTCACGCTCCCCGGGCCCTCGGCTCCCCTTCCCGGGTCTCCTGTCCCGCTCCCCGGCTCACCTGCCACGCTCCCCGCGTCCCAGTCTCTTGTGCCCGTCCTTCCTAGGCTCCCTGGCCGCCGATCCCGGCGCCCGACGGCCTCCCAGGCCCTGGCCGGCTCCCCTGCGTCCTCCTCTCAGCCTCCTTCCCTGGCTTCTGGCACCCGGGCCGCGCGCATGCGCATTAGGGCGCGCGCGCGGTCACTGACCCTTTCTTAAAGGGCCAGCGCCCATTAACAGGAAATGAGGTTAGACAGGTACGGGGTATAAAGGGGGTTCTTGTCCAAGGGGGCGGGGCCTGATCTTCGTGTTTTCTGAGCTAGGAGTCAGGTCTCCTTGTGTTTTCCTGCCATACTTACGTATCTCTCTTCTAGAGCTGATCCCGCCTCGCCATCCAGTCCTGCTGAATCCCGAGCCCCGCACGCTGTCCGTCTGCCATCTGACAGTCCGTACCATCTCGGATCCCTGCGGTGACCCGTCATCTCGCTCCAAAGGTTCCGGACCCCGCCTGACATCATCTTGGCTTCCGAACCTGAGCTACGTCACCCGGACTGCCATCTGTGACTCCGTGGTCCCAGGGACTCCTCCGCTACCTTCACTTGCACGGACTGTTCTGCTGCCCATCAGTGCTTCAGCTACCGGACTCCCTACCACCATCTTAGAGTTCGGCCCAGTGGATCCACCTCCTGGGTCTGCCCGACCGCCCGGCCCTGACAGTAAGATCAGGCCATGGATCCCGCTGCAGCACTATTGGCCCTGCAAGAGGAACTCCAACGCCAGCGTGAAGTCCAGACCCGCATGCTGCAATTTATGACCTCCGTGGACACCCGCCTGTACACGTTACAAGCATCAATGACGCCTGCGGCAACCAGGTCCCCCACTAGGCAATCCACGGCTCCCGCACCAGTGGCAGCCGCGTCGGATGCCTCCCGACTCCGTTTGGCGTCACCACCTCGTTATGCTGGAGATCCCAAGACCTGCAGGGGCTTCATAAACCAATGTTCCCTTCATTTCACGCAGCTGCCACATCTGTTCGCCTCCGACCAAGCCAAGGTCGCCTTTATAATGTCTCACCTGGAGGGCGAGGCACTGGCGTGGATGAACCCCTTGTGGGAGAAGGAGGACCCCATGACCAAGGATCTTCAAGAGTTCCTGCAGGCCTTTCGCAGTACCTTTGACGAGCCGGGACGCGCCTCTGCGTCTGCTTCATCACTTCTCCGCCTACGTCAAGGAACACTGACGGTGGGCCAATACGCCATCCATTTCCGCACTTTGGCTTCTGAACTCGGGTGGAATAATGAGGCCCTGACAGCCGCCTTCTGGGAAGGACTTTCGAGTCGCATCAAAGATGAGTTGGCGGGTCGTGACGTGCCCTCCACCCTAGATGCCCTGATTGCCCTAGCCACTCGAGTGGACATTCGTTTTCAGGAGCGCTCCAAAGAGCTGGTTCGTGAGCGACGTGCGGTACGGCACTCCTCCCCGCCACAGAAATCCTCTGTGCCACAGTCATCAACAGCTGGGATTCCTGTCCACGAACCCATGCAGGTTGACCGAGTACGACAGTCTGACCAACGTCGAGCAGAGCGGCTCGCCAAGGGCCTCTGCTTTTACTGCGGAGAGGGCACACATCTCCTACGCTCCTGTCCGGAAAGGCCGGGAAACTCCAAAGCCTAGGGTTGGTAGGAGAGGCCACCCTAGGTGCTGGGACTCTCTCAGACCCAGTTATGTGGACGGTACAAGTATCAACAGGAGAGACGCGCTTCACGGCTGAGGCATACCTCGACTCCGGAGCAGCAGGCAATTTTATCCAGCAGGCCACGGTGGACAAATACCAGCTGCCTGTTACTCTACTCGAGAAGCCCCTACTGATTGCCTCGGTGGATGGGAGACCCCTCTCTGATACCATCTCCTGGATCACCAAGCCGGTGGAACTGCGTATCGGTGCTCTGCACACCGAGAACATCTCTCTCTACGTCCTTCCACACATGTCCCATCAAATCCTGCTGGGACTTCCTTGGTTGCGAACACACGAACCATCAGTCAGCTGGGGTACTGGCGAAATCACCCGTTGGGGCTCTGCCTGTCATGAAAGATGTTTAAAGTCTATACAACCAGTCCGACGACCTCCGGTTCCTGAGTACCTACCGGGTCTGCCCTCGGCCTATTGGTCCTTCGCGGACGTTTTTGACAAGAAGGAGTCTGAGGTACTTCCGCCACACCGTCCCTACGATTGCGCCATCGACCTGCTCCCAGGAACAACACCACCTCGAGGACGGATATATCCGTTGTCTCCAGCCGAAACCAGGGCCATGTCCACCTACATCACGGAAAGCCTGGCAAAGGGATTCATCCGGAGATCCTCCTCTCCTGCGGGAGCAGGCTTCTTCTTCGCTAAGAAGAAAGAGGGTGACCTACGCCCATGCATTGACTACCGGGGCTTGAATCAGATTACCATAAAAAACAAGTACCCCCTACCGCTCATCCCCGAATTATTCGATCGGCTCAGAGGAGCCCGTGTGTTCACCAAACTGGATCTTCGGGGTGCCTACAACCTAGTTCGTATCCGCTCTGGAGACGAATGGAAGACCGCGTTTAATACTCGCGATGGGCACTATGAATACTGCGTGATGCCCTTCGGTCTGTGTAACGCTCCTGCCGTATTCCAAGAACTGGTGAACGACATTTTCCGGGACCTCCTCTACGTATGTGTAGTAGTTTATCTGGATGACATCCTTGTCTTCTCTCCGGACCTCCAGACCCACAGAGAGAACGTAAAGCTGGTTCTACAAAGACTGAGAGAGAATCGTCTCTACGCCAAATATGAAAAGTGCGTCTTTGAGCAGTCTTCTCTTCCTTTCCTGGGATACATCATCTCGGGTACTGGGCTGCAGATGGATCCAAAGAAGGTCTCCTCCATCCTCCACTGGCCTCCCCCTTCTGGACTGAAGGCAATCCAACGGTTCCTGGGATTTGCCAACTACTACCGCCAGTTTATCCCTCACTTCTCCGCCCTGACTGCTCCTCTCTCCGCTCTGACCAAAAAGGAGGCTAATCCAAAGGACTGGTCACCTGCGGCCGACGCCGCGTTTTGCTCCCTGAAGCGAGCATTCGCCTCCTCTCCTGTACTCCACCGACCGGAGTTAAACCGCCAGTTCACCTTAGAGGTGGATGCCTCCTCCTCAGGAGCCGGAGCAGTGCTCATGCAAAAATCCTCCTCCGGGAAGATGGTGACTTGCGGTTTCTTCTCTAAAAGCTTCTCAGCACCTGAACGTAATTACACCATCGGTGACCGAGAACTATTGGCGGTCAAACTGGCTCTGGAGGAGTGGCGCTACCTCCTGGAAGGAGCAGTGTACCCTGTGATTATCTACACGGACCACAAGAACCTGGAATACCTGCGGTCCGCTCAGCGACTGAACCCACGACAAGCCAGGTGGTCCTTATTCTTTGCCAGGTTTGACTTCCAGCTTCACTTCCGACCCGCAGACAAGAATATACGCGCTGATGCCTTGTCTAGGTCTCTCATGCCTCTGGAGCAGGAGGAAGAGACTACCCAACCTATCATCTCTCCTAGCAAGATTGTTCCGGTGGCTCCTGTCACTCTGGCCCAGATACCACCCGGGAAGACCTATGTCTCTGAGACCGACAGGCAAAAAGTGTTACACTGGGGTCATGCCTCGAAAACAGCCGGCCATGCAGGCCAGAAGAGAACATGGGGTGCGATTGTACGCCATTACTGGTGGCCATCCCTTCGCACGGACGTTGCCGCCTTTGTCTCTGCCTGCCCCTCTTGTGCCAGGAACAAGACGCCCAAACACCTGCCCTATGGCCGTCTTCTGCCTCTGCCGATACCCTCAGTTCCATGGCAACACATAGCGATGGACTTTATTACGGACTTGCCAGTATCATCCGGACACACAGTCATATGGGTCGTGGTGGATCGGTTCTCCAAAATGGCTCACTTCGTCCCTATGCCCGGACTGCCCTCTGCTCAGGAACTCGCGGAAGCCTATATACAACATATCTTCCGCTTGCATGGCTTTCCTTCCCACATCGTGTCCGACAGAGGAACTCAGTTCACCTCCCGCTTCTGGAGGGCTCTCTGCAAACATCTGGGAGTGACTCTGGACTTTTCTTCCGCTTACCATCCTCAGTCTAATGGCCAAGTGGAAAGGGTCAATCAAATCTTGACCTCCTTCTTACGTCACTATGTCAACGCCCATCACGACGACTGGTCCACGCTTCTGCCTTGGGCTGAATTCTCCCATAACCACCACGTCAGTGAGTCGTCCTCCAAATCTCCCTTCCATGTCGTTTACGGACTGCAGCCTTCCGTCCCGTTGCCTATATCCCCTTCTTCGGATGTCCCTGCTGCTGATACTGTAGCCCGTGACTTCGCTACCATTTGGGACTCTGTCAAGGCGTCCCTTGGGCGCGCTTCCCAGCGGATGAAGAAACACGCTGACAAAAGGCGTCTAGATCCTCCGTGTTTCTCTCCTGGTGACCTGGTCTGGCTTGCTTCCCAGTACATCCGACTGAAGATACCTTCCTACAAGCTGGGTCCTCGCTACATCGGGCCGTTTAAGGTCCTCAGCAAGATCAATGAGGTCTCCTACAAACTGAGGCTTCCGACCACGATGAAAATACCCAACTCCTTCCACGTCTCTCTACTCAAGCCGGTGTTCCTTGGTCCCTTCTCCGCTGCTGCCAGTCCGGCTCCTCCTCCTATTGCTGAGGACGACATCTATGCGGTAAGGGATATCGTGGCCATGAAGACTGTTCGTGGCCGGCAGTTCTTCCTGGTGGACTGGGAGGGGTATGGTCCTGAGGATAGATCCTGGGAACCCAGGGAGAACGTGGGCTCTCCTCTGATCCGTGCCTTCATGTCCCGGTTGCGGGGAGGGGGGCGTGGGGAGGGGGGTACTGTCACGCTCCCCGGGCCCTCGGCTCCCCTTCCCGGGTCTCCTGTCCCGCTCCCCGGCTCACCTGCCACGCTCCCCGCGTCCCAGTCTCTTGTGCCCGTCCTTCCTAGGCTCCCTGGCCGCCGATCCCGGCGCCCGACGGCCTCCCAGGCCCTGGCCGGCTCCCCTGCGTCCTCCTCTCAGCCTCCTTCCCTGGCTTCTGGCACCCGGGCCGCGCGCATGCGCATTAGGGCGCGCGCGCGGTCACTGACCCTTTCTTAAAGGGCCAGCGCCCATTAACAGGAAATGAGGTTAGACAGGTACGGGGTATAAAGGGGGTTCTTGTCCAAGGGGGCGGGGCCTGATCTTCGTGTTTTCTGAGCTAGGAGTCAGGTCTCCTTGTGTTTTCCTGCCATACTTACGTATCTCTCTTCTAGAGCTGATCCCGCCTCGCCATCCAGTCCTGCTGAATCCCGAGCCCCGCACGCTGTCCGTCTGCCATCTGACAGTCCGTACCATCTCGGATCCCTGCGGTGACCCGTCATCTCGCTCCAAAGGTTCCGGACCCCGCCTGACATCATCTTGGCTTCCGAACCTGAGCTACGTCACCCGGACTGCCATCTGTGACTCCGTGGTCCCAGGGACTCCTCCGCTACCTTCACTTGCACGGACTGTTCTGCTGCCCATCAGTGCTTCAGCTACCGGACTCCCTACCACCATCTTAGAGTTCGGCCCAGTGGATCCACCTCCTGGGTCTGCCCGACCGCCCGGCCCTGACACGTACCTATATTGGTCAAGCTCAGGTGTGACCTAGGTGCGGCATTGTGGATTAATTAATGTAGATAGCCCCATTAATTTGACAGCTTTTTACAGATATAATCATTACTGTCCCCATTGGGGCTCACAATCTAATTTCCCTGTCAGTATATATTTGGAGTGCGGGAGTAAGTGTTCGCTCACATCTGCATGTAATAAATCACTCCAATTTTCAACCAGAAATGTTGAACAAGTGAAATCCTTTTGGTGTTCCTTATATCATGTGAGTGCTATGTGAGTGTGCGACTACAATGCTAACAAGAAATGAGTGAATAAGCTCGACTGGAATTGAATTTTACTCTGATTTTACAAAAATCTACATTTGCCAAAATACGAAAATTCAGCAAAATGTCAGCCTCTGGCAGCAGCGCTGCACATGCACACTGACTATGAAGGAGTCAGCGGAATACGCACAGTATGGGCGGTGGCCCTGGTTTCATCATTGCCTACTGTCAGTGACTGCCACTCATTACACCCAAAAATGTAATGAGCGGCTTCAGGAGGAAAGATTCAGTTTTGCGCTCCTCCTGTCTTCAGGTCATCACAGAATAGGTCAATGTCAGTGCTTATATTGACCTATCCTGACTTATAAAGAAACTGTAAAGAATTAGGCTGCATTCACACTTTGAGTATTTGCTCAGTTTTGTACTTCAGTTTCTGTGAGCCAGAACCGGGAGTGTAACAATGAGAGGAAAAGTATAATAGAAACATGGGCACCATTTCTACATTTACTACCCACTCCTAGTTTTGGCTTACAAATTTTGAGGTAAAAACTCACCTAATACTCATTGTGTATGTGGCGCCCCTGACCTTGTCAGGCACCATTGAATACTGCACCCATGCTGGGACAGTGCTTCCAGGTAATCCTAAGGGCCAGAATGAGGTGTGTACCCACAGACACATAGCAACCAGGTCTCCCACACCTTTAGAGGGGACCCTTGGGGAGTCTCCGGAGGGGGGTTAGCCTTCAATACTTTTCAGGAGGTGTAGTGAAGGGGCTGGGAGCTAAAGTGCAGAGGCTGTCAGGAAAGGAGTGGAGCGAGCCAGTCTGGTAGTGGTGAGCGGCGGTTGCTAAGGGATACACGCGCTCACACTAGTCAGACCCTGCGCGGTGTAGTGACAGTTAGTGGGGGAGAACGGTCATCGAGTGAGGACGCTGAAAAGGTGCTCCAAATGGCTAGGCACGTACGGGGAACAGGTCCCTAGAGCAGACCCTGTTTTAACGATCTGCTAAACCTGCCGGTGAGGGGAACTACAAGTACCTCACCAACCACACAGAGTCCGAGCCTCAGCAGCAACGCAGGGACCCATGAGGAGACAGAGCTAAAAGCCATCTCACCTGGTCCACGCTGCCAGCAAATGGTCCAAAAAGGGGAGAAAAGGCAGTAGCGACTCCCTGGATAGACCCCCACGGTACTTCAGGTCAGGGGGTTATCCTAACACAGAAGTGCTAGGAAGGCGAGCTAAGTGTCACCCTCAGACTGGCTTAAAGGATACCTGGTTTCACCTGGTTTATTGTAGCATCGCCCGGGTCAGCTCACAGAAACATCTAGAAGTGAGTAAAAAGCAGTTGAAAGACTTTTGGACTGAGCCTGAGTTATTCCTGACCCACTATCCTACACACCCGAGCCCCTGGGGACAGCCTCACTCAAGGGAGGCCACACCATCCGACTGCAGACCCCATCAGCCCCAGATGTTCGTTAAATTTGAGGTGGCGGTCACCCATATCCCTGACCGCAAGCCGTGAGTGGCGTCATGACACATATATACAAAACCGTCATACCTGTTTGCCATATACAGAAGAAGACTCTGTGGCGTACCTGAAGCTGGATCAGTATCCCTGGGGCGACACATGTACATGAGGCTTTATACTGCAATGTTTTAAAGTGACTCTGTCAGCAGGTGTCTGCAATCTAATATGAAGACAGCATGCTGTAAGAGTTAAAACAAATTTCAGCCCTGTGTGTCATATCTCATAGTTTGCTTTTGTTTATCTGCAATGTTAGTTTAACCTTCGTCAGGCTGCATAATTTTACAACGTTAACAGCGACCCCTTATCTCGGAAGGGGGTTGGAGATATTTTATTGAAATTTGGCCAATATATTCTGGACCAAAACTGCAGAGATGTCACGAAATTTCAGCCCTCTACGGCTTTTGGAAAAAAAAAATGTATTGCAATTTTAAAACGGAATAGTTACAATTGTACCTACTCAGCCAGATCAAGGTTAAGCCTCTTATCTTCATCATTAGTGGATCTCAGCAGAAAGTGTGTTGTAGTCCAACTCCGCCCCCCTCTATGATTAGCAGTTTCTGTCTATGACAATGTACACTGAAAGCCTGGTGTGGACAGGGGGCAGCACTCCCAGCAGTGCTACATGCAAAATCTAAAATCTTTCATTGTGTCAGAATGGCTGCACACAGTAATCTATGTGATACATCTTTGAAATCAGGGCCTCTTTGCCTACATCATGCTGCTCTAAGATGAGGTAGCAAAAACCTGCTGAAAAATTCCCTTTAAGTGAATTATTTCCTGACGGAAGAAATTAATAAAACCATAGAATTAAGCCGGAGCACATATTGACTTGTTGGTTTATGTGCAATGTATAGCAGCACAATCATATTGAGGCCATTAACAATCATAACCTAGGATAAAAACAAATTGAGCAAATACCCAGCAGTAAATATATAAGTTAAATACATATAAATATCATAAGGTACTTAGTTGAAACTATTTTTTATCAAAAAAAACAATGTAAAAACCATCCCACCGGGACAAAGTTTACCAAATCAGGATGGACCCTACGGCTGGAGTCACACTTGTGTGTGACTCGTGCGAGTATTGGATCACACTGCCCAGACCGGCTGTGGCACTCCTGACAGGAGAGGGTCAGCATCATAGAAATACATACAGTGGAGCTGCTCCTGGCAGAAGAGAAGCCAGCCAGTCCGGGCAGTGCGATCCGATACTCAAGTCAAGTGTGACTCCAGCCTACCTCTTGTAGTTCACCTCTCAGCTTTGATGACCTGTATCCTGTCATGTGGCTTTTTGCTGGGGCTCCCAGTATCATTCTCAGCCCTGACCATCCATCCCAACATCCAGCGTCACCTATTCAACTACTAAAATATTTACAGGGAATGTCTGTAGTGATTTTTCACCTCTTCTAACACCTTCTACTTTGTGTTAATTCCCAACTAAATTGCAACACTTTTTTTCCATGATGTTCAATTTAAGAATTTTAGATTTTGACCAAAACTCATTTGAGTTCCAGTAATGGAGTAGTGACCATCAGTTTATGCACCGAGAAATGACACCTTTGTGCAAATAGGAAAAATGTTTTTTCCTTTCTTTTTTTTTTCTATGACTTACTTCTACTTCTTTCCACATCCCAGCTGTGGCTTTTATTTGCATTTTACACTGTATCTCAAGATCAGCTGGATTTTCTCAAGGGATCTTTTAGGGAATTTCTTGCACAATGGAAATGACTGCACGACTTAACGACAAGAAACAATCGTAAGGCTGTTTAGATGATAGGACTCTGGTCTGAAGGTGGAGACCCTGGTATCTGCTATGGCCTTAGGAGATTCATGGCACATAGATGCATATATTTTATATGTGTGTTATGTTATTTGTGTCTGCAGATATAGGTTATAGAGAGAAGATTTATTTGTTGTAGTCTTCCAGCATCGTTAGATGGTAGTTCTAGTAGTTAATCATGTTATATAGAAAAAAACAATATGGAGCAAATGAATCTTAACTCAATGCAATAACCTATAACATATCACCCCCTCATGGTCTGCAGTAATATTTGGTTAAATAATTCTTGATAAATTTCGTCTAGTTGCACTTGGATAATAACTTCTATGCAATATCTTTTTGTTGCTGACATCTTCATTTCCCCCACACAATCCTGTGTAATCATTCAGCAAATATTTAGAAGTACTATGCGCATCGTTCATAACTAACTTCTAGAAGCATAGAGGGCATGTGTATTAAATTGAAGGAGCTTTAGGACAATTTCAGATGATTACACACTCCGCTTTGTATCTTCTTGTGGACACAACACCCAGACCTTATGGGAACTTACAAATCCAAGCTTACATCCCTATCCAACTATGTGCTGATATAAGTTCAGGGGTTGAAATCAAGGATAATTAAGATGTCTTCACACCTATGCAGTCACACTGATTTTCCAAAAACACATTGCCTTTGACTCAAGTTTTAAAAATCATGACAAAAACATGGAATTTTTAAAATGAAATAAAAATCAAGCCAAAAAGACGCAATGCGTTCGCATTGTGTGAACATGCTCTTAAGTTGCCTGAACACTCCAATCACCCATCGCCATCACATTCCTAGTCTCTGGCTATCTCTCCACTCACCTTGTATAGTGCAAAGGCCGGTAAGTGCATTAGACTTCGCCATTGCCATAATAAGACACAGAGAAAAGACAGGCAGTCAGACACAGACAAAAGGGATGTACACCAACACCACTGTTCATGCCAAATACCAGGGTTGCAGGCCCTTCCATGATGATCATTTTAGAAATTGATTCTATAACTGGCATCAGGTGATGGATCATGTGGCTATTTAAAGTGGAGAGGAGTGGTCACAAATCGGCTGCACCTGAGATTGGACTAACAAGGAACTACCAATAAGGAAAGAGCATTTGACCCTTGCAGCACCAAAAGAAAGAATATACATTTAAAATCCAATATCTCACAAGGCAATGGGAACCTCAGGTCCCAGACTTGTCAAAGGACTCCCAAGGATGGGAGACACTCATGACAATTTGGATGTCATAGAGTTGCCTTGAGAGCTTGTGATGTAATTTCTGACTTCCAGCCAATCAGAAGTTACAATCACATGATGGTGCCGTGGGACCAGAGTGGCACCACAAATGATGAAGTCACTGGAAGATGAATATAAGACTGAGGGCAGGGGACTTAGATTTAAAGCACCACTCCAGTGCTGAAAAAAACCCTCTGGAGTGGTGCTTTCAATTTTGCATTTCTAAGCAGCTGGACCAACAAAATCTAATCAAAAACAAGGTTCAGTAGAGGAATCTCAGATGGCAACAACCTTGAGGGCTTTGACGTAACAGTTGTTTACAGCTGGAGCTAGTGATATCTGTGGTGGGAGCAGTAAGTACAGTAAGCCTACATTTACACTGAGTGTTTATTCAGTTTTTGATGTTGCAGATTTTCTACAGTATTTTTGTACCTGCAGTGGCATACAAAAGTCTGGGCACCCCTGGTTAAAATTACTGTTATTGAGAATAGTTGAAGTTGAAGATGAAATTATATCTAAAAGACATAAAGTTAAAGATGTTCATCTTTTACATTTTTAAATTAACAAAAAAGGAAAATGGGCAGATGCAAAAGATTGGGCACCCTGCATGGTTAGTACCTAGTAGCACCCCTTTTGGCAAGTATCACAGCTTGCAAACACTTTTTGTAGCCGGCCAATAGTTTTTCAATTCTTGTTTGGGGGATTTTTATTCATTCTTCCTTAGAAAAGTCTTGCAGTTCTGTGAGATTCATGGGTTGTCTTGCATGCATTGCTCTTTTGAGGTAATCCACACATTTTCAATGATATATAGAAGAGGGAACTGTGAGCGCCATTGTGAAACCTTCAGCTTGCGCCTTTTGAGGTAGTCTATAGTAGATTTTGACTTGTGTTTAGGATCATTATTCATTTGTAGAATCCATCCTCTTTTCAACTTCAGCTTTTTTACAGATGGTAAAAAACAAAAATAAAGAGTATATTTGGCACACTAAAAAAAGGTAATCGGTCTTGCTGATTACAGATGGTGTAATGATTGCTTCAAAAATTTGTTGAAATTTAATTGAACGCATTCTTTCCTCTGCCTATGAAATGTTCCCTGTGTCATTGGCTGCAACCCAACCCTAAAGCATGATTGAGCCACTCACATGCTTAATGGTTAACAATTTGTTCTTTTCCTGAAATTCTGTGCCTTTTTTGCTTCACACATACCTTTGATCATTATAGACAGAGTCCTATTTTAACCTCATTGGTCCACAGGACTTGTTTTCAAAATACATCAGTCTTGTTTCGATATTCTTTTGCATACTTCTGAAGCTGAATTTTATGGTGAGGACAGAGGAAAGGTTTTCTTATGATGACTGTTCCATGAAGGCCATATTTGTGCAGGTGTCTCTGAACAGTAGAACAATGTGCCATCCACAGCTCCAGAGTCTGCTAAATCTTCCTGAAAGTCTTTTGCAGTCATGCGAGGGTTCTAATTTTCCTCTTAGCAATCCTACTAGCAGCTCTCACAGACATTTTGCTTGATCTTCCAGACCTTATCTTGACCTCCACTGTTGTTGTTAACTGCTATTTTTTAATTACATTTCAAATTGAGGAAATTGCAACTTGAAAACACTTTGCTCTCTTCTTATAGACTTCTAGTGCTTTGTTGGCCTCCAACATTTTCAGAGTGCTAGGCAGTTTCGGAGAACTCATGGCTGCTGTTTTTTGGTACAAGGTTAGAGGAGACTGGGATTTTATAAAGCTGTGAAATTTGTATCACCTGGCTTTTCCTAACATTAATAGTAAACAAGCCAAAACCCTAACAAGCTTACTAAGTTATCTAAGCACACAAATCTCCAAGGTTGTCCAAACGTTTGCATTGGCCCATTTTCCGTTTTGTAATTTTAAAATGTAAAAATTTAAAATATACCTAAAATACAATGGCATCTTTAACTTTATACCTTTAGAGTTCATTTCATCTTCAACTTGCTTAACTGTTTACAATAACAGAAATTTTGACCGGGGTTGCCCAAATTTTTGCATGCCACTGTATCATCTAAATTAGACTACTTGAATTTTTCTTTACATGTATTTTAGATGCTGCAGTTTTTGGTTTGTCATTTTTAAAGCTGCTTTGTTTTTGAAACTTCCTCGTCTTTGCCTATTACAAAACTTATTGATTAAGTCATGTGCGGATTACATGTATTTGGATGGCGTTTTGGCAGTGGAAATGCACTAAAAACGCATATGTAATCTTGTAATTGTTCTAATAGATGTATAAATCTGTACATATAATAAGTAAAAGAAAAGTAACAAAAAACCCCTTATTTTGTATTATAAATACAACCAGAGGCTCTTCTCCTGGCTGTGGTGATGTTTCTCCAATTTTAATATTGGTGGCTCAGTGGTTAGCACTAGAGTTGAGCGCGGTTCGAGGTTCTCCAGTTCGCGGCTCGAGTGATTTTTTGGGGCTGTTCTAGATCGAACTAGAACTCGAGCTTTTTGCTAAAGCTCGATAGTTCTAGATACGTTCGAGAACGGTTCTAGCAGCAAAAAGACCAGCTAATTACTAGCTGGCTTTCCGCTGTAATAGTGTAAGTCACTCTGTGACTCACACTATTATGAAATTTCAGTGTATAGTGTGCGGGAACAGCGCATTCATATCACTGCTGTATCATTTTTTTTTTTTTTTTCCTTGTCTAACTTCCCTAAGCGCGCGTGTAGTGGGGCGGGCCAGCATGTCAGCCAATCCCAGACACACACAGCTAAGTGGACTTTTAGCCAGAGAAGCAACGGCATGTGTGATAGGATGTCCATGTCACATGTCCCAGCATTATAAAAACGGACATTTTCCTCCAGCACGCCATTATCTGCCTTCTGCGTCCTTGGTGTCAGACATCACTGGCGCAGCTCCGTCCTGAGTCCTATCGCCGATACTGCTGTATGCGCTCCATACACAGCGCTGGACAGCTTAGGGAGAGCACTTTCTATCAGTCCTTTTAAGGGCTCATACCGGCAGGGTCAGAGCCATAGGTGACAGGTCCTGAAAACAGAGTTTAACAGCTACACAAGATGACAGCGTCTGTGTAGCTAAGGTCAGGGATTTCCTCGCTGCATTTCCCCATTAGGAGGGATAGAAAGGCAGGCTTCCTTTCCTCTACCCAGAGACCCACAACCCTGCCACTGTACCCTCCTGCCCTTTGCACACTCAAACTCATTGTTACTAAGCCATTATACTAGCAAACACTGAGTGAACTTAGTGGCATCCTAAACGTGGTTATTGGACTTCTGTATAGTCCCACTAGTGCAAAGATATTTGCAGCACGTCTGCCTGCATTGCACACTCAAACTCATTGTTACTAAGCCATTATACTAGCAAACACTGAGTGAACTTAGTGGCATCCTAAACGTGGCTATTGGACTTCTGTATTGTCCCACTAGTGCAAAGATTTTGTAGCACGTCTGCCTGCATTGCACACTCAAACTCATTGTTACTAAGCCATTATACTAGCAAACACTGAGTGAACTTAGTGGCATCCTAAACGTGGTTATTGGACTTCTGTATAGTCCCACTAGTGCAAAGATATTTGCAGCACGTCTGCCTGCATTGCACACTCAAACTCATTGTTACTAAGCCATTATACTAGCAAACACTGAGTGAACTTAGTGGCATCCTAAACGTGGCTGTTGGACTTCTGTATTGTCCCACTAGTGCAAAGATATTTGCAGCACGTCTGCCTGCATTGCACACTCAAACTCATTGTTACTAAGCCATTATACTAGCAAACACTGAGTAAACTTAGTGGCATCCTAAACGTGGCTGTTGGACTTCTGTATTGTCCCACTAGTGCAAAGATTTTGTAGCACGTCTGCCTGCATTGCACACTCAAACTCATTGTTACTAAGCCATTATACTAGCAAACACTGAGTGAACTTAGTGGCATCCTAAACGTGGTTATTGGACTTCTGTATAGTCCCACTAGTGCAAAGATATTTGCAGCACGTCTGCCTGCATTGCACACTCAAACTCATTGTTACTAAGCCATTATACTAGCAAACACTGAGTGAACTTAGTGGCATCCTAAACGTGGCTGTTGGACTTCTGTATTGTCCCACTAGTGCAAAGATATTTGCAGCACGTCTGCCTGCATTGCACACTCAAACTCATTGTTACTAAGCCATTATACTAGCAAACACTGAGTAAACTTAGTGGCATCCTAAACGTGGCTGTTGGACTTCTGTATTGTCCCATTAGTGCAAAAATATTTGCAGCACGTCTGCCTGCATTGCACACTCAAACTCATTGTTACTAAGCCATTATACTAGCAAACACTGAGTGAACTTAGTGGCATCCTAAACGTGGCTGTTGGACTTCCATTAGTGTCCCACTGGTGCCAAGCTATTTCTAGCACCTGTGCAGGACACACTCCTGCTCTGTTTTTAATAAGCTATAATGATAGCAAAAAATGCTGCCATTTAGTGGCATACAAGAAGTGACTGTTGGACTTCCATTTGTGTCCCACTGGTGCAAATCTATTTGCAGCACCTCTGCATGACACCCTCATGCACATTTTGCTACGCTAATTTTATAGCAAACTCAGGGAATTCCTTGCTGCATTTGATCATTCGGAGGGATAGAAAGTGAGGCTTCCTTTAGCTTTTCCTTCTGTTCATAGACAGCATCTCCAAGTCCACACCCGAAGAGCAATTTCTCCTCCACGTCTAAGTGTGAAGAGGCAGCTAGTGCGCATGCGTGTGCCGATTTACCCCAGCCGCAGCCTAACTACAGTGTTTCGCCTAGTGAGTATGCTCAGCCTGACTGTGCCCTTCCTGAGGCTTAAGGCTGCTTTACACGAGTCGATATATTGTGCGATGCATCGTTGGGGTCACGGATTTTGTGACGCACTTCCGTCATTCGTAACGACATCTCCTCATGTGACAGCTCCTTGCGAGTCCAACCGATGCTTAATCGTTTGAAATTTGGCCATCATGTACTCATCGTTTAATTCCATAAAATCGTTCAGTTTAGTCTTAATGAACGACACATTGCAAAGTGTGACACCGTGTAATCGGCCATCCTCATAGTTGTTTGTGACGTCAGTAAACGTTCAGGGCGTATTTGTGGTTTTAAATAATCACGCCTAATCTAATCGGATTGGTTGTAGCAGATGCGTTTTGATTGGTTATTACTGTTATAAAATACGGAGCTGTAGTCATGATGTGTGAACATTCAGCCTTGGCGTCATGCACAGTGTTTTATAGTGCATTATTCCTAATTTTTCTTACGTTTGTTTGTTCGCTGGATTTTCCGCCCTCACTCCTTGTTATCCCTTTTTTGTGGTAAGTTGTTATATGCCAATCTTTCCTTTTTGGATCAAAATCGACATTAACCAGACCACAAACAACAAACAAGAATGATGCTAAGGACACACGAGGCAACAAAGACAGACGCAGAAGAGAAACAATATATATGGGATCTAACCAATCAACCACATTAGCAGAACTGGATTGAGCAGGTCAGAAGAATTCAGGGCGTGCAACAATCCAGACAACGTCACGGAGGGCTGTATAGTTTGCCTAATTACGCCCATACAAAAGACAGATTGACCAAAGGAAAACATGTGTGAAGCCTTTTGGACGTCCGCCATGGCCAATCAATATATCGATGAGTGCTTTGTGGTCGTTTGACAACACTCAACGTGTAACACATGGACAACTACCTATCAGCGATACAAACCAAAAAAAAAAAAAAGACTTTGCCAAATAAATCGCACGATGGATTGACTCGTGTAAGGCAGCCTTAAGTCTTCATTTCGGGATACAGCGCATGCTCCCACACTTAGTGCGAAAAGCCTCTTTGCACAGGTACTTGCATTCTGTGCCGGGTCTAAGTCCTGTTTTGTGCCTAGACACCATGCTAAAGCTGATAGTCTTTTTTTCAGAGACTGTATTTCATGCTACTGAGCATGCTCAGGCACTTACTGCATCAGAGACTAGGTCCGGTAATGAACTCTTTGGCCCTGCCCCTGATGTGGGGGGCCCATATAGACCACAGTGCATCAGGTGTCCTGACGATGTGGCCAGGTCACTCCCAAATGGCTTGCAGAGGCCCACCCCTATGACTTGTCACCTCATTATTGATGGTCAGACGATGACTGGTGAGGTGTTTGTGTCGTGGCAGCCATGAGGTCATTATTGAAGTTGCGGTTCCAAATAGGACGCTAGTTATGCCACTCATGACGTGTCACTCTGCTTTTGTCTCCAGGAGGTGCATTGTGGTCCACCCTGGTTTGGAGCAGACCCAGGTTATAAAACTGGCTGGAGACAACAAGGAGGTGCGCAGTCTTCTATTATGCTCCGAAAGAGCACACCTCCATGTGTTGAACTCATTGCGGCTTTAGGCCAGAGGGAGGCAGGGATAGGGCATCGATGCAGGCCGCCACCACAGTTGGTAACGCAGAACGGTTAAGACCAGCTCCTGTACTACAAGTCCTGCTTGTGCAGCCCAGTGGCATTAACAGGCCTGCTGCTGCTGATGCGCCTGCTGTCCACAGGTGTGGCCCCAATGCACACGGTCAGCGTACTGAATGGCCCCTGTGATGTTAACAGGGAGTTCCTGGGCTGGGTGGGCATGTGGACCCTGTGACGCTAACAGGGCTCCCAGTCTCCAGATCCGAGTGGCGTCTAACTCGGTTCAGGCAACTATTAGTTTCATAGCCACACAGATCTGTATCCTCCACCTAACCTTCCAGTTGCCAACCTCTCCTTTTCCATCTGGGAGCACGGTGGACATTGACTGCTGATGGGGATATATACCTTTCTCTTTCTTTTCCTATTAATTTTCGTTATATAGTGGTAACATAGTATATACCACCTTATCCAAATCTGCCAGTCCCACCGTAACAGATGGTGTTTCTTCATCAAATGTTACTTTTGCTTAACCACCAAACCCACGGACAAAAACTTTTTTCCCCTTTCCACCAGCATCTGTCCTTTTTCAACTCATTTGGTATATGACCAAAAGTGCAACTCTGCAGGGACACCGTACTCAATGCCATCTCAGCACAGCAGCCAGCCCTCGGTCCCTCAGATGTGGACAAGTAAAAGACCATTTCCTCCTATCCATGACAAAGCGTTGAGATTCACTCTGTGCAGCACTGGTGTTTACTGGAAAAGCAGATCTAAGAATCCGTACCACCTTCTGCAGATACTCCTGTATACGTGCGTCCCTTTCTATGGAAGGAATTATTTCGCCAAATTTTGTCTTGTACCAAGGATCTAACAGTGTGGCAACCCAGTAGTTAGCATTACTTCGAATTCGTACAATCCGAGGGTCATGTTGTAGGTAGCGCAGCAAGAAGGCGCTCATGTGTCTTGTGCATCCAGGAGGACCAAGTCCTTGGTGTGTTGGTGGCAGAGAGGTGAGAATCGTGCCTCCTTCCTCTACCCTCTCCCGCCAACCTCGCATAACCGAAATGTGAGCAAGCTCTCACTCATCTGCTGAGTCTTCCATGCCCATCGCCAGTTCGTCCTCCATTTCTTCATGGGCTCCTGCACCTTCCTCAACAATTTTTGCTGATACTATGCGCCCTTGTTAATCCCTCTCCCCCACCATGACTGCCGCCTAGGTGCCGCTCACCGTCTGGACCTTGTAGATCTTATTATCCCTTCTGCATATGACTCCTCCTGTACTTCCTCCCCTTCCTCTTGGACCAACACCTGACTCCGAATAATGCTTACAGTGTGCTCCATCTTGTAGATGACCAGAATTGTCACGCTGAGAATGGCATCGCCAGTGCTAAACATCTTCGTCGACATTTGTAAACTGTGTAGAAGGGTGCATAGGTCCTTAATCTGACACCACTCCAGCAGCGTGATCTGCACCACCTCTGGATCAAGTTAGCCCAGGCGTCAGACCGTATTTCAGCAGGGCTCTGCGGTGCTGCCACAGACGCTGCAACATGTGCAGATTCCAATTCCTGCATGTCGGAACATCGCATTTTCGGCGTTTAACCGCCAGACCCTAAGACTTCAGGAGCGATGAAAGTTGTTGAGCTGCTGGGTGTGAAGGATGAAAGTGAGCACATAGCAGCGTGCCCGCTGCACAAGGCCATGTAGGCCGGGATGGTATTTTAAAAATTGCTGGAGAATCAGATTCAACACGTGAGCCATACAAGGCATGTGTGTCATTTTGCCCTGCCGAAGGGCCGCAGACAGGTTTGCATCATTGCTGCACACGGCTGTTAAGTCACCAACGTAGTCCACTCAATCAATTTGTACTCCGGTCGCCAGGTGACAACGTGTTCCTTTCATGCATAGTGCTGATGATGGGAAAGGAGTCGATGCCAGTGGCGCAGGTGGACGCAGGTTATGGTCACCAACTGGGTTGCGTTACCTTGACAGATACAGAACCACAGGCTGAATGTAGGTGGTGGGTATCTCACAGATGAAGTACCATCATTCAGCTACAACCAATGGGAAGACACCACACCCTTTTTTAGGCCCCTCCTGTCTGCAGACCACTGCCAGACAAAGCTATGAACCTCTTGTTACTGTTACCCCCAGTTCAGTTTTATGATTTTGTGTGCTTGTTACCTGACTACTTTTCCTGCTTGCTGTTTATGTACCTCGTTGGCCGATCCGCATTTCACCTCTGCTTGTTTTCTGATTAAGTCCTGGCCATCCCATTCTGTTCCTCTTCCTCAATTAATGTTTTTGACCCTGCATGACTACTATTCTCTGGAACTGCAGCCTTCCACAGGTATTGATCATCTTGGGCCCTGTGTAATTCCAAATCACTGTATAGGGGTTAAAGGGTTTCAGGGTTCTGGGTGTCTAGCTTGGTAAGTGGCTTGCCTCTAGCCTATCCTTTACAGCCCATCTGAGTGTGTCGATCCAGGCAGGCGTTACACTGTGCCCTCTGCAGAAGGCCATGTAGGCCGGGATAGTGTTTTAAAAATTGCTGGACAACCAGGTTCAACACGTGAGCCATACAAGGCACGTGTGTCACATTGCCCTGAAGAAGGGTCGCAGACTGGTTTGCATCATTGTCGCACCCGACCTTCCCTGGCTGCTGGTTGAGTGGAGACAACCATTGATGAAACTCGGTCTCACTCTCCAGAGCTTACCGTCCACAACTCCTTAGCGGTGTGACTCACATTTCCCAGACATTTCTAAGTAAAGATTCGACCGCATCATGCTGTTGAGTAGAGATGAGCGAACCGGTCCCGGTTCGGCTCGAGGCCGGTTCGCCGAACGGGGGTCCCGTTCGAGTTCGGTTCGTCGAACGTTCGACGAACCGAACTCGAACGTATAGGCTATAATGGGAGGCAATCACAAACACATAAAAATGCATGATAAATGTACACAAACAGTTAATAAACATTGCCATAACACTTACCGGTCCTCGCGATCCCTTCTGCACTCTGTCTCCTGCCGCTATTCCATCCGATGATCGCTGAATCCTCCCGGTGACCTGCACTGCCAGCAGAGATGCAGGACCTATCGTGACGTCAAAATAGCCATGTGACCAGTCACGTGGCTATTATCTCATTGGCTACAGACTGGTCACATGACTATGACACGTCATGTAGGACCTGCGAGTGCATCTCTCCGGTACACGGTGCACATATGTGTATCGCCGTGTACCGGCGACATGCTCTAGCACACGGTCGACTCCCCCTTCCGTTAGGGACCGGCTGACACAGCCGGTCATTAACGGAGATCACCGTTGCCATAGCAACGCAGTTAGCGGTGACGTCACCGCTAACCGCGGCTCCGAGAGCACCGTTGCTATGGTAACGCGTCTGTCAGCATTACCGCTAGCAGCCAGCACTGATCACTCACGGAGTGAAGGCTGCACGCTGCTTCCCGATTGTAGTGATGATTGTAGTGAGGATGAGGTTCCCCAGCCCCAAGTGATGAGCTGGTGAACCTCATCCTCACTACAATCGTCACTACTACTACACTAGAAAGAAAGAAGACAGAAGAGCAGGATCGTGGAGGGCTGACAGGGGGTAATAAAGATGGAGTCTCTAATGTGTCTGTGTATTTATTTCTATTAAAGTATTTTTTCTCTGTGTGGTGTTTTTTTTAACCCTTTATTGGAGATTCTTAATGGCCGGGTCAAACGTGCCTGACATTAAGAATCTCTGGCTTAATACTGGCTAGTAAAACAAAGCCAGTATTAACTCATGATTACCCAACAAGCCACCCGGCTCCAGGGCTGTTGGAAGAGTTGGATACAGCGCCAGATGATGGCGCTTCTATGAGAGCGCCATTTTCTGGGACGGCTGCGGACTGAAATCCGCAGCAGAGGCGCCCACAAACCTCGGGCTAACCTGTGCTGCGGATTCAAATCCCCAGCTGCCTAGTTGTACCCGGCTGGACACAAAAATGGGGCGAAGCCCACGTCATTTGTTTTTTAATTATTTCATGAAATAAGTGAAATAATTAAAAAAAAACGGGCTTCCCTATATTTTTGGTTCCCAGCCGGGTACAAATAGGCAACTGGGGGTTGGAGGCAGCCCGTGGCTGCCAGCTGTACCTGGCTAGCATACAAAAATATGGCAAAGCCCACGTCATTCTTTTGGTGGGCAAAAAATTCTGCATACAGTCCTGGATGGAGTATGCTGAGCCTTGTAGTTCTGCAGCTGCTGTCTGCTCTTCTCCATACAGACAGACAGCAGCTGCAGAACTACAAGGCTCAGCATACTCCATCCAGGACTGTATGCAGAAGTTTTTTGCCCCCTGAAAAAATTATGTGGGCTTCGCCATATTTTTGTATGCTAGCCAGGTACAGCAGGCAGGTACGGCTGCCCCCAACCCCCAGTTGCCTATTTGTACCCGGCTGGGAACCAAAAATAAAGGGAAGCCCTTTTTTTATTATTTCATGAATTTCATGAAATAATTAGAAAACAAATGACGTAGGCTTCGCCCAGTTTTTGTGTCCAGCCAGGTACAACTAGGCAGTTGGGGATTGGAATTCGCACCACAGGTTGGCCTGAGCTTTCTGGGCCCCACTGCTGCGAATTGCAGTCTGCAGCCGCCTCAGAAAATGGCATTTTCATAGAAGCGCCATCTTCTGGCGCTGTATCCAACTCTTCCAGCACCTGCCTGCTATACCTGGCTAGCATACAAAAATATGGCGAAACTCACGTCCTTTTTTTGTAGTTTTTTGGCCAAAAAAATAAAAAATGCTTCCCTGGATTTTCCATTGCCAGTGAAGGTAACACCAAGCAGTGGGGGTTAGCAGCCAGTAGCTGCTTGGATTACCCTTAGCTAGCAATACAAAAAATGCAGCGGGAGCCCATATTTATTTTTTTTAATTATTTATATAAATAACTAAAAATAAAATGGGCTTACCTGTATTTTGATTGCTGGACATCACAGTGCTGTAAAAATAAATCTTTAAAAAAATGACGTAGCGCTCCGCGGTATTTTTGATTCTCAGCGCAGATAAAGCAGACAGCTATGGGTTGCCACCCCCATCTGCCTGCCGTTACCTTGGTTGGTTACTGCAATGGGCATAAGGTCTTGAAAATCCTCGGTCTCAAAAGGGTGTAAAGGCAGCCTTTCTGTTGCCAACAAGTTGCAGATGATGAAACTCAACCTCTTAGGCATGTCATGGCCTTCGAAAATCATGTAAAACACAGCGAGGGGACTCCAACCACAGTCTCCCTCGTTTCCACTAATTGGGCCACACACACCCCACTTGACTGGCATCAGTTGACCCCCCTTTTGAAAAAGAAAAAGATGCTTTGCATGAAGCACTCTCAAAAATACGCTTGCCTTTCACCTCCCCTGGATGACCCAGGGGAAGAAAAGTCCTCTGAGAGCCATGACTTGTTCATCTTGGATCTTTTACAAACACAGCGAGGGGACTCCAACCACAGTCTCCCTTGTTGCCACTAATTGGGCCACACACACCCCACTTGACTGGCATCAGTTGACCCCCCTTTTGAAAAAGAAAAAGATGCTTTGCATGAAGCACTCTCAAAAATACGCGTGCCTTTCGCCTCCCCTGGCTGACCCAGGGGAAGAAAAGTCCTCTGAGAGCCATGACTTGTTCATCTTGGTTCTTTTAGAAACACAGCGAGGGGACTCCAACCACAGTCTCCCTTGTTGCCACTAATTGGGCCACACACACCCCACTTGACTGGCATCAGTTGACCCCCCTTTTGGAAAAGAAAAAGATGCTTTGCATGAAGCACTCTCAAAAATACACGTGCCTTTCGCCTCCCCTGGCTGACCCAGGGGAAGAAAAGTCCTCTGAGAGCCATGTCCACATTGTCAGTGGACAGACACGTGTGCTTATCTGCCAGCAGACCCCCAGCAGCACTGAAGACAGGTTCCGAGAGAACGCTGGCTGCAGGACACGACAAGATCCCCAAGGTGTACGTGGCGAGCTCAGGCAATTTATCCAGATTGGAAGCCTAAAATGAGCAGGGCTCAAGTTGCACAGTAATGGCATCGACGTTTCCTTGCATATACTCATATATCTGTGTGTCCTCCTCTTTTTCCTTGTCCAGCTCTTTTGTTTTCGCATGAGTATATGTCCTTGTCACTTTCCCATGTGTTTGTGTTGTGTTGTGAGTTGTTTGTCACCTTTTGGACACCTTTGAGGGTGTTTTCTAGGTGTTTTTATGTGTTTGTGATTGCCTGCCATTGTTTCCTATGCAGTTCGAGTTCGGTTCGTCGAACGTTCGACGAACCAAACTCGAACGAGACCTCCGTTCGGCGAACCGAACTCGAGCCGAACCGGGACCGGTTCGCTCATCTCTAGTTAGCACTGGAGTCTTGCAATGCTGGGGTCCCTGGGTTCACATCTCACCAAAAACAACATCTGCTATGAGTTTGTGTATTCTCTCTGTGTTTGTGTGGGTTTCCTCCTGTAGTCCAAGTCCCACTGATAGGGAATTTATATTGTGAGCCCCACTGGGGACAGTGATGGTCACATCTGTAATGCACTGTGGAATTAGTAGAACTAAATAAGTGAGCAAAAAAAAATTCATAAAATGTTCATCCATTAAATGACATTATCTCATTTCTGCAAATTTGAGCAATTCCACAATGAACCTCCCACCCTTCAAAAACTTGGCTACATTATTGTCATGTCTGTAAGTTTTGGGAATTTTTCCTCATTGCTAATATTTGTATACATAAAGACTGTCTTCACTCCTGACCCTTATATGTCTTACTCATCCATCTGCTGACAAAACGCACGCTGCTATTAATGCAAAAGAAGCACTTTCTAACGTTCTTTAACCTTTTACCATTTGGACTTTCTTTCCCAAACAGATATGTTTGAGTAAGTGGCCCATTAACATTATAGTTCTGGAAATGTTGTTTTTTTGCCTTTAGACCTCTTACCAGATAATGCCTAGGCTGATACTATGGCCACTTCAGAAAATGAAGGCTACTGAGTGGATCATGACTCCAAATCAGCGCCAGTTCCAAGTTCTCCGCAGCCTAAGTAAAGCAAATGTCAGACTGTGTTTATACAATGTTAATCAGCATAGTTAATGTAAAATACACCAGCATGAATTATGATAAATCTTCTGACTAGGGATAAAGATAACACGTGGAGGTGGAAGCAGAAGATATCTTTCTAAAGGGGAAAATTGATGAACAAGCATTCCCTTCTCATGGCCTTCTCTCAGCAATAATTTATCTTTAACCACTGGGATTTTCTATTGCAGAGAAAGGAATGTGTGCATCAAATGAACCCTGAAGTAAAATATGTTTGTCGCTGTTTTCAACTTACGTTCACCTTACAGTAAGTAATGGGGAGAGGGATAGATGTAGTGCTTATGGCAACCCTGACATTTGTGAGCTGTCTTGGATTAGGATTTTTATTGCAGTACGTTGCCATACTGGGTGAAATGCGCATACACGTCATCATGAACAACATAAAGAAGCTGAAGAGAAGTGAATACAGTAGTTATATATATAACTATGTGTGTGTATGTATATACAATATATATACAGTCATGGCTGAAAATGCTGGGACCATTGAAATTATTCCAGACAATGAAGTATTCCTCCCAGAAAATTATTGGAAATACACATTTTGTTATACACTTGTTTATTTCCTTTGTGTACTGAAACAACACAAAAAAACAAAAAAAACCCAGAAGAAAAGTAAAATTGGAAATAATTTCACAAAAAAACCCCAAAATGTGCTGGACAAAATTATTGGCACCCTCAACTTAATATTTGGTTGCACACCATTTGGAATAAATAACTGCAATCAATCACTTTCTATAATAATAAACACGCTTTTTACGCCTCTCAACTGGAATTTTGGACCTCTCTTCTGTAACGAGTTGCTAGGTGAAACACAGGGAAGCTTATTCTGGCCCTAAGGCTGGGGCCCCTGAGCTTGCCCTAACACCCTGAGGCGGTATAACAGTGGGGACTGTGAAAGAAAAGCTCAATAGGGTCTTATCCACAAAAATAGAAATTAAGTAAAAAGTAGAGAACTCACCTATTGGAGTTGTGTCAGTCACAACCCCTATAAACGTATGTATTCAACGGTGAAGGAGCTGCAGCCCCGGGTGTTGTAGTTCAAGATATGGAAGGAGATGGGTTGTAATGCTGCGCTATTCACCACTCCAGGATTATAAATGATTAATGGCTTTTATTTCATGCACAAGTCTACGTGTTTCAGGAGTACTCAGCTCCCTTCATCAGGACATCAGGCAAAAGAACATCAAATAACCATCAAATTGGCATTTGATGTTCTTTTGCCTGATGTCCTGATGAAGGGAGCTGAGTACTCCTGAAACGCATAGACCTGTGCATGAAATGAAGGGAATTTTGTTACTTACCGTAAATTCCTTTTCTTCTAGCTCTTATTGGGAGACCCAGACGATTGGGTGTATAGCACTGCCTCCGGAGGCCACACAAAGCAATTACACTAAAAAGTGTAAGGCCCCTCCCCTTCTGGCTATACACCCCCAGTGGGATCACTGGCTCACCAGTTTTAGTGCAAAAGCAAGAAGGAGGAAAGCCAATAACTGGTTTAAACAAATTCACTCCGAATAACATCGGAGAACTGAAAACCGTTCAACATGAACAACATGTGTACCCGCAAACAAACCAAAAATCCCGAAGGACAACAGGGCGGGTGCTGGGTCTCCCAATAAGAGCTAGAAGAAAAGGAATTTACGGTAAGTAACAAAATTCCCTTCTTCTTCGGCGCTCTATTGGGAGACCCAGACGATTGGGACGTCCAAAAGCTGTCCCTGGGTGGGTAAAGAAATACCTCATGTTAGAGCTGCAAGACAGCCCTCCCCTACGGGGAGGCAACTGCCGCCTGCAGGACTCTTCTACCTAGGCTGGCGTCCGCCGAAGCATAGGTATGCACCTGATAATGTTTGGTGAAAGTGTGCAGACTCGACCAGGTAGCTGCCTGGCACACCTGTTGAGCCGTAGCCTGGTGTCGCAATGCCCAGGACGCACCCACGGCTCTGGTAGAATGGGCCTTCAGCCCTGATGGAACCTGAAGCCCCGCAGAACGGTAGGCTTCAAGAATTGGTTCTTTGATCCATCGAGCCAGGGTGGCCTTAGAAGCCTGCGACCCTTTGCGCTTACCAGCGACAAGGACAAAGAGTGCATCCGAACGGCGCAGGGGCGCTGTGCGGGAAATGTAGATTCTGAGTGCTCTCACCAGATCCAACAAATGTAAATCCTTCTCATACCGATGAACTGCATGAGGACAAAACGAAGGCAAAAAGATATCCTGATTAAGATGAAAAGAGGATACCACCTTCGGGAGAAACTCCTGAATGGGGCGCAGCACTACCTTGTCCTGGTGGAAGACCAGGAAGGGAGCCTTGGAAGACAACGCTGCTAGCTCAGACACTCTCCGAAGAGATGTGATCGCTACCAGAAAAGCCACTTTCTGTGATAGTCTAGAAAGTGAAACCTCCTTCAGAGGCTCGAAGGGCGGCTTCTGGAGGGCAACTAGTACCCTGTTCAGATCCCATGGATCTAACGGCCGCTTGTACGGGGGAACTATATGGCAAACCCCCTGTAGGAACGTGCGCACCTTAGAAAGTCGTGCTAGACGCTTCTGAAAAAAGACGGATAGCGCCGAGACTTGCCCTTTAAGGGAGCCGAGCGACAAACCTTTTTCTAACCCAGATTGGAGGAAAGAAAGAAGGGTAGGTAATGCAAATGGCCAGGGAGACACTCTCTGAGCAGAGCACCAGGATAAGAATATCCTCCACGTTCTGTGGTAGATCTTAGCAGACGTGGGCTTCCTAGCCTGTCTCATGGTGGCAACGACCCCTTGGGATAAGCCTGAAGACGCTAGGATCCAGGACTCAATGGCCACGCAGTCAGGTTGAGGGCCGCAGAATTCCGATGGAAAAACGGCCCTTGGGACAGTAAGTCTGGTCGGTCTGGCAGTGCCCACGGTTGGCCGACCGTGAGATGCCACAGATCCGGATACCACGCCCTCCTCGGCCAGTCTGGAGCGACGAGTATGACGCGGCTGCAGTCGGATCTGATCTTGCGTAGCACTCTGGGCAAGAGTGCCAGAGGTGGAAACACATAAGGGAGCCGGAACTGCGACCAATCTTGCACTAGGGCGTCTGCTGCTAGAGCTCTTTGATCGCGAGACCGTGCCATGAAGGTTGGGACCTTGTTGTTGTGCCGGGACGCCATTAGGTCGACGTCCGGCCTTCCCCATCGGCGACAGATTTCCTGAAACACGTCCGGGTGAAGGGACCATTCCCCTGCGTACATGCCCTGGCGACTGAGGAAGTCTGCTTCCCAGTTTTCTACGCCGGGGATGTGAACTGCGGATATGGTGGAGGCCGTGGCTTCCACCCACATCATAATGCGCCGGACTTCCTGGAAGGCTTGCCGACTGCGAGTCCCTCCTTGGTGATTGATGTATGCCACCGCTGTGGAGTTGTCCGATTGAATTCGGATCTGCTTCCCTTCCAGCCACTGCTGGAAGGCTAGTAGGGCAAGAAACACTGCTCTGATTTCCAGAACATTGATCTGAAGGCTGGACTCCTGCTGAGTCCACGTACCCTGAGCCCTGTGGTGGAGAAACACTGCTCCCCACCCTGACAGACTCGCGTCTGTCGTGACCACCGCCCAGGACGGTGGTAGGAAGGATCTTCCCTGTGATAATGAGGTGGAAAGGAGCCACCACTGCAGAGAGTCCTTGGCCGTCTGGGAAAGAGAGACTTTCCTGTCCAGGGATGTCGACTTCCCGTCCCATTGGCGGAGAATGTCCCATTGAAGTGGACGCAGATGAAACTGCGCAAACGGAACCGCCTCTATTGCCGCCACCATCTTCCCGAGGAAGTGCATGAGGCGTCTTAAGGAGTGCGACTGACTTTGAAGGAGAGCCTGCACCCCTGTCTGTAGTGACCGCTGCTTGCTCAGCGGAAGCTTCACTATCGCTGAGAGAGTATGAAACTCCATGCCAAGATACGTTAGTGATTGGGTCGGTGACAGATTTGACTTTGGGAAGTTGATGATCCACCCGAACGCCTGGAGAGTCTCCAGTGCAAAATTCAGGCTGAGTTGGCATGCCTCCTGAGAGGGTGCCTTGACCAGTAGATCGTCCAAGTAAGGGATCACAGAGTGTCCGTGAGAGTGCAAGACTGCTACCACTGCTGCCATGATCTTGGTGAACACCCGGGGGGCTGTCGCCAGACCAAATGGCAGAGCCACGAACTGAAGATGTTCGTCTCCTATCACGAAGCGCAGAAAGCGTTGGTGCTCCGTAGCAATCGGCACGTGGAGATAAGCATCTTTGATGTCTATTGATGCTAGGAAATCTCCTTGGGACATTGAGGCAATGACTGAGCGGAGGGATTCCATCCGGAACCGCCTGGCGTTCACATGCTTGTTGAGCAGTTTTAGGTCCAGAACAGGACGGAAGGAGCCGTCCTTTTTTGGAACCACAAAGAGATTGGAGTAAAATCCTCGCCCCCGTTCCAGAGGGGGGACAGGGATCACGACTCCTTCTGCTCTTAGAGAGTCCACCGCCTGCAGCAGGGCATCTGCTCGGTTGGGGTGTGGGGAGGTTCTGAAGAACCGAAGTGGAGGCCGAGAACTGAACTCGATTCTGTACCCGCGAGACAAAATGTCTGTTACCCACCGGTCTTTGACCTGTGACAGCCAAATGTCGCAAAAGCGGGAGAGCCTGCCACCGACCGAGGATGCGGAGGGAGGAGGCCGAAAGTCATGAGGTAGCCGCCTTGGAAGCGGTTCCTCCATTTGCTTTCCTGGGGCGTGAGTGAGCCCGCCAGGAATCTGAGCTCCCTTGTCCTTTCTGAGTCCCTTTGGACGAGGAGAATTGGGGCTTGCCCGAGCCTCGAAAGGACCGAAACCTCGACTGCCACTTTTTCTGTTGAGGTTTACTTGCTCTGGGCTGTGGTAAGGAAGAGTCCTTACCCTTGGACTGTTTTATGATTTCAGCCAATGGCTCACCAAACAGTCTGTCTCTAGATAATGGCAAGCTGGTTAAGCATTTTTTGGAACCAGCATCTGCTTTCCAGTCCTTTAACCATAAGGCTCTGCGCAAAACCACAGAATTGGCGGCCGCCATAGAGGTACGGCTCGTAGATTCTAGGACAGCATTGATAGCATAGGTCGCAAACGCAGACATTTGCGAAGTTAGGGACGCCACCTGTGGCACTGCTGGATGCATGATAGCATCCACCTGTGCTAAACCAGCTGAAATAGCTTGTAGTGCCCACACGGCCGCGAATGCTGGAGCAAACGACGTGCCGATAGCTTCATAGACAGATTTCAACCAAAGGTCCATCTGTCTGTCGTTGGCATCTTTAAGTGAAGCGCCATCCTCTACTGCGACTATGGATCTAGCCGCAAGCTTGGAAATTGGGGGATCCACCTTTGGGCACTGGGTCCAGCGTTTGGCCACTTCAGAGGGAAAAGGATAACGGGTATCCTTAGAACGTTTAGAGAAACGCTTGTCTGGATGAGCGTCGTGCTTCTGGATTGATTCTCTGAAGTCAGAGTGGTCCAAAAAAGCACTTAATTTACGCTTGGGATACAGGAAATGGAACTTCTCCTGCTGTGCAGCTGCCTCCTCTGCTGAAGGAGCTGGGGGAGAAATATCCAACAGTCTATTAATCGCCGATATAAGGTCATTAACCATGGCGTCACCATCAGGGGCATCCAGATTGAGAGGGGCCTCAGGATTAGAATCCTGATCACCGTCCTCAGTCTCATCACAGAGAGACTCTTCTCGCTGAGACCCTGAGCAGTGTGATGACGTCGAGGGTCTCTCCCAGCGAGCTCGCTTAGGCTGCCTGGGACTGTCATCTGAGTCAGAGACTTCAGCTTGTGATGCTTGAGACCCCCTTGAAGTACGGATTAGTTCCAACTGAGGGGGACCAGAGAGCATAGCCACAGCAGTGTCCATAGTCTGAGGAACTGGCCTGGCCTGCAAGGTCTCCAGGATTTTTGTCATAGCCTCAGACATTTTATCAGCAAACACTGCAAAGTCTGTCCCCGTCACCGGGGCAGGGTTCACAGGCGTCTCTGCCTGGGCTACCACCACAATAGGCTCTGGCTGACGAAGTGCCACTGGGACTGAACATTGCACACAATGTGAATCATTGGAGCCTGCCGGTAGATCAGCCCCACATGCAGTACAAACAGTGCACACAGCCCGTGCCTTGGCAGCCTTGCGTTTTGCGGATGACATGTTGCTGCCTCCTCAGAGCAGTACAGGGTGTCCAGCCAAGAAGCGACCTTACAGTGCAACTAAATATATATATGGTACCAAGAAAAAAGTACACTAATATATCACTGAGGCACTAGTGGGGCCAGCACTACTGTGCAGCTTACCGCCCGCTTAGGAGCGGTGTGTGGTCGCCAGAAATCCCTCTAGTCTGGGTCTCCCAGAGCCTGCTGCCTCTCCCCAGCCAGATCGCATGTGTAATGGCTGCCGGCGTCCTTGTGGAGAGGGGGGGCGGGCCCTGGGCGTACACCGACGAAGAGCGGGAAGTCTGCTTCCCCCTGTGCCTAGTGAGAGGGCTGGAGCATGTAAATAAAGCTCCAGCCCTCGGCGCTGCCATTGAGCAGCGTCTCTCCCCTACCCTGATTGACAGGGTGGGGGCGGGGAACGAAGCGGCGCTAGGCCGCAGAAGCCGGGGGCTAAAGTTAGAAGCGCCGCCGCCGTAAAAGCGCGGTCGGCGCAAAGCCCCCGGCGCACCACAAGTCGCAGCTGCGCCGCCGCTCCAGGAGCGGTCGGCGCAGTAGTTCCCAACACACAACGTCACTCAGCAAAGCTGCAGTGACCTAACCCCCAGCGTACAGCGCCACTGTCCCCGGCGCACTACAACGCTCAGCAAGCCCTGAGAGTGTCCGTGCCTGCCGGGGACACAGAGTACCTGAAAGTTGCAGGGCCATGTCCCTGAACGGCACTCCCGCTCCCAATCCAGCAGGTTCTATGGGTCTGTGGATGGAGCCCGGCCCCAGGGCTTGGGGGCCGGCAAGATCCCACTTCCACAGAGCCCTCCAGGGGATGTGGAAGGAAAACAGCATGTGGGCTCCAGCCTCTGTACCAGCAATAGGTACCTCAACCTTACAAGCACCACCGCGGGTGAGAAGGGAGCATGCTGGGGGCCCTATATGGGCCCTCTTTTCTTCCATCCGATAGAGCCAGCAGCTACTGCTGACTACAAACAGTGGAGCTATGCGTGGATGTCTGACCTCCTTCGCACAAAGCAGAAAACTGGTGAGCCAGTGATCCCACTGGGGGTGTATAGCCAGAAGGGGAGGGGCCTTACACTTTTTAGTGTAATTGCTTTGTGTGGCCTCCGGAGGCAGTGCTATACACCCAATCGTCTGGGTCTCCCAATAGAGCGCCGAAGAAAAAAGACATTAATCATTTATAATCCTGGAGTGGTGAATAGCACTGCATTACAAACTTCCATACCTTGAACCCTGAGGTGGTAGGGAGGTCTGGGCTTCAAACCTAGGCTTATCTTCTGTCCTTGTCCCTGGTGTGTTATGAACCCCCTACACAACCCACCACCCAGAGGGAATGAGCAAGAACAGAAGACTACAATCCACCAACAAATATGGAGAGACTCATACATACGCAACCATACACACAGGAGCCACTAAAGTGTACGAGGGAAAGCATCATAAGGAGGGGGGAAGAAGACAAACTACTGGGAAACTAGCATACAATAAACAACCACACATGAAAATGCTACAGCAAATACCTATGCTGCAGCCCAAAGCACAACAGAGAGAGAGAGTTTCACAGCTCCTTTTCAGTCTTGACTCAGTTTCCAAATGATAGGAAATAACTGGCACCCTCTGGTGGATGTAGAGGGTACTTATAGAACCTGGGCGTGGTCCCAACTGGAAACACCTGACCAGGAGTCAGGAGCAGCTGGAAGGAAACCTGGTATTAACCCTATCCTCCCCAAAGGAAAGGGAATTCATTTAATCAGCAGAGTCCCACAAGATAAAGTGAGACTCTGACTCAAAATATGTCACAAAACTCCGCACCAATTTTTTGGGTTGCACACTACATGTAATCATGCTGATGTAACCTCCAGTGCAAGCTGGGGCTGAGCTCCAAGCGTCCCTGAGCACAGCGTTGCTTGAGTGAGTGAAGTTCACGCATAAAGCATACGAACCCTGAACCTGAACCTTAATTGTGATGCCCTGACAAAATCAGGATGTCACAGAAGACTGCATCCATCTTCCAGATGCAGGATTCCCTCCTCCTTGGCCTTCCAACACAACCCCACACACAGGTACAAACACCAGCCACAAAAGCCTAGTCAACCCCCAAAGATAATAGGGACACACCAGTGGGCGGGGCCAGGCAGATGGTGACGCCCACCTAGGCGTTCTGAGGTGTCAGGGGAGAAAGAGACAGACCTAGAAAGAGACAGATGGGGAAAGAGACAGACAGACAGACGGGGAAAGAGACAGCCCTGGAAAGAGACAGACAGGCAAAGAGACAGACAGGCAAAGAGACAAACAGGCAAACAGACAGACCTGGAAAGAGACAGAGATGGAAAGAGACAGCCCTGGAAAGAGACAGCCCTAGAAAGAGACAGATGGTCAAAGAGACAGACGGGAAAAGAGACAGACCTGGAAAGAGACAGATGGGGAAAGAAACAAATGGGGAAAGAGACAGGTGGAAAAAGAGACAGACCTGGAAAGAGACAGATGGGCAAATAGACAGATGGGCAAAGAGACAGACCTGGAAAGAGACAGCTGGGGAAAAAGAGAGCCAGGGAAAGAGAGAGCTGGGGAAAGAGAGAGCTGGGGAAAGAGACAGCAGGGGAAAGAGACAGATGGGGAAAGAGACAGACCTGGAAAGAGACAGCACTGGAAAGAGTCAGCCGGGCAATGAGACAGCCCTGGAAAGAGAGAGCTCTAGAAAGAGAGAGCCCTGGAAAGAGACAGACGGTGAAATAGACAGACAGGCAAAGAGACAGACAGGCAAAAAGACATACGGGCAAAGAGACAGACGGGCAAAGATACAGACAGGCAAAGAGACAGACAGGCAAAGAGACAGACCTGGAAAGATACAGACGGGGAAAGAGACAGGCGGGGAAAGAGACAGGCGGGGAAAGAGACAGGCGGGGAAAGAGACAGACGGGGAAAGAGACAGACGGGGAAAGAGACAGACGGGGAAAGAGACAGACCTGGAAAGAACCAGAGCTGGAAAGAGCCAGACCTGGAAAGAGACAGACGGGGAAAGAGACAGCCCTGAAAAGAGACAGTCCTGGAAAGAGTCAGCCCGCCAAAGAGACAGACTGGGAAAAAGACAGAACTGGAAAGAGACAAACCTGGAAAGAGACATCCCTTGAAAGAGACAGATGGGCAAAGAGACAGACAGGCAAAGAGACAAATGGACAAAGAGACAGACCTGGAAAGAGACAGACCTGGAAAGAGACAGACCTGGAAAGAGACAGACGTCAAAGAGACAGATGGACAAAGAGACAGATGGGCAAAGAGACAGATGGGCAAAGAGACAGCCCTGGAAAGAGACAGAGGGTCAAAGAGACAGACGGGCAAAGAGACAGACCTGGAAAGAGACAGATGGGGAAAGAGACAGGCGGGGAAAGAGACAGGCCTGGAAAGAGACAGATGGGCAAAGAGACAGATGGGCAAAGATTCAGACCTGGAAAGAGACAGACCTGGAAAGAGACAAAAGGGGAAAGAGACAGATGGGGAAAGAGACAGCCCTGGAAAGAGACAGCCAGGGAAAGAGAGCTGGAGAAAGAGACAGCTGGGGAAAGAGAGAGCCGGGGAAAGAGAGAGCCAGGGAAAGAGACACCCAGGGAAAGAAACACCCGGGGAAAGAGACAGACGGGGAATGAGACAGACAGGAAAAGAGACAGACCTGTTAAGAGACAGATGGGGAAAGAGACAGCCGTGAAAAGAGACAGCACTGGAAAGAGTCAGCCGGGCAAAGAGACAGCCCTTGAAAGAGAGAGCTCTAGAAAGAGAGAGCCCTGGAAAGAGATAGATGGGGAAAGAGACAGATGGGCAAAGAGACAGACGGGCAGAGAGACAGACGGGCAAAGAGACAAACCTTTAAAGAGACAGACCTGGAAAGAGACAGACGGGGAAAGAGACAGACGGGGAAAGAGACAGACGGGGAAAGAGACAGACGGGGAAAGAGACAGATGGGGAAAGAGACAGATGGGGAAAGAGACAGAGGGGAAAGAGACAGACCTGTTAAGAGACAGACCTGGATAGAGACAGACCTGGAAAGAGCCAGACCTGGAAAGTGACAGACGGGGAAAGAGACAGCCCTGAAAAGAGACAGTCCTGGAATGAGTCAGCCGGGCAAAGAGACAGACCTGGAAAGAGACAGACCTGGAAAGAGACAGCCGGGCAAAGAGACAGATGGGCAAATAGACAGATGGGCAAAAAGACAGACCTGGAAAGAGACAGCCGGGCAAAGAGACAGCCCAGCAAAAAGCCAGCCCGGCAAAGAGACAGGCCTGGAAAGAGACAGACCTGGAAAGAGACAGACCTGGAAAGAGACAGACGGGGAAAGAGACAGACGGGGAAAGAAACAGATGGGGAAAGAGACAGCCCTGGAAAGAAACAGACTGGGAAAGAGACAGCCCAGGAAAGAGACAGACCAGGAAAGAGACAGACTGGGAAAGAGACAGACCGGGTAAAAAGACAGCCAGACAAAGAGATAGATGGGTAAAGAGACAGACGGGCAAAGAGACAGACAGGCAAAGACAGCCCTGGAAAGAGACAGCCGGGAAAAGAGACAGACGGGCAAAGAGACAAACCTTGAAAGAGACAGACCTGGAAAGAGACAGATCTGGAAAGAGACAGACCTGGAGAGAGAAAGACCTGGAAAGAGAGACAAAAACAGATGGGGAAAGAGACAGACAGACACACACATAGAGACAGACAGAGAGATAGAGAGAGACAGACAGACACAGAGATGGCGACAGCCTGATACAAATACAGACAAAGAGATAGAAACAGGCAGACAAAGATATAGACACAGACAGACAGACAGCGACACACAGACAGAGACTGGGAGAGAGACAGAGAGACAGTTACTTTCCCGGGCAACGGGATATATATATATTTATATATATATATATATATAGTACACACTATATAGTTGTATAACAATCAGTAAAAAATTAAAAAAAATGACAGCGCTCTGCGGTATTTTTGATTCTTTGCACACATAAAGCACCCCCATCTGCCTGGCTTTACCTTGGCTGGCAGACAAAATACAGGAAAGCCCTTTTTTTTAGTTATGTAAAAAAAAATGTAAAAAAAAAATGCGTGGGCTCCCACTGCATTTTCTAGTGCTAGCTAAGGGTAATCCAGGCAGCTACTGGCTGCTAACCAGCACTGCTTGGTGTTACCTTTACTGGCAATGGAAAATCCAGGGAAGCCCAATTTTTCTGTCCAGCCAGGTACCACTAGGCAGCTGGAATCCGCAGCTCAGGGTGGCTCAAGCTTTCTGGCCCCCCCCTAGCTGCAAATTGCAGTTTACAGCCGCCCCAGAAAATGGCAGTTTCATAGAGGTACCACTTTCTTACGCTGTATCTTCCAACTCTTCAGTGGCCCTGGTGCCAGGTGGCACGCTGAGTAATAAGGGATTAATACCAGTTTTGTTAATGTCAGGCCAAGTTTCACCCAACAATTAAGAATCTCCAATAAAAGGTTAAAGAAAAGACACCACACAGAGAAAAAATACTTTGTTAGAAATAAATACACAGACATACTTAGGAACTCCATCTTTTTTAATCCCTTTCACCCCTCCACGATCCAGGTCTACTGTCTTCTTCAACCGATCTAGCTCTGCTATATCAGAAAGTACGGAAGGGAATAACACTTCTGCTCTCGTGCTGTCTAATAACTCAATGAGTAAGCAGAGGCTATGGGTTGGTAAGCGGTGACGTCACCGCTGCCACCATTGCCATAGTAGTCCAACGCGTGGGTTAGTATAGCAATGGTGATCTTCGATCACCTGATTCCCGGTGACGCTATTCACTGACTGTGGTATTACGTAGAGAAATACTTTGGCGTAGTGTTGGGGCTCTTCTGCATTGATCAATTCAGTAGCTAAATTTCTCTTTATTCATATATTCATGGCAGTAATGCAGGTTCCATTTTTCACATTTCATTCTTACAAATAGCTATTGAATTTTTCATGTCAGTATTCACACAGCAGTTTCTGCTATTCCATGTATTCCCCTTCCATAGTCACTGGTGTGCATACCTTATCTCCCCATAGTGATGTTTTTTAGGTTTTTTGCACCCAGTTCAGACATAGAATGGAGTTCCAAACGTTATTCCTTAATGTTAGTAGTTTTTCGTTTGTGAACCCTCCCCATACACACCTATTGCCAATCCACATTATACGCATATATAGCCTGGGTCTCAGCGTCCCATACACGGTAAGTTTTTTAACTGCATGAGAGGACACACACAAGCTAGGGACCCCAACGTAGAGAAATACTTTGGCGTAGTGTTGGGGCTCTTCTGCATTGATCAATTCAGTAGCTAAATTTCTCTTTATTCATATATTCATGGCAGTAATGCAGGTTCCATTTTTCACATTTCATTCTTACAAATAGCTATTGAATTTTTCATGTCAGTATTCACACAGCAGTTTCTGCTATTCCATGTATTCCCCTTCCATAGTCACTGGTGTGCATACCTTATCTCCCCATAGTGATGTTTTTTAGGTTTTTTGCACCCAGTTCAGACATAGAATGGAGTTCCAAACGTTATTCCTTAATGTTAGTAGTTTTTCGTTTGTGAACCCTCCCCATACACACCTATTGCCAATCCACATTATACGCATATATAGCCTGGGTCTCAGCGTCCCATACACGGTAAGTTTTTTAACTGCATGAGAGGACACACACAAGCTAGGGACCCCAACGTAGAGAAATACTTTGGCGTAGTGTTGGGGCTCTTCTGCATTGATCAATTCAGTAGCTAAATTTCTCTTTATTCATATATTCATGGCAGTAATGCAGGTTCCATTTTTCACATTTCATTCTTACAAATAGCTATTGAATTTTTCATGTCAGTATTCACACAGCAGTTTCTGCTATTCCATGTATTCCCCTTCCATAGTCACTGGTGTGCATACCTTATCTCCCCATAGTGATGTTTTTTAGGTTTTTTGCACCCAGTTCAGACATAGAATGGAGTTCCAAACGTTATTCCTTAATGTTAGTAGTTTTTCGTTTGTGAACCCTCCCCATACACACCTATTGCCAATCCACATTATACGCATATATAGCCTGGGTCTCAGCGTCCCATACACGGTAAGTTTTTTAACTGCATGAGAGGACACACACAAGCTAGGGACCCCAACGTAGAGAAATACTTTGGCGTAGTGTTGGGGCTCTTCTGCATTGATCAATTCAGTAGCTAAATTTCTCTTTATTCATATATTCATGGCAGTAATGCAGGTTCCATTTTTCACATTTCATTCTTACAAATAGCTATTGAATTTTTCATGTCAGTATTCACACAGCAGTTTCTGCTATTCCATGTATTCCCCTTCCATAGTCACTGGTGTGCATACCTTATCTCCCCATAATCCCTGCATGTAGGCTGACTCTGTAAAGAGCACCATCATGCAGGGAGGGGGAGCTGAGCATGTGCCCGAGCATCTCGCCGGTACTCGGCGCTCGCCGGCTATACCTAGTACTGAGATGCTCGGGCAAGCACTAAGTACAGGCAAGAATGCTAACACTACAGGACCTTGCATGACGTCATAGTCATGTGACCAGTCTGTAGTTAATGAGATAATACAACATTCACACGTGACTGGTCACATGAATATGACATCACGGAAGGTCCTATCGTCAGCGATGGTTACCGGTAGGGCACAGAGATGATCTGATTCGGAAGCAGAAGCCGCGGGAGACAGAGTGCAGGACGCATTGTGGGTCCTCTAAGTATAATGACAATGTTTATTATTAACTGTCTTCTTTATTTTACAGTCCCCCACTGCCCCATCCCATAACTGTAAAGTCCAAGATTGGTGATCGGACGCAAAATCGTGTTATCGCGATCCCAATCTCGATTTTTACTAAATAATACGATGAGTTTCCCCAATCCCGACCATCACTACTTCCTTTATATACTGTAGATCATTTATTAAAAGGTTGAACAACACTGGAGCCAAGTCAGAGCCTTGTGGAACTTCACTTGAAACACTCTTCTAATTGGATGTGCAACTATTTATTACCACTCTTTGATGATTATATGATTGTATGATTACTGAGCCAGTTATGAATCCACCTAATCGTAGCATTGTCAATTCCATACTTGGTCATTTTTCAATTAGGATAGTATGAGATACTTTATCAAATGCTTTGCTGATGTTGAGATATACTATATCTACCTCACTTTCTTGATCTAGCTAATCACTAATTCCATCAAAGAAGGAAACTAATTAGTTTGGCATGACTTTTTTTGCTGCAAACCCATGCTGGCTCTGGTTAATTACTGTATTATTGGATCATTGTCATGTTGGAAAATTGCACATCTGTCAATGTTACAGAGTGATGGTAGCATATTCTATTACAATATAGTGCAGTACATCTGTGAATTCATGATATCATCAAGGAAATGTAGTTTCCTGACACCAGAAGCATTAATACAGCCTCCGATAAGGACACTGCCACCACCATGATTCACTGTAGGCACCATATATTTTTCTTTGTACTCCTTATGTTTGCCATACAGTTTTGAAGCCATCAGTTCAAAAAGCATTTATAATGTTCCAATCACTCCACAGTATAGAGTCACAGTGCCAGAGGTTACAATTCAATTCCTCCCTGTATATATATATATATATATATATATATATATATATATTGCTCAAAAAAATAAGGGGAACACTAAAATACCATTTTATTGTTTAAGTGTTCCCTTTATTTTTTTGAGCAGTATATATATATATATATATATATATATATATATATATATATATATATATATATACTAGCTGTAGTACCCGGGAGTTGCCCGGGATAGTAACTGTCTCTTTGTCTCTCTCCCAGTCTGTCTGTGTGTTGCTGTCTGTCTGTCTCGCTGTCTGTCTCTTTCCTTGTCTGTCTGTTTCTATCTCTCTGTTTGTATTTGCATCACTCTATCTGTCTCAATTAGAGATGAGCGAACTGGTCCCGGTTCGGCTCGAGATCGGTTCGCCGAACGGAGGTCCCGTTCGAGTTCGGTTCGTCGAACGTTCGACGAACCAAACTCGAGCCAATAGGCTATAATGGGAGGCAATCACAAACACATAAAAATGCATGATAAATGTACACAAACAGTTAATAAACATTGCCATAACACTTACCGGTCCCCGCGATCCCTCCTGCACTCTGTCTCCTGCCGCTATTCCATCCGATGATCGCTGAATCCTCCCGGCGACCGGCACTGCCAGCAGTGATGCAGGACCTATCGTGACGTCAAAATAGCCATGTGACCAGTCACGTGGCTATTATCTCATTGGCTACAGACTGGTCACATGACTATGACGCGTCATGTAGGACCTGCGAGTGCATCTCTCCGGTACACGGTGCAAATATGTGTATCGCCGTGTACCGGCGACATGCTCTAGCACACGGTCCACTCCCCATTCCGTTAGGGACCGGCTGACACAGCCGGTCATTAACGGAGATCACCGTTGCCATAGCAACGCAGTTAGCGGTGACATCACCGCTAACCGCGGCTCCGGGAGCACCGTTGCTATGGTAACGCGTCTGTCAGCGTTACCGCTGTCACCGCTGACAGCCAGCACTGATCACTCACGGAGTGAAGGCTGCACGATTGTAGTGAGCATTGTAGTGAGGATGAGGTTCCCCAGCCCCAAGTGATGAGCTGGTGCACATCATCCTCACTACAATCGTCACTACAACTACACTAGAAAGAAGACAGAAGAGCAGGATCGTGGAGGGCTGACAGGGGGTAATAAAGATGGAGTCTCTAATGTGTCTGTGTATTTATTTCTATTAAAGTATTTTTTCTCTGTGTGGTGTTTTTTTTAACCCTTTATTGGAGATTCTTAATGGCCGGGTCAAACGTGCCTGACATTAAGAATCTCTGGCTTAATACTGGCTAGTAAAACAAAGCCAGTATTAACTCATGATTACCCAACAAGCCACCCGGCTCCAGGGCTGTTGGAAGAGTTGGATACAGCGCCAGATGATGGCGCTTCTATGAGAGCGCCATTTTCTGGGACGGCTGCGGACTGTAATTCGCAGCAGAGGCGCCCAGAAACCTCGGGCTAACCTGTGCTGCGGATTCCAATCCCCAGCTGCCTAGTTGTACCCGGCTGGATACAAAAATGGGGCGAAGCCCACGTCATTTGTTTTTTAATTATTTCATGAAATAAGTGAAATAATTAAAAAAAAAACGGGCTTCCCTATATTTTTGGTTCCCAGCCGGGTACAAATAGGCAACTGGGGGTTGGAGGCAGCCCGTGGCTGCCTGCTGTACCTGGCTAGCATACAAAAATATGGCGAAGCCCACGTCATTTTTTTGGTGGGCAAAAAAATTCTGCATACAGTCCTGGATGGAGTATGTTGAGCCTTGTAGTTCTGCAGCTGCTGTCTGCTCTTCTCCATGCAGACAGACAGCAGCTGCAGAACTACAAGGCTCAGGATACTCCATCCAGGACTGTATGCAGAAGTTTTTTGCCCCCTAAAAAAATTATGTGGGCTTCGACATATTTTTGTATGGTAGCCAGGTACAGCAGGCAGGTACGGCTGCCCCCAACCCCCAGTTGCCTATTTGTACCCGGCTGGGAACCAAAAATAAAGGGAAGCCCTTTTTTTATTATTTCATGAATTTCATGAAATAATTAGAAAACAAATGACGTAGGCTTCGCCCCATTTTTGTGTCCAGCCAGGTACAACAAGGCAGCTGGGGATTGGAATCCGCAGCACAGGTTGGCCTGAGCTTTCTGGGCCCCACTGCTGCGAATTGCAGTCTGCAGCCGCCTCAGAAAATGGCATTTTCATAGAAGCGCCATCTTCTGGCGCTGTATCCAACTCTTCCAGCACCTGCCTGCTATACCTGGCTAGCATACAAAATATGGCGAAGCTCACGTCCTTTTTTTGTAGTTTTTTGGCAAAAAAAATAAAAAATGCTTCCCTGGATTTTCCATTGCCAGTGAAGGTAACACCAAGCAGTGGGGGTTAGCAGCCAGTAGCTGCTTGGATTACCCTTAGCTAGCAATACAAAAAATGCAGCGGGAGCCCATATATATTTTTTTAATTATTTATTTAAATAACTACAAATAAAATGGGCTTCCCTGTATTTTGATTGCTGGACATCACAGTGCTGTAAAAATAAATCTTTAAAAAAATGACGTAGCGCTCCGCGGTATTTTTGATTCTCAGCGCAGATAAAGCAGACAGCTATGGGTTGCCACCCCCATCTGCCTGCCGTTACCTTGGTTGGCAATCAAAATACAGGGAAGCCCATTAATTTTTTCTATTTAAAAAATAGTTAAAAAAAAAAATGACGTTGGGTCCCCCCATTTTTGATAGCCAGCTAGGGTAAAGCAGACGGCTGTAGCCTGAAAACCACAGCTGGCAGCTTTACCGTGGTTGGGGATCCAATGTGGAGGTCCCCTCAGGCTCTTTTTTATAATTATTTTATAAATATTAATAATTACACAATAAAAGTAGGGTCCCCCCTAAATTGGATCACCAGCCAAGGTAAAGCGGACAGCTGTGGTCTGGTATTCTCAGGGTGGGAAGGTCCATAGTTATTGGGCCTTCACAGCCTAAAAATAGCAGGCCGCAGGCACCCCAGACGTGGCGCATCCACTAGATGCGCCAATCCGGGCGCTTCACCCCAGCTCATCCCGTGCCCTGGTGCAGTGGCAAACGGGGTAATAAATCGGGTTGATACTAGCTGTAAAGTCACCTGAGATCAAGCCCAGCAGTTTGTGATGTCATGGCGTCTATTAGATACCCAACATCATAAACTGTCAGTACTAACAAAAAAAAAAAAATCGACAAAAGAAATTTATTTGAAAAAACAGTCCCCAAAACATTTCGTCTTTCACCAATTTATTGTAAGAAAAAAAATAAAGGGGTCCCACGACGACTCTGGACCGTCTGGAATATGGGGGGGAGACACTCAGGGAACGTATCCCCCATTTTCTAGGAGTGCGGACCCTTCATGTGAGGAGTGTGGGTGCAATGAATCTGCACTCACTCTTCTCGGGTCCACAGCAGCAGAGTTTATGTCGTAATGGTTGCTACCAAAGCTGCAATGCCCTGCTCATGAGGTAAGGGCATGCCTAATCAGGAGAACTACTGTAGAGGAAGCTCTGCTCACTGGTATATAGGTGCTCAGAGGAAATAATAGATAAAATTAGTGAGTAACCTCGGCACTCTAAATCTCCCAGACTAAGTCAGTAAGTCACAACGGATAGTAATGCAAAATCACTCTTTATTGGTCCGTATTAAGAAAAACATTTTTTTTCATAAGCATATATGTTTTTGTCCAAAACAAGTTACAAATGACGTTTCGGCCTGAGCCTTCGTCAGATTGGACTTATCTGCATGTAATCCTGAAAAATGACAATAATCAGTATCACATAAGAGTGAGAGAACTATAACATAAACTCGAACAATGTAGAGGTACAATTGGGATGCAGCAAAAAAATTGCAACACAGCAAGAAATGAAACACATGATACAAATGTCATAATACAGTACAAGGACAATATAGTAATGACAAATATGGGGTCAGAGTAGGCTTAGACAGCTCTGGTACAAAAGAGATGTCAATCATAAAGTAACATGTGCAGTAGGTGTAGAGCTACAGTATGCATGGCAGAGCTAATGGGTAGACCGACCATAGAAAAAGTAGAGAAAAAGTGGAGAAAAAATGTAGAAAAAGTGGAGAAAAAGTGGAGAAAAAATGGAGAAAAAATGGAGAAAAAGTGGAGAAAAAGTGGAGAAAAAGTGGAGAAAAAATGGAGAAAAAGTGGAGAAAAAGTGGAGAAAAAGTAGAGAAAAAATGGAGAAAAAATGGAGAAAAAGTGGAGAAAAAGTGGAGAAAAAGTGGAGAAAAAATAAAGAAAAAATGGAGAAAAAGTGGAGAAAAAGTGGAGAAAAAGTGGAGAATAAGTGGAGAAAAAATGGAGAAAAAAATGGAGAAAAAGTGGAGAAAAAGTGGAGAAAAAGTGAAGAAAAAGTGGAGAAAAAAAGGAGAAAAAGTGGAGAAAAAGTGGATAAAAAGTGGATAAAAAGTGGATAAAAAGTGAAGAAAAAGTGGAGAAAAAGTGGAGAATAAGTGGAGAAAAAATGGAGAAAAAGTGGAGAAAAAGTGGAGAAAAAGTGGAGAAAAAGTGGAGAATAAGTAGAGAAAAAATGGAGAAAAAAATGGAGAAAAAAATGGAGAAAAAGTGAAGAAAAAGTGGAGAAAAAGTGGAGAAAAAGTGGAGAATAAGTGGAGAAAAAATGGAGAAAAAAATGGAGAAAAAGTGGAGAAAAGTGGAGAAAAAGTGGAGAAAAAGTGGAGAAAAAATGGATAAAAAGTGGAGAAAAAGTGAAGAAAAAGTGGAGAAAAAGTGGAGAATAAGTGGAGAAAAAAATGGAGAAAAAAATGGAGAAAAAGTGGAGAAAAAGTGGAGAAAAAGTGGAGAAAAAATGGAGAAAAAATGGAGAAAAAGTGGAGAAAAAGTGGAGAAAAAGCGGAGAATAAGTGGAGAAAAAGTGGAGAATAATTGGAGAAAAAATGGAGAAAAAATGGAGAAAAAAATGGAGAAAAAGTGGAGAAAAAGTGGAGAATAAGTGGAGAAAAAAATGGAGAAAAAGTGGAGAAAAAGTGGAGAAAAAGTGGAGAAAAAGTGGAGAAAAAATGGAGAAAAAATGGAGAAAAAGTGGAGAAAAAGTGGAGAAAAAGTGGAGAATAAGTGGAGAAAAAATGGAGAAAAAAATGGAGAAAAAGTGGAGAAAAAGTGGAGAAAAAGTGGAGAAAAAGTGGAGAAAAAAATGGAGAAAAAGTGGAGAATAATTGGAGAAAAAATGGAGAAAAAATGGAGAAAAAAATGGAGAAAAAGTGGAGAAAAAGTGGAGAATAAGTGGAGAAAAAAATGGAGAAAAAGTGGAGAAAAAGTGGAGAAAAAGTGGAGAAAAAGTGGAGAAAAAATGGAGAAAAAATGGAGAAAAAGTGGAGAAAAAGTGGAGAAAAAGTGGAGAATAAGTGGAGAAAAAATGGAGAAAAAAATGGAGAAAAAGTGGAGAAAAAGTGGAGAAAAAGTGGAGAAAAAGTGGAGAAAAAAATGGAGAAAAAGTGGAGAAAAAGTGGAGAAAAAGTGGAGAAAAAGTGGAGAAAAAATGTAGAAAAAGTGGAGTAAAAGTGGAGAAAAAATGGAGAAAAAGTTGAGAAAAAGTGGAGCACCCTTTGGTGCCTTTCATGTGGCACTAAGGGGGCTTAGCTTTGTATTTAGCCAAAAATTTTTTAAAAAAAATGACGTAGGGTTCCCCCTAGTTTTGTAGCCAGCTAGGGTAAAGCAGACGGCTGCAGCCTGCAGACCACAGCTGGCAACCTCACCTTGGCTGGTAATCCAAAACTGAGGGCACCCCACGCTGTTATTTTAAATTAAATAAATAATTTTAAAAAAAAAACACGTAGGGGTCCCCCCAAAATTGGATCACCAGCCAAGGTAAAGCAGACAGCTGGGGCCTGATATTCTCAGACTAGGGAGGTCCATGGTTATTGGACTCTCCCCAGCCTAAAAATAGCAGGCCGCAGCCGCCCCAGAAGTGGCGCATCCATTAGATGCGCCAATCCTGGTGCTTCGCCCCAGCTCATCCCGCGCCCTGGTGCGGTGGCAAACGGGGTAATATATGGGGTTAATACCAGATGTGTAATGTCACCTGGCATCAAGCCCTGGGGTTGGTGAGGTCAGGCGTCTATCAGATACCCGACATCACCAACCCAGTCAGTAATAAAAAAAAGTAGACGACAAACACATTTTTATTTGAAAAAACACTCCCCAAAACATTCCCTCTTTAACCAATTTATTAGAATGAAAAACAAATTCAGGTCTGGTGTAATCCAAGGGGTTGCCATGACGATCCACACTGTCCCAGTCAATGAAGAGCAGGATGTTCCCCATTGGCTGGGAGAGCAGTGCAGTGACCTGAGCTAACATCAATGGGTCAGCCCAGGTCACTGCAGGGGATGACAAGTGCTGCTGTCAGCGAGGTACATTACCTGCGCTGATCTCCAGCACACTGACAGCCCCTGTCACTGAGTTCAATGACCGGCGCCTTCACTCCAAGTATCGCGAGAGGCCCGTGACGTCACCGCTAGTCAGTCTCGGGTCGGAAGCGAGAGAAGGGATGTGACAAGCGGCGGCCATGGAGGAGCGAGCTGAGCGGGGAAGTGTGGGTTTCCTGCACGTAACTAGGATAAACATCGGGTTACTAACCAAAGCGCTTTGGTTGGATACCCGATGTTTATCTTGGTTACCAGCTTCTGGCAGGCTGCCAGCGATGGCTCCTGCACACTGTAGCTGTAAAAAGCCCTGCTTTTTGCTGCTAGAACCGTTCTCGAACGTATCTAGAACTATCGAGCTTTTGCAAAAAGCTCGAGTTCTAGTTCGATCTCGAACAGCCCCCAAAATCACTCGAGCTTAGAACTGGAGAACCACGAACCGCGAACCGCGCTTAACTCTAGTCTCAATCTCAGCATCTGTCTGTCTCTCTCTGTCTCTTTGCCCGTCTGTCTCTTTGCCCGTCTGTCTCTATGCCCATCTGTCTCTTTGCCCGGCTGTCTCTTTCCTGGTCTGTCTCTTTCCTGGTCTGTCTCTTTCCAGGGCTCTCTCTTTCTAGAGCTCTCTCTTTCCAGGGCTGTCTCTTTGCCCGGCTGACTCTTTCCAGTGCTGTCTCATTTCAGGGCTGTCTATTTCCCCTTCTGTCTCTTTCCAGGTCCGTCTCTTTCCCCATCTGTCTCATTCCCTGTCTGTCTCTTTCCCCGGCTGTCTCTTTGCCCGTCTGTCTCTTTCCCCGTCTGTCTTTTTCCCCATTTGTCTCTTTCCAGGTCTGTCTCTTTGCCCATCTGTCTCTTTCCCCGTCTGTCTCTTTCCAGGGCTGTCTCTTTCCAGGGCTGTCTCTCTACAGGGCTGTCTCTTTGCCCGTCTGTCTCTTTTCCCGTCTGTCTATTTGCCCTTCTGCCTTTTTGCCCGTCTGTCTTTTTGCCCATCTGTCTCTTTGCCCGTCTGTCTGTTTGCCCATCTGTCTATTTGCCCTTCTGCCTCTTTGCCCGTCTGTCTTTTTGCCCACCTGTCTCTTTGCCCGTTTGTCTCTTTGCCTGTCTGTCTCTTTGCCCAGTCTGTCTCTTTCCCCGGTCTGTCTCTTTGCCTATCTGTCTCTTTGCCCGTCTGTCTTTTTACCCATCTGTCTCTTTGCCCGTCTGTCTCTTTGCCCGTCTGTCTCTTTGCCTGTCTGTCTCTTTGCCCAGTCTGTCTCTTTCCCCGGTCTGTCTCTTTGCCTTTCTGTCTCTTTGCCCATCTGTCTCTTTGCACATCTGTCTCTTTCCAGGGCTAACTCTTTGCCCATCTGTCTCTTTGCCCGTCTGTCTCTTTGTCCGTCTGTCTCTTTGCCCGTCTGTCTCTTTCCCCGTCTGTCTTTTTCCCCATTTGTCTCTTTCCATGTCTGTCTCTTTGCCCATCTGTCTCTTTCCCCGTCTGTCTCTTTCCAGGGCTGTCGCTTTCCAGGGCTGTCTCTCTCCAGGGCTGTCTCTTTGCCCGTCTGTCTCTTTTCCCGTCTGTCTATTTGCCCTTCTGCCTCTTTGCCCTTCTGCCTCTTTGCCCGTCTGTCTTTTTGCCCGTCTGTCTCTTTGCCCGTCTGTCTCTTTGCCCTTCTGCCTCTTTGCCCGTCTGTCTTTTTGCCCATCTGTCTCCTTGCCCGTTTGTCTCTTTGCCTGTCTGTCTCTTTGCCCAGTCTGTCTCTTTCCCCGGTCTGTCTCTTTGCCCATCTGTCTCTTTGCCCGTCTGTCTTTTTTCCCATCTGTCTCTTTGCCCGTCTATCTCTTTGCCCGTCTGTCTCTTTGCCTGTCTGTCTCTTTGCCCAGTCTGTCTCTTTCCCCGGTCTGTCTCTTTGCCCATCTGTCTCTTTGCCCATCTGTCTCTTTGCACATCTGTCTCTTTCCAGGGCTAACTCTTTGCCCGTCTGTCTCTTTGCCCGTCTGTCTCTCTGTCCGTCTGTCTCTTTGCCCGTCTCTCTCTTTGAGCATCTGTCTCTCTCCAGGTCTGTCTCTTTCCCGCTCTGTCTCTTTCCTGCTCTGTCTCTTTCCCGCTGTGTCTCTTTCCAGGTCTGTCTCTTGGTGTCTGTCTCTTTCCAGGTCTGTCTCTTTGCCTGTCTGTCTCTTTGCCCATCTGTCTCTTTCCTCATCTGTCTCTTTCCCTGTCTGTCTCTGTCTGTGTCTCTGTCTGTCTCTCTCTATCCGTCACACCACCAACATCTTTTTACCTCATACATAAGCTTTGTATACTAACAGTTTATTTTGCTCCTATAGCAACCACTGACAGTTGCTATTAATAGCCCGTATCTCCCAGCTCCATTCAGTTTAATGGCTGCAGGATTTTTGTAGAATAACTGGAAAGCACGGGGCTAAATTTTGCCGCCCAAACATAGTCTATGACGTTCCCTGGGTCACATGGAGTTTCTGTGTAAAATTTCGTGATTGTACATGTGACAGTGCGGATTCCTGTAGCGGACACACACACACACACACACATACACTGAGCTTTATATAATATATATATATATATATATATATATATATATATATATATATATATATATATATATATATATATGTATATCATATATATCCTCGAGGGATTTGATATAACAGTTGCTTAAATTTACAACCAGAGCTAATGATATCTGTAGTGGAGGTTGGAAGTACAGTAAGGCTATGTTTCCACTATGAATGTTTAGTCAGTTTTTGATGTTGCAGATTTTCTACAGCATTTTTGTACCTACAGTGGAATGCAAAAGTCTGGTCAAATATACTGTTATTGTGAACAGTTAAGCAAGTTGAAGATGAAATTATCTCTAAGGACATAAAATTAAAGGGAACCAATCACCAGGATTTTCGTATATAACCTAAAGCTAGTGCATTACTGGCACTATCAGGCTGATTCTATACATACCTGTAGTGGTCAGCTCGGATATATAGGTTTTGAAATCCAAGAAAGTAAAATTTATAAAATCACCAGCTTCTTGAGTGACAGCAGCTGAGGATTAGATAATATCTGGGGGGAATTCATAGTTATCCCCTCCCTCTGTTAGAATTAGCATAAGTATTATACAATTGACCTAGCAGGACCTGTGGAGAGGTCATACCCATGTAACCAGAAGGGGTAGGGCCTCAGCCAACAAAGCTGATACAAGGAAGCCCCTTCTGGTCACATGGTTATTACCACATCACAGGTCCTACTAGGTCTATTGTAAAATACTTATGCTAATTCTAACCGAGGGAGGGGATAACTTTGAAATCCCCCAGATATTATTTGATCTTCAGCTGCTGTCACTCAAGAACCTGCTTATTTTATAAACTGTACTTTCTTGGATTTCAAAACCTATATATCCGAGCTGACTACTAAAGGTCAATAATTTGTTGAAATTTCATGAAATCCATTCTCCTCTCTACCAGTTAAATGTTCCCTGTGTCATTGGCTGAATACCAACCCAAAGCATTATTGATCTACCCCCAAGCTTAATGGTTGGTGATATGTTCTTTCCTGAAATTATGTGCCTTTTTTTCTCCACACATACCTTTTTTCTCCACACATTGATCATTGTGGCCAAAGAATTCTTTATTAACCTCATCGGTCCACAGTACTTGTTTCCAAAAACCAGTCTTGTTTAGATGTTCTTTTGCATACTTCTGATTTTGCATTTTATGGTGAGGATACAGAAGAGGTTTTCTTTTGATGACTCTTCCATGAGGACTATATTTGTATAGGAGTCTCTGAACAGTAGAACAATGTACTGTGGCGGCCTGGACAAGCCAGGTCGTCACAGGTACTACACCAACACACCCTACACCCCGGCTAGGCACACCTAAGTCAAACACAAATCCTTGTTGCCTTCCTCCAGGGGCTGATGTCCACACCAGGGGGTGGGCCACGCGGTTGGTCCCGCCCACCGAGAAGTTCACAGTCCTGGAGGCGGGAAGAGTTTCAGAACAGTTTTGGAGAGGGAAGTGGTAGTAGAGGAGACTGACCGTGCACCCAGCAAGGTTGGCAGACGGTGGTGACCATCTGCAGGAGAAGCTGATTGGAGTGAACCGTACGGACCGGGGATGGGCGGTGGCCCGCCGGTACCGGATCGGGGAGTGAAGAGAAGCCAGCACCATTCAGCAGGGCCTACGGACCCCGACCAGGCTAGGAGTCGCTGTAAAACCAGTCAAATCCGTTAGCAAAGGGAACCTCCGGGGTTTCCCAGCAGTCAAGACCCGATTGAAGGCAACAGCTCACACCGTAGAGGGAAACACAGTCACCGCCAAGGCTACAGTTCCCAGGGCCAGAGCCTGCGGGCAAAAGGGGCTCCCTCAGCATCCATCCAAGCTGGGGAGCGGGTTACCGGTGGGAAGCCATTGGAACCGTAAACACAACACAGGTGCAGGGAAAGGCAGTCACCATCAACCTACCGGAAGGAGAACAACCGCAGCCGCCTGTGGGACCCGTCCATCCAGCCGTTTGTTTGACAAGAGACTCTGTTTGAATTACTGGCTGAGTGAGTACCACCGTACCATGTGGCACAGCGCTGCCCCCGCGACCCTGCACCTCACCAGGCCCCGTAACCCGCCTGCCATCCCTAAAACCCTCACCGGGGCCCTGGGACCGCCAACCCCCTACCACGGAGGGGAGAACCAACATCCAGGCTGCTCCCTGTCATCGCTCCCGGGATCCCCATCCAGAGCAGCGGTGGTGTTACAACTTCACCACAACCGTGGGTGGCATCACGGACAATATCCCCAAACCACACACCAACCCCCCTTTCACTCATGGGCGAGGAACGCCGCTCGAGTCCTCGGGATCCGGCCCACCGCTCGAGCCACCACCGAGCAGCAGTAGCAGCCGGACCCGAGCAGTGGGTGAGCGCAGCGTCCCCTCCTCTGCCCGCGACAGTACCACAACTTCATAGTCTGGCAAATGTTCCTGATGGTCTTTTGCAGTCAATCGATAGGGGGAGGAAGGGGTCTGATTTGCCTCTCTAGCAATCCTACGAGCAGCTCTCACAGGCATTTTGCGCTGTCTTCCAAACCTTATCTTTCTTCCTCTGTTCTTGTTAACTGCCATTTCTTATTTACATTTTGAACTGAGAAAAGAGAAACTTGAAAATGCTTTGCTATCTTCTTATAGCCTTCTCCTGCATTGTGGGCCTCCATCATTTTCATTTTCAGAGTGCTAGGCAGCTGCTAAGAAATCCTTGGCTGATATATTTTGGCACAAGGTTAGAGGAGGCTGGATTTTTATAAAGGTGTGAAATTTTTCATCACCTGGCCTTTCCTAATGATTATAGTGAACAAGGCATAACCCTAACAGGCTAATTAAGGTCTGAAACTTTAGTCCATGTAATCTGAGCACACAAACCTCTAAGTGTGTCCAAACGTTTGCATCGGCCGATTTTCCTGCATGTAATTTTAAAAATGTAAAAAATGAAAATATAAACATTCTTTTGCCTAAAATACAAAGAAAATGGGCCCTCTTTAAGTTGCTTAACTGTTCACAATAACAGTAATTTTCACTAGAGGTGCCCAAACTTATATACAGTGGGTACAGAAAGTATTCAGACCCCCGTAATTTTTTCACTCTTTGTTTCATTGCAGCTATTTGGTTAATTCAAAAAAATTCATGTTTTTCTCATTAATGTACACTCTGCACCCCATCTTGACAGAACTCCCCCCCCCCAGAAACGTAGACATTTTTGCAAATTTTTTAAACAAGAAAAACGAAAATATCACATGGTCATAAGTATTCACACCCTTTGCTCAGACACTCATATTTAAGTCACACGCTGCCCATTTCCTTGTGATCCTCCTTGAGATGGTTCTACTTCTTCATTGGAGTCCAGCTGTGTTTAATTAAACTGATAGGACTTGATTTGGAAAGGCACACACCTGTCTATATAAGACCTCACAGCTCACAGTGCTTGTCAAACCAAATGAGAATCATGGGATCAAAGGAACTGCCCAAGAAGCTCAGAGACAGAATTGTGGCAAGGCACAGATCTGGCCAAGGTTATAAAAAGAATTTCTGCAGTACTCAAGGTTCCTAAGAGCACAGTGACTTCCATAATCCATAAATGGAAGAAGTTTGGGACCACCAGAATTCTTCCTAGACCTGGCCGTCCAGCCAAACTGAGCAATCGTGGGAGAAGAGCCTTGGTGAGAGAGGTAAAGAAGAACCCAAAGATCACTGTGGCTGAACTCCAGAGATGCAGTAGGGAGATGGGAGAAAGTTCCACAAAGTCAGCTATCACTGCAGCCCTCCACCAGTTGGGCTTTTATGACAGAGTGGCCCAACAGAAGCCTCTACTCAGTGCAAAACATATGAAAACCCGCATAGAGTTTGCAAAAAAACACATGAAGGACTCCCAGACTATGAGAAATAAGATTCTCTGGTAGGATGATAGGAGGAGATAGAACTTTTTGGTGATAATTCTAAGCGATATGTGTGGAGAAAACCAGGCACACCTCATTATCTGCCCAATACAATCCCAACAGTGAAATATGGTGGTGGCAGTATCATGCTATGGCGGTGTTTTTCAGCTGCAGGGACAGGATGAGTTGTTGCAATTGGAGGAAAGATGAATGCGGCCAAGTACAGAGATATCCTGGAAGAATACCTCTTCTAGAGTGCTCTGGACCTCATTTTTGACTGAAAATTCACATTCCAACAAGTCAATGACCCTAAACACCCAGACCATTCTTGACTGGCCCAGCCAGAGCCCTGACCTAAACCCAATTGAGCATCTCTGGAGAGACCTGAAAATGGCTCTCCAACAATGTTCACCGTCCAACCTGACGGAACTGGAGAGGATCTGCAAGGAAGAATGGCAGAGGACCCTCAAATCCAAGTGTGAAAAACTTGTAGCATCATTCCCAAGAAGACTCATGGCTGCACTAGCTCAAAAGGGTGCTTCTACTCAATAGTGAGCAAAGGGTCTGAATACTTATGACCATGTGATATTTCATTTTTTCGTTGATTAATAAATTTGTAAAATTTCTACATTTCTGGTTTTTTTTCTGTCAAGATGGAGTGAATTTACCAAATAGCTTCAATGAGACAGAGTGAAAAATTTAAAGCGTCTGAACACTTTCCGTACCCACTAAATATATATATATATGCACACATATACAGTTGAATGAAATCAGAATAAATGTTTCCCATTTTAGGTTAATTAGGAACCAAAATTATTTACACTTGCCAAGTGCCACAATAATGGGAGAGAGAATGTTTTAAGGCATTTTTATGGCTGGCCATATATACTATATATATATATATATATATATATATATATGTGTATATATATATATATATATATATATATGTATATATATATATATATATATATATATATATATATATATATATGTGTATATATATATATATATATATATATATATATATATATATATATATATATATTGCAAAAACAAAATAACTGCATCTCCAAATATAGCAAGTATCAACAAGTGGTAACTGCTAAAACTACTACAAACACAGTCAAGGAGATACAGCAGCACTCTAAAAGCGCTAAGACATATGCAAACATAGAATATGTGACATTTCAACTGCGTCTAAAATATGCATAGAAATATGAAAGTTCTTTGCGCAAAAATTGGCCAATTCTTGTATACCCATGAACCGCGTTATAGTGACCTTTCTTTGGTGGGACCCTATATTATTGTTATGCCTCTCCTGAACTTCAAATCTAAAATATATGGGTATATGGACAGATAGGATCAAGTATTAATTAAAAACACCCTGTGACTGATGGGCTGAGAGCACAGTCAGAATAGATGACTGCTTTCACCTTAAATATCTACTGCCCATATATTGTAGATTTATAGTCCAGGAGAGACATGACATAAAACCATATTAAGTAAATATTATATAGTAGTTATGTAGTTTAAATGTCATATCTTCTATGTTTGCATACTTTCTATATAAGCGCCTACAGAGGCTGCTGTATCTCTTTGTGATATATATATATATATATACTAGAAGGTGGTCCGATTCTACGCATCGGGTATTCTAGAATTTACGTATTGTGTAGTTCATGTATGATTTTTGTTATATATATATATAGATGTTGTTGTGTGTAGTTACCAAGTGTTTGTGTAGGGCGCTGTACATGTTCTGGGTGTTGTCTGGGTGTGGCGGGGGGTGAGAGCGGTGTTGTTTGTGTGTGGCGTTGTGTGTGTTGCGTGTGTTGCGTTGTTTGTGGAGCACTATGTGTCTGTAGCATTGTGTGTGTGTTGCGTGGTTTGTGTGTGTTTTGGGGGAGGTATGTTTTGTGCAGTGTGTGTGTTGCGCGGTATGTGCGTATATTTATGTATGCCGCGGTGTTTGTGTGTTGGGTGTTGTGTGTGTGCAGCGTTGTCTGTGTGTGTGGGTGTCTGTGTAGGGCGGTGTTTGTGTTTCCCAGTGTGTGTGTGTTGTGCAGTGTGCGTGTGTGTGTGTGTTGGGGGGAGGTGTGCACCTCCCATCATGCTCCATCCCCCATGCTGCGCACCCCCCATCGTGCTCCATCCCCCATGCTGCGCACTCCCCATCATGCTCAATCCCCCAAGCTGCGCACCCCCCATCGTGCTCCATCCCCTAAGCTGCGCACCCCCCATCGTGCTCCATCCCCCATGCTGCGCACCCCCCATCGTGCTCAATCCCCCAAGCTGCGCACCCCCCATCGTGCTCCATCCCCTAAGCTGCGCACCCCCCATCGTGCTCCATCCCCCATGCTGCGCACCCCCCATCGTGCTCCATCCCCTAAGCTGCGCACCCCCCATCGTGCTCCATCCCCCATGCTGCGCACCCCCCATCGTGCTCAATCCCCCAAGCTGCGCACCCCGCATCGTGCTCCATCCCCTAAGCTGCGCACCCCCCATCGTGCTCCATCCCCCATGCTGCGCACCCCCCATCGTGCTCCATCTCCCATGCTGCGCACTCCCCATCTTGCTCCATCCGCCATGCTGCGCACTCCCAAACGTGCTCCATCTCCCATGATGCGCACTCCCCATCGTGCTCCATCCGCCATGCTGCGCACTCCCAAACGTGCTCCATCCGCCATGCTGCGCACTCCGAAACGTGCTCCATCCGCCATGCTGCGCACTCCGAAACGTGCTCCATCCGCCATGCTGCGCACTCCCAAACGTGCTCCATCCGCCATGCTGCGCACTCCCAAACGTGCTCCATCCGCCATGCTGCGCACTCCCAAACGTGCTCCATCCGCCATGCTGCGCACTCCAAAACGTGCTCCATCCGCCATGCTGCGCACTCCCAAACGTGCTCCATCCGCCATGCTGCGCACTCCCAAACGTGCTCCATCTGCCATGCTGCGCACTCCCAAACGTGGTCCATCCGCCATGCTGCGCACTCCCAAACGTGGTCCATCTTCCATGCTGCGCACTCCCAAACGTGGTCCATCCGCCATGCTGCGCACTCCCAAACGTGCTCCATCCGCCATGCTGCGTACTCCCAAACGTGCTCCATCCCCATGCTGGCCGCAGCATCAGCCTCTGTGCCCGCAGCATCAGCCTCTGTGCCTGCAGCATCAGCCTCTCTGCCCGCAGCATCAGCCTCTCTGCCCGCAGCATCAGCCTCTATGCCCGCAGCATCAGCCTCTATGCCCGCAGCATCAGCCTCTGTGCCCGCAGCATCAGCCTCTGTGCCCGCAACACCAGCCTATGTGCCCGCAGCATCAGCCTCTGTGCCCGCAGCATCAGCCTCTGTGCCCGCAGCATCAGCCTATCTGCCTGCAGCATCAGCCTCTGTGCCCGCAGCATCAGCCTCTGTGCCCGCAGCATCAGCCTCTGTGCCAGCAGCATCAGCCTCTGTGCCCGCAGCATCAGCCTCTGTGCCCGCAGCATCAGCCTCTGTTCCCGCAGCATCAGCCTCTGTGCCCGCAGCATCAGCCTCTGTGCCCGCAGCATCAGCCTCTGTGCCCGCAGCATCAGCCTCTCTGCCCGCAGCATCAGCCTCTGTGCCCGCAGCATCAGCCTCTATGCCCGCAGCATCAGCCTCTCTGCCCGCAGCATCAGCTTCTGTGCCCGCAGCATCAGCCTCTCTGCCCGCAGCATCAGCCTCTATGCCCACAGCATCAGCCTTTTCTGTCCCCAGCATCAGCCTCTCTCCTCCCAGCCTACCCCAGCCTCAGCCTCCCCCAACATCAGCCTCTCTTCTCTCAGCCTCCACCCTCCCAGCCTTCCCCAGGATCAGCCTCTCTCCTCCCAGCCTCCTCCAGCACGCCGTGCTCCTCTGCCGACACTCACAGATCCGATCATATACACTCACACACACACACACACCCACCCGATCGCATACACTCACACCCACCCGATCGCATACACTCACGCACACACACATTGACGATATTACACATACGCGCTCATACTCACAACATCCGGAGATACCACATGCTTCTGGCCATGTGATCCTCCGGCAGGTCCTGAAAGCTCACAGCACAGTATCGCGGCCGAGAAGCAAGCAATATCCCAGGATGTTGTGAGTGTGTGGATGTGATGTGTGTGTGAGGTGTGTGTGAGAGTGAGTGTGATGTGTGTGTGTACTCACCTGGGGCTCCGTGTCAGTTGGGGGAATGCGTGCGGGGGGCGGGGCCAGAGCGAGCGTGCATTGCGTAAGGGGGCGGGGCCTGCAGAGAGCCGGGGCGAGAGGCCAATCCGTGTGGGGGGGCGGGGCCATGGCGAACCCAGCGGCCAATCAGCTTTGTGTCACCGTAAGGACACAATTTTGGAGCATGACAGACAGACAGACAGAATAAGGCAATTATATATATAGATATATATATATGTAGACCAGCAGCTTTTCTTTCTTGTATGAGAAGAAACTAATTGCACCCAGTTGGTAATGACGGGCACTCATACCAAAATCAGATGATATCATATCCAGCAGACTGATGGAGAGGGTCCTTTTTTTTTAGTTTGAGAACAAAGGTAAATTCACTTTTAGAATTGTTGAGTTCCTATTTTCACCCTTTTGTCTAATTATTGATATTGAAAACGTATGCTTCCTAAATGACTAACTGTCTTGCAAGGCTGAACCATTTGTTAACACTTTGCTTTCCAACACACATCTATTATGATACATGTAACTGAATATTCTCTTTAGGCCTTACGTCTTTAAGTAGCACTGGTGACTACCTGTTATTTCCAGTCAAGACCAGTTAAACAGATTGTTCTATGTTGACTTGACAAATATAACAATTCCCATTTAAGTGTACGGGTAAAGCCATGCTGGTGGGTAAGGCCACCTTTCCATTCCTGGTGGAGCCGTCTTTGTCCTCCAGACAGATATGGCTCCCAGCGCTGGGCATATCCAACATTTTATACATTTCTCAAATGGGAACCTTTATCAAAAGCAGACAAAGTGCATTATTATTAAGAGGCTGTCCAGGTAACAATAAATATGTGTAGACTTATCTAACTACTCTTTATGAGCATCCTTGCACTATGGCTAATGAAGGAGGTTTCCAAATAGGCAATGTCCATATTCTCTAATATACCAGATGAGGCAATACCTTTAACACTAGAACTACTGAGGTAGTCATTTTGACTACTTTGCACCATGTATTTCTATATAGGTGTCACGAGTCCAGTAGTTCTAGTGTTAAGTTATGTGCAACATGGAATGTATTTCCTTTGGATCTCCATCAGTAGAGGTCCAGTAAATGATTCCACAGAGCTCTATACAGCAAGTGAAATAAGAATTGAACACTTCACCAATTTTCTAAGTAAATCTAATATATAAAGCTGAATGTATGTATGTATGTATGTGTGTATGTCTGGGATTGGCATCTGCACCGTCGCAGCTACAGCCACAAAATTTTGCACACTCACACGCCTGGACCCCGAGAGCGTCATAAGCTATGTTGTGAGGCGAAATTTTAAGCCCGGGCGTTCCAATTTACCAATCAATATTGCCCCTATCTACATAATGGGGAGAAAGTGAAACGAGAAGTGTATCCGCACCGTCGCATTTACAATCACAAAATTTTGCACAGACACCTCGTGTGACCCAGGGAATGTCGTAGTCTATGTTTTGACAGGAAAATTTAACCCCGCGCTTTACAGTTACTCTCCAAAAACATGCCTCCATTAAAGTAAATGGAGCCTGGAACTACAGGTTATTAGTAGGAGCTGTGATTGGTTGCTATAGGAACAAAAGACATTCATAGTATAAGAAGCTGATATGTGAGGTAATAAGATGTCGATGGGGAGACGGATAGAGAGAGACAGACAGAGAGACAGACAGGGAAAGAGACAGAGAGATTGAAACAGACAGGGAAAGAGACAGACAGATAGAGACAGAAAGAGACAGAGAGAGAGACAGAGACAGACAGGGAAAGAGACAGAGAGATAGAGACAGACAGGGATAGAGACAGACAGGGACAAACGGTGAAAGAGACAGACAGAGACAGACCTGGAAAGAGACAGACCTGGAAAGAGACAGACCGACATGCAGACAGGGACAGAGACATACAGACAGGGAAGGAGGAGACAGCCAGAGAGACAGATGAAGATAGATGGGGAAAGACACAGACCTTGATAGAGACAGACTGGGAAAGAGACAGAGAAATAGAGACAGACATAGATAGGCAGACAGGGAAAGAGACAGAGAAATAGAGACAGACATAGATAGGCAGACAAGAAAAGAAACAGAGAAATAGAGACAGACATAGATAGGCAGACAGGGAAAGAGACAGACAGGAAAAGACTCAGACAGACGGGGAAAGAGGCAGACAGGGAAAGAGGCAAGAGGGGAAAGAGGCAGACGGGAAAAGAGGCAGACGGAGCACATTACTTGGCCAATATAGTTAAATCTGTGTGGAATATCTGTGGTGTTGAAATATATGTTCTGAAATGCTTCTATTAGCTTAGTTTTTGCCTTTTAATAATTACATTTCTATTTGTTTTGTGGTTTTTGTGCACAATACATTTTTAATACATTCTATTTTGTTAACAGCAGTTATTAACCCGGGCAAAGCCGGGTAGTACAGCTAGTATATTTATAAAGGTGCTATTGCTATGAATTTATCACCAGATGTAGGTAACAACTTATCCAATCTAGGCGGGCAAAGAAATCAAACCATGATGTCCATATATTAAGTTATGTGTAATAATGAGAAATGACAAGGGAAAAAATATTGAACACACATACTAAAATGTATTTAATAGTTCTTACTAAGGCCTTTGCTATTGATACCAGTTTCAAGATGCCTCCTGTATGGAGAAACTAGTTGAATGCATTGCTCAGGTGGGACTTTAGCCCATTTCACCTACTGTATAGCACTGTAGATACCACTGAATATAATATACGTGAAAGCGGTGCATTTCACGGTGTGCACAACAAATGGTGAAAGTCGCATCTGGAACATAAGTTAACAATGTGCAGAAGTCAAACTCACAGCTCCTGTCGGCATACCGGCTTACAATGTTAATATTTTTTGCAGAATGTGCATGAGATTTCTAAAAATGTCATGCACTTTGCTGACACTAAAAAGATGCAGTGAATTCATTTTTGCCCAATACTTAACCTTAAAGTTTATGCCTTATACATCACATAGTGAATTTGGTTTGTCTGGAGCATTTAGCCTTGAGATATATGCACTTCGTTACTACGTGCTTCATCGAATTGTTTTCTTTAATTTACAACTACACATGTCTTCAATTAAACCATGTTCTGATACAAAGTAATTCATGGTTATGTTGTTCATATACTGAAAATAAAATGTTCCTAAATGTTTAAACATCTTTCCAAACACTGTCCACACAAGCTGCAGAATACTGGGAAAATAAGAATTTACCACTAGGTGGCAGAAGAGTCTCCCAAAAAAAAAGTCGCAAATGTAAATATTGTAGTAAGGAAATGCTTGTAAAGGTTCTAAATCCATTTTATAAACAAACAAGCGGTCATCTGGTTACATATAACACTAATATGTACTGGTGAGATATCTAATGATGGGAGAATTTCAGTAATCCTGAACACATATGTATACACAACAGGTGAGAGGTTTTAAATGTCACCAAAATTAAGATATTCCAGGACCGATAGAATTATCAAGAATATCTTGATATATTTATCTGCACGCTCAAAAACAAGTATTTATCTTATCAAAGGTAGACACTTAATGGAATGACCCCTTGTATTACGCATTATACATGCATATACTGGGCACATAGAAACCTGCATGGAAGCATACAGTATAATATATATATATATATATATATATATATATATATATATATATATATATATATATATAAAAGTATGTACATAAATATTACACATGTGCATTATACAATGTGACATTATCTTGATGTACTTGTTCCGATGACCAGACGATTTCTTTTAATTTACTCTTCATATTTGTGACATCAACCTAATTTTTTATTTTTATGTAGGCTTCGCTGTATGAGATCTTTTCTTAACTGTTTTTCTTAAATGTCATTTTAACAAACGTGTTACATTTCTGTTAACAATATATAAATTTGATGAAGAAAAAAAGCAGTCAATCCATTTACTTACACAATTTACTGATCACTATATATAAACTATTCACTGTATTGTGCAGATTGCTAAAATTACAGAAATACCAAATATGTTTGTATTAACCCCATCTGCTCGTCTTCTGTGGGACAGGAATGCAGAGCGCTAACCCTGCCCACAAAATAAGTTCTGAGCGCACTGGCCAGTGAGGACTCAATGGTACACTCATGCAGCATCACACTCACATGACATCACCCGGAAAAGCCGCAAACTCACCTAACAGGAGTGTCTCAGCTGCTTAGAAATACATGCAGCCAACCAACTCCTGTCAGGAGAGTGTGCGTCTGTGCGGGACGTGACGTGATGCGAGACTCGCGCAAGTCACTTGCAAGTCGCAAGTCGGAATGCGTGTCCTTGCAGTGCACACGGGTATTTAGAGCCTCAGCGGCCCCAGGAATCTGCTTGGGGCTGCAGAAAACTTCATGGGGGGGCCTCATATGGCCGGAGGTTCCTCACCCCTGATCTAAGGGGTAAAAACAAATTCAGAAGTTTGTCCAAAATAAGTGGCGTACTTTTTGCGCCATCTTCCACGACCTGCAGCATTCTCATTTTTCAGCATCTTTGGCTCATTGACATCTTATTTTTTGCACCTCGAGATGATATTTTTAATTGTACCATTTTTGTGCAGATGCTATGTTTTGTTCACCTGTTATTGCAGTTTTTGCAAAATTTGCAGCGACCTAAAAAAGTAATTTTGGCGTTTGGAATTGTTTTGCCGCTACGCCGTTTACAGATTGGATTGATTGATTTTATATTTTGATAGATCGGGCATTTCTGAACACGGCGATACCAAATGTGTGTATATTTTTTTTTAACCCTTTAATCTTCATTGGGTAAATGGGAGGTGATTTGAACTTTTAGGTTTATTTTTTTAATTTTTTAAAACTTTTTTACTTTTCTTTACTTTACTAGGGGACTATTAGGATCGCAAAACCAAAAAGAAAAAACGCCTCTAAAACATTAGGTTTATTTAAATATCATTAAAATAGTACCGTCAAATAATTTAGACATAAGGCCATACCCATTTGTAAGGTCACAGACTAATGTCATAAAGTGCATAAAAAACACAGTGAGATCCTGGATCGGGTAGTGAGCAATATTGCGAGTGTGCAGCAGTGTCACGTCTACTCAAAAAACAGCAAGGCTACACCGGTATCTAGATGTTCGAGGGGCAGGGCCTACAATTACCTAAACTTGCCCCTGCAAGGTTTAATTCACCTTACTGTTTTGGGTGCCCCCATTCTTCAGTGGCTAGCCCTAAAAGAAGCCCCTACCACTATCACATAAATCCCAGTACCACCACCAAGTGCAAAGTGCTAAAAATTGGTCCCACAGTTATATATCCAACTCAAATACAGAAGGGATACGTGTGGTCAGGAATCAGTCCCACAGATATATATATATAATTGGGCCAATGAAAGAAATCCCAGTTACTTCTCTGCTGGGATAGTCGCTCTATCCCTAGTCACACGGTCATATGTCTAACTCCAATCCAGAAGGGATACGTATGCTCAAGAATCAGTCCCACACATATATATATGTATATATATATATATATATATATAAAATGTGCGTGTAAAATATAATTAGAAGCAGCGAAGTAGATAAAGAAAATTACACTCGCCATTATCGGCGCATGTCAGCTCTCCCAGAGTGTGGCATCTGGAAGTGAAGAATGCAGGTAAGGCACTGTTCCCTACGCCACCGATGTGCCAAAGTCCAGTCATGTGTATGCTCCACCATTGTCCATTTTGATTAAGGTTAGCTATGCCAATACTGCATATAAAGGGATCTCCCAATAGGAAATGGAGTGCATATACAGAAATCATGTGTACACATTTGGAATTTTGCAGTGACCATAAGTCCATCCCTTCACTTATTTATACTGTGTCCCCGTTATCTAACCCTTCAAACCCCTGGAGAAACATGCGTAGGGGTTAAAAATCAGTGGTTTTCTTCTTGTGGAGTTTTGTGACATTATGCCTCAGCTTGGGGAGTGATTTATCTTTATAGTATGTACCCATGAATTATTTATTTTTCATGCACTTTCTTTTTTTTGGGTCTAAATAGTTATTTCTTGTTGATTGTAATTATATTGAATCATTGTATTTCACTAATTGCTTTCATATCCATTCCAAATCATGCAAATTTGCTGTGCCAACTCTTCAATTTATTTTTAATTGATTTTTAATTTTTTTTCATGTCCAGTTTTATTTTTTTTACCATTTTATAATTTAATAAACATTATTTATTTTATGATATTATTTTAGACTTATATTTATTTTATGGGTATTTATTTTCAAGAGACTGTTTTGCTTTAGTAGATGAATCTCTTCCTCAGAAGCCCCTGTACAGCTGCATATGTGGTATGTTTGCCCCAGCATCCCATATTTCATAATTTATTGGGAAATAAAAATTTTAATTGCAGAAAATATAACAGGAAAATTGTATATATAAAAATAATAGAGCAAAATAATATCAACACATATATAATTATAAAATTCTTGCGTAAAACGTATTCACTCTAATCACCAATAAGGCTCAAGAGATAAAACTGTCACCTTTGCGGCATATATTTCTATACTTGTTCCCTTCATCATTGTTCCTTCCCATCCATTTGTTGAACTTAATGGATAGATGCCTTTTTTCAACTGTACTATGTAAAAAAAAAATATGAATAACTAAGTATTCCACCACCTCACGACTATGACCATCCTAAATAATTACTGAATTGGACAGTTGGTTTTAAAAGGTAGTTACATAAACATAGTAGATTGGTGCATAGTACCAGTATTATGGTGATTGCAGCAAACTTCTACTTTACCTGAAAAATCCAACATCTGACTATTGGTTATATGGCAAAGAAGACATTAGGGGAAAAAATAACCTCTGATAATGGCACCTGTTCATTCATAAGAGGTGGATTATACAATATGTAAACAGTTTTTAAATTTGTTGTATTAGAAGAAGAAAAATTGCCAAGCTTAAAGATCTGAGCGACATTGACAATGGCCATATTTCAAGGATTAGATAACTACGTCAGACCATCTTCAAGTGGCATTTAATGTAAGGTATTCCTGGTATACATTCTTGGTGTCAGAGGCAGACATACCATTGGTATAATCAGTGTAGTCACACAAAAGCCCAATAGTTAAGGGTGCCATTTCCACCTCTAAGGTTGAACTATTGGACTTCAAAGGGCCCACATATTGCTTTTCCACTGCGTCCCTCTTCTGTCTTTGTCTGTCCCTCATTGGCATATATGTAATATGGTCTAAGAAAGAACTACTGGTGAACAAAGGAACAGGGTCAGGGGCACCAGAGGCTGTCTGAGTATGGAAATTGAAGATTAGCTTCTCTGCTATTATTTTACAGAATAGATACTGTAGCAGAAATTGCTGAAAATTAAAAAATATTCACAAGTTATTCCCTCGCCATAAGGATCTGTAAGCTTCCATGATTCAAAGATCAGAATTCTGGAACCCCAAGAAAGAAGCTCCACAGCCTCATACAGAAGGGAGCTGAGGGTTGCATGCTCAACCTCTTCTTCATCCATTATCTATGGGACTACTGGAAATAGCCGAGTGTTCAAAGTTCATCCCATCATTAAATGCAATCACTCAGAGCATTGGATTACTCTATGAAAGCTTTGCCACCAGCCAGATATAATAAGAAGACTATATTAAACAGATCTTACATTTACTCACACAAAAGTTTTTTTTTTTTTTACAACTTTTACTCAGTTGTTAAATGCAGTAATAGGGAAGTAGATATATACAGCATCATTGTGCATTATCTTGTCCATTCTATATAAAGACTGGAAGTCAGTCTGATCATTAATCTGAACCATCTTATAAATTTTGTTCCACTTTATCTCCAATAGAGTGTTTTGGACAACATCTCTCTCTCTCACGCCCCCCCTGTACATATATATATATATATATATATATATATATATATATATATATATATATATACAGTACCGACCAAACGTTTGGACACACCTTCTCATTCAAAGAGTTTTCTTTATTTTCATGACTCTAAAAATTGTAGATTCACATTGAAGGCATCAAAATTATGAATTAACACATGTGGAATGAAATACTTAACAAAAAAGTGTGAAACAACTAGGTTCTTCAAAGTAGCCACCTTTTGCTTTGATTACTGCTTTGCACACTCTTGGCATTATTACTTTAAGAAATGAAGGTTAGTCAGTCCGAAAAACCGGGAAATCTTTGAAAGTGTCCCCAAGTGCAGTGGCAAAAACCATCAAATGCTACAAAGAAACTGGCTCACATGAGGAATGCCCCAGGAGAGGAAGACCAAGAGTCACTTCTGCTGTGGAGGATAAATTTATCCGAGTCACCAGCCTCAGAAATCATAGGTTAACAGCAGCTCAGATTAGGGACCAGGTCAATGCCACACCTAGTTCTAGCAGCAGACACATCTCTAGAACAACTGTTAAGAGGAGACTTTGTGCAGCAGGCCTTCATGGTAAAATAGCTGCTAGGAGACCACTGCTAAGGACAGACAAGAAACAGAAGAGACTTGTTTGGGAAAAATAACACAAGGAATGGACATTAGACCAGTGTAAATCTGTGCTTTGATGTGATGAGTCCAAATTTGAGATCTTTGGATCCAACCACCGTGACTTTGTGCGACGCAGAAAAGGTGAACGGATTGACTCTACATGCCTGGTTCCCACCGTGAAGCATGGAGGAGGAGGTGTGATGGTGTGGGGGTGCTTTGCTGGTGACACTGTTGGGGACTTATTAAAAAATAAAGGCATACTGAACCAGCATGGCTACCACAGCATCTTGCAGCGGCATGCTATTCCAACCGGTGTGCATTTAGTTGGACCATCATTTATTTTTCAACAGGACAATGACCCCAAACACACATCCAGGCTGTGTAAGGGCTATTTGACTAAGAAGGAGAGTGATGGGGTGCTACGCTAAATGACCTGGCCTCCACAGTCACCAGACCTGAACCCAATCGAGATGGTTTGGGGTGAGCTGGATCGCAGAGTGAAGTTTAAAGGGCCAACAAGTGCTAAGCATCTCTGGGAATTCTTTCAAGACTGTTGGTAAACCATTTTCGGTGACTTCCTCTTGAAGCTCATCAAGAGAATGCCAAGAGTGTGCAAAACAGTAATCAAAGCAAAAGATGGCTACTTTAAGAACCTAGAATATAAGACATATTTTCAGTTGTTTCACACTTTTTTGTTAAGTATTTCTTTCCACATGTATTAATTCATAGTTTTGATGCCTTCAATGTCAATCTACAATTTCCAGAGTCATGAAAATAATGAAAACTCTTTGAATGAGAAGGTGTGTCCAAACTTTTGGTCTGTACTGTGTATGTATATATGTATATATAAATAAGTATTAAGGAAAAAGAGCCAGCTTATGCCAGATGACCGTTCTATGGAATTACATTCAGTCTGGAGGATCTGACACAGGAGGAGAGGCTGAAGCACACCCAGAAACATTCAGAAGTATAAGAAATTTTCCAGAGTATCCATCCAGAAGGTTTCAGTAAAAAGTAACTTTTATTTAGAAAAAAATTAAAACATCATTCCAACTAGATCTGACCGGAAAAAACTGAGTCCTAGATGCTCAGTATTAGCTGCAGTGGTGGATACCGCTTAATACAGACGGGCAGTAATGACACTTAATCATTCGCATACCAACAGCTATCCCTGACTTGTGAAGCCAGAGCCAGATATGCTGTGCATTTGTTAATTTCATGTGCTAGTTACTGACGAAGGTCATACATTGGCCGAAATTTTAACTGTACTGAATATGAAATAACAAAAAAAAAAATTCACATTTTTCAATTTATCTGGGAGTGCCTCGTGCTTATTAACTCACTATATGGTTTGGAAACCTACGTGAGCACCCTATATACGGAACTCTATAATTATGGAAGTGCCTTATCCTATTAAACTGGCATATATTCAAATACATTTTGGTATTTTCTTTAATACTATGCCTTCTCCTATGAACACCTACATTTCTGGAGATAAAACCCAAAACTAAACCCACTCATTTTAACATTTTTTCTTAAGAAAAGTTCATCTAAAATCTTGTTATTCTTCCTGATTTGCTCTTTTTTTCCTCATATATTTCCACCTTTTATTGTTTTTATCAATTTTCCCATTTGCTTATCATAGTAGTATCTTTTTATTACTATGAATTCTGGCACTGGACCATTCATGTTATTTTCTACCTGTAAACTTTGTAGACATCACTTGTGTCTATGAAGTCAGGGAAATCGTGGTCCTCAAGGATATGACAAAACTGAATACATTAGAAACGGTAAACATCTCGACATCTAGTACATTGTTAACTTTTAGAAAACTGTATTACCGTATTTTTCGGACCATAAGACGCACTTTTTTCCCCCCAAATGTTGGGGGAAAGTTGGGGGTACGTCTTATGGTCTGACTATAGGGCTGCAGCTGGGAATGAAGGTGCTGCGGGTCATCGGGGGCACGAGCAGGCAGCAGCAGCGCCTGCCGTGACCACGTGGCCCCCCTCATTACATATGCACGCCCATCCTCCCGCCCATCTCTCAGCGCTGAAGCCGGCACTGACAGGTGGGCGGGAGGACGAGCGGGGACGCGCGCATAGCAAAGAGCCGGCCGCATGATCACCCCTGGCAATTACAGCCTGGAGTGATCATGTGCGGCTGTATTCACTGCCCCCCGCGCGTCATTACCAGCGCGGGGTGCAGTGAATCAGTACACTCACCCGTCCCCGTGTGTGGAGCCGCCCCCCTGCTGCACGCGATGTCTTCCTGTCTGTGCCGGTCAGCTGATCTGTGCTGAGCTGGTCAGCTGATCGGCACAGACAGGAAGACATCGCGATGCAGCAGGGGAACGGCTCCACACACACAGGTCAGTGGCGCAGAGAGGAAGATGATCGGTGCTGGAGGGAGTGAGGAAAAGGTGAGTATAAACGTTTATTTTTTTCTCTGTGCTATAGGATACAGGCCATATACCAGGATGGTATATGAGCACGATGGGGGCATATAGCAGGATGGGAGTATATGAGCAGGCAGGATGGAGGTATATGAACAGGATGGGGGTATGTGAACAGGATGGGGGGTATATGAACAGGATGGGGGGTATATGAACAGGATGGGAGTATATGAACAGGATGGGGGTATATGAACAGGATGGGGGTATATGAACAGGATGGGGGTATATGAACAGGATGGGGGTATATGAACAGGATGGATGGGGAAATATGAGCAGGATGGATGGGGGGTATACCAATAGGATGGGGGTATATCAAGAGGATCGGGGTATATGAACAGGATGGGGTATATGAACAGGATGGGAGTATATGAGCAGGATGGGGGAATATGAGCAGGATGCTGGTATATTAGCAGGATGCTGGTATATGAGCAGGATGCTGGTATAGGAGCAGGATGGGGGTTTATAGCAGGATCATATACAAGGCAGGAGGATCATTACCAGGATGGGGTACCTTAGTAGAGAATTTGGGGACATTACCCCCATAATAGTGTCAGCAGCAGATCCTCGCCCCATAACAGTGTGTCATGACCACATTTTTTGCTTAAAGTTTTATTTTCCCATTTTCCTCCTCTAAAACCAGGGTGCGTCTTATAGTCCGGTGCGTCTTATAGCCCAAAAAATACGGTAATTGAACCAGAAAAATGTTTACAAAAATATGTAAAGTTAAGACGACCAAGTAATACAGTGTCAATGGCCTCATCATCATCAATATAATGATGCTAGAAGACAGTTGTAAAAGGAAAAAGATGATTTGGGCATTTTGGTTTGGGTAGAAATAAGAAAATTATAATATATAAGAATAGACGAGAAGTATAGGCTAACGTTGCCAACTGTTAGACCATAAAACACCATATTTAAGGCTTTGTAATGATTTTACCATTAGAAAAAGGTGTGTTTCTTATAATGTGCACAAGTTACTTTGGATAGAAGGTGCAGAACATTAATTTATTCACAATTTCACTAATCATTATACCTTTCTTTTGGTATGTTTATAAATAAAACCATTTTGCTCAGATAAGGCTAAAGAATCTGTGCCAAATTTGTTGACTCTTAAGACACTTAGTTGTTATTTCAATTTTTTTTCATTTCTGTACATTTGATTAAAAAAGGTAACCACTGAAAACATTGAAATTGCCATATATTTTATTGCCATTTATGTTTGCGCTATTGGTACTGTAACTGTGTTGCTGTTTTTCTTTTCAGTTGTAGCCAACTATTGCAGAAGTAACAAGTACAGCCACATCATTTTTTCCATTTTTGCATTTTGATCTCAATAGAACATGCTGACAAAATAACATTCGATTGGACACGTGTAGAAACGTATTCAAAAGTTGCATATTTGCCAGTTTACTATTGTGGAAGGGTTAAATCTAAATCTGCATTTAGCTAATTCCTGACCAGGCAATATTCCTTTGTTTTTAGTCTTCAATGTTTCCTCCTCTTTTCCAAGAGCAGTAAACTTTTTATTTTTCCGTCGGCATAGCTATGTGAGGGCTTGTTTATTGCAGAACAAGTTGTAGTTTTGAATACTACCATTCATTTTACCATTCAATGCAATGGAAAATGAGAAAAAAAATTCCAAGTGTGGTGAAATTGTGCAATAGCCGCAATACTTCAAATTAATTTTGTGTTTTGTTTTTACTGGCAATATAATTCTCAATGAAAATACAATTACGACGATCGTTTTAAGTGATGAAATAAATCAGAAATTTGAAAATAAAAATGTTTGTTTTTGTCATTTTCCAAATCCCTTTCATGTATACATTCAAAGTGCTGAGTGATGCCTTTTTTATGCATCATGAGCAGTGATTGGCGAACCGAAACTCTAAAGTACAGGGTCCGTACCGGACACCTAGTGTCAGTGCACAGACTCCGAGCATGTACTTCTTGGGGTAGTCCGTCTTACTATTCGGGTTTGACCACCAAGAGAAAAATGTAAGAAAAATTGAAAAGATGCAAAATAGAGATTAGAACAGGAGAATTATACTTACCGAGTCTCCCATGCAGCTGTCACACTGCTGCTTGGTCCACTCATTAGGCTCATGCATATTCACTGCTTCCCCAGCTCACAATCTGTAACTGCATCTGTGATTTGTTGAAGTCAAAATGCTAACTGTAAAAAGAAATCAATAATTGGAAAAAATGGCATAGTATCCCCCATATTTTGATACCCATAGCAGATAAAAGATACGGCTACAAGCTGCAGTCGCCAGCTGTGCATTATCTTGGCTGTGTATAAAAAAACAAGACAGTAAAAAATTCTTGTAAAAAGAATCTTTGCCTCTTTTTTGATGCATGCAGTTATTACCTTTGCTTTAGCAGCAGCTGTCTGGCATTGTTAGTAACATTTTACCAAGTTTCTTTCATTGGTAATTTTACTCTGTGTTTTACTATTATTACTTTATAATTGTAAAATTTGATTTCTTTTTCCAAGTGAATTCCTTTATATATTAAACTAAAATTTGCCACTTTTTCACCACTTTATGTATAGTGAACTTCAAATGTAATAGTCGTTTCAGAGGCATACATGTCTTCTTCTGCCTCTCATCAGTGATCCACCTCCATGCTGTACAGTAGGAATGGTGTTCCTTTCATCATAGGCCTTGTTGACACCTCTCCAAATGTAACATTTATGGTTGGGGCCAAAAACATTGATTTTGATCTCATCACTCCAAATTACCTTGTTCCAGAAGTTTGGAGTCTTGTCACTGTGCTGTTTGGCATACTGTAGGTGAGATACTTCGGAGATAACACATCCCCACATCATCAGTGATCCACCTCCATGCTTTACAGTAGGAATCATGTTCCTTTCATCATAGGCCTTGTTGACACCTCTCCAAATGTAACATTTATGGTTGTGGCCAAAAACATTGATTTTGATCTCATCACTCCAAATTACCTTGCTCCAGAAGTTTGGAGTCTTGTCACTGTGCTGTTTAACATACTGTAGGTGAGATACTTTGTGATAATTGTGCAGTAATGGCTTTCTTCTGGCGACTTGACTATGCAGTCCATGTTTCTTCAAGTGTCTCCTTGTGCATCTTGAAACAGCCACACCGCTAGTTTTCAGTGAGTCCTGTATTTCAGCTGATGTTATTTGTGGGTTTTTGTTTGCATCCCAAACAATTTTCCTGGCAGTTGTGGTCGAAATTTTTGTTGGTCTACCTGAGCATGGTTTGGTTTTTACAGAGCCCCTGATTTTCCATTTGTTAATCACAGTTTGAACACTGCTGACTGGTATTATCAATTCCTTGGATATCTTTTTGTATCCCTTTTCTGTTTTATACATTTCAACTATCTTTGCCCATAGATCTGTTGACAATTCTTTTGCTTTCCTCCTGACTCATAAACTGGAAACATCAGTGGCTGATGAAAGATGCAAGAGTCTGTCTGGATCCCTGAAACTCACTCAGCTTTTATACACACACACACTGATTACAAGCAAATAGGTTACAGGTGAGGATGTTACCTTTATTAACCATTCAAACCCATTTGTGTCAACTTCTGTGCATGTTATCAAGCCAAAATCACCAGGGTATGTGAACTTTTGATCAGGATCATTTGGATGTTTTTGGTTGTCATTATGTATTAAAAAGAGAAAACACAGTAGCTTGACAATAACTGGCTTCACCCAATCACTAACCATGAGTGGAAAAAAAGATTTTGTGCTGTCAATCATATTCTCTGAAAATAAGCCTAGAAAGCAAAAAAAATGGCGGGGTATATAAACATTTGAGCACAACTTGGTCTGACCCACAGGGAAACAGGTTAATCCTGGCTAGATGTGTGCCAAGCACCTTGACCCCCAGATGCTTCACAGAATTTTATAATGTTGAACTGAGAAAATAAAAAATAATTTTTCCAACAAAAATGTTGTTTTAATCCCAAATTTTGCATTTGTGCAAAGTTAACAGTAGATAATGCAGTGTACAAGTTATTGTGCAATTTCCCTTGAGTACGCTGATACCTCATATGTCGTGGAAAACTACTGTTTGGGTGCACGGCAGGGCTTGAAAGGGAAGGAGCACCATTTAACTTTTGGAGTGCAAAATTGGCTGGAACAGATAGCAGATACCAAGTTGCATTTCCCGAGCTCCTGATGTGCCTTAACATTGCAAATTACCTACAGGTGACCCCATTTTGGAATCTAAACTCTTCAAAGAATTTATCTAGGGATGTGGTGAGCATCTTGAACCGATGGGTGCTTCCCAAAATGTTAAATTATTTGGCCGTAAAAATGAAATATTAAGTTTTTTTTTCAATGAAAATAATGCCGAATGCCCACATTTTTAAATTTTCACAATGGTAACAGGAGAAAATTGACTGTTAAATGTTTTATAGAAATTTTCCTGAGTACATATGTGGTCAGAAACTACTTTTAAGGCACAGTGCAAAGCTCAGAAGGGAAGGAGCACCATATTGGGGCAGATTTGGCTTGAATTGTTTGAGGTTACAAGTCACATTGCATAGCCCCTGAAGTGTTAGGACAGCAAAACCCCCATAAGTGACTTCATTTTACAAACTCCACTTCTTAGTGAAATCAAGGGGTGCAGAGATCATATTGACCCCACATATGGTTCACAAAATGTTTTACCATTGGGTGGTGAAGAAAAAATAATTACATTTTTTTACCACTAAAATGTTGTTTTAGCCCCAGACTTTACATTTTCACAATAGAAATAGGTAAAAATGACAGCATAATTGTTACACAGCTTCTTGTGAATGTAACGAAAACTATACACTACAGTTCAAAAGTTTAGGGTCACTTAGATATTTCCTTATTTTTTAAAGAAAAGCACATTTTTTCAATGAAGCTAACATTAACCCCTTCAGCCCCAAGCCTATTTTGACCCTAAAGACCAGGCCATTTTTTGCAATTTTGACCAGTGTCACTTTATGAGGTTATAACTCTGGAACGCTTCAATGGATCCTGGTGATTCTGAGATTGTTTTCTCGTGACATATTGGGCTTCATGTTAGTGGTAAATTTAGGCCGTTATTTTTTGCGTTTCTTTGTGAAAAAAATGGAAATTTCGCGAAAATTTTGAAAATTTTAAACTTTTAATTTTTATGCTCTAAAACCAACGAGACATATGACATAAAATAATTAATAAATAACATTTCCCACATGTCTACTTTACATCAGAACAATTTTGGGGAAAAAAAAATTTCATAAGGAAGTTATAGGGGTTCAAAGTTTATGAGCAATTTCTCATTTTTACAACAAAATTTACAAAGCCACTTTTTTTAGGGACCACATCACATTTGATTTGATTTTGAGGGGCATACATGAAAGAAAACACCCAAAAGTGACACCATTCCAAAAACGGCACCCCTCAGGCTACTCAAAACCACATTCAATAAGGTCATTAACCCTTCAGGTGCTTCACAGGAACTAAAGCAATGTGAAAGGAAAAAATGAACATTTTAGTTTTTGCTACAAAAATGCAAATTTAGACTCAAATATTGCATTTTCACAATGGGAGCAGGATGAAATGGACCCTGACATTTGTTGTGCAATTTCTTCCGAGCACACAGATACCTCATATGTGGCAGAAAACCACTCTTTGGGCGCATGGCAGGGCTCCGAAGGGAAGGTGCGTCATTTGACTTTTTGAACGGAAAATTAGATGCAATTGTTAGACGCACCATGTTCTGTTTGGAGAGCCCCTGATGTGCCGAAACAGTGGAAAATCCCCACATGTGACCCCATTTTAGAAACTAGACCCCCCAAGGCATAAATACAGATGGATAGTGAGCACTTATAACCCTTATGTGCTTCATACATTGAGCCGAAAAAACAAAAAAGTACTTTTTTTGCACAAAAATGTTATTTTGGGCTCAATTTTTTAATTTTTACAGGGGAAACAGGATAAAATGGACCCCAAAATTTGTTGGGAATTTTGTCCTGAGTAAGCCAATACATCATATGTGGTGGAAAACCACTCTTTGGGCGTATGGCAGGGCTCCGAAGGGAAGGTGCGTCATTTGACTTTTTGAACGGAAAATTAGATGAAATTGTTAGACGCACCATGTTGTGTTTGGAGAGCCCCTGATGTGCCGAAACAGTGGAAAATCCCCACATGTGACCCCATTTTGGAAACTAGACCCCCCAAGGCATAAATATAGATGGGTATTGAGCACTTATAACCCTTATGTGCTTCATACATTGAGCCGACAAAACAAAAAAGTACTTTTTTTGCACAAAAATGTTATTTTGGGCTAATTTTTTTAATTTTTATAGGGGGAACAGGATAAAATGGACCCCAAAATTTGTTGGGAATTTTGTCCTGAGTAAGCCGATACTTCGCATATGGTGAAAAACCACTGTATAGGCTCACAGCAGGGCTCCAAAGGGAATGAGCGATGTATTCTCAGGGACATGGTATGTCATTTTTATATTTGTGTTGTGTAGGGTTTGTCAAGTCACTGTCTTTGTCGTATAGTGTGCGTTAGGTCACCGTTTTTGTCGTATACTGTGCATCAGGTCACCGTTTTTGTCGTGTAGTGCATCAGGTCACCGTCTGTCGTGTAGTGCGTCTGGTCATTGTCTTTGTCGTGTAGTGTGCGTCACGTCACCGTCTTTGTCATGTAGTGCGTCACGTCACCATCTTTGTCGTGTAGTGTGTCTGGTCATTGTCTTTGTCGTGTAGTGTGCGTCATGTCACTGTCTTTGTCGTGTAGTGCGTCAGGTCACCGTCTTTGTCGTGTAGTGCGTCTGGTCATTGTCTTTGTCGTGTAGTGTGCGTGACGTCACCGTCTTTGTCGTGTAGTGCGTCTGGTCATTGTCTTTGTCGTGTAGTGTGCGTCACGTCACCGTCTTTGTTGTGTAGTGCGTCTGGTCATTGTCTTTGTCGTGTAGTGTGCGTCATGTCACCGTCTTTGTCGTTTAGTGCGTCAGGTCACCGTCTTTGTCGTGTAGTGCGTCTGGTCATTGTCTTTGTCGTGTAGTGTGCGTCACGTCACCGTCTTTGTCGTGTAGTGCGTCAGGTCACCGTCTTTGTCGTGTAGTGCGTCAGGTCACCGTCTTTGTCGTGTAGTGCGTCTGGTCATTGTCTTTGTCGTGTAGTGCGTCAGGTCACAGTCTTTGTCTTGTAGTGCGCGTCACCATCTTTGTCGTGTGCCTCAGGAATTTTAGGTGGGCTATATCAATTTAGTACCCGGACGAATGATAGACTTTGAAGCAGTCACTCATACAAAGTCCGGGTTTATCGGGACAGGTATCACACTGATACTTCGTTTCCCGCCTCAGCCCTTTTTTATAGCACACCCGGCACCTTTTCTGCGCTCTTCCTCGTGCGGTGGTTTGTGGTACCTCACCAGGAAAATGTTGCCCTGGTACCACACGGCAACCTTCAGTTCTAGAGGTAGTAGGAACTGCTGCTGCTTCTTCTTCTTCTCCTCTTCCAAAAATCATGGTCTTGATTACTACCTCCTGGAACTGAAGGAAGGTGTTGGTCTGGCCTGCACATCGTGAGAGCACGAAAGCATTGTATAGTGCCATCTGCACGATGTGCACTGCCAGTTTTTTATACCACACCTTAACCTTCCGCATGGCATTATAGGGCTGGAGGACTTGATCAGAAAGATCAACTCCTCCCATATGTTTGTTGTACGCTAAACCACAGTCCGATTTGCGAACCTGTGCTGACGTACCTCGAACATTGGTTGCAGAGGTGCCGGGACCATGTATTGTGGTCAAGAAAAGGACATCCCTTTTGTCCTTGAACTTAACTACAACCATGTTGTCGCTACATTGGGCTCTGCTCTCACCTTTTTGGAGCAGCTGCCCAATTAGCGTCACAGGAAGACCCTTCTGGTTCTTCCGGATCGTACCGCAAGCTGCGGTACCTCTGGAAGAGAGGGATTGGAAAAGTGGGATGCTTGAATAAAAGTTATCAACATACAGATGATAACCTTTATCAAGCAGTGGGTGAATCAAACTCCACACAATTTTCCCACTCACCCCCAGAGTAGGTGGGCATTCTGGGGGTTGGATCAGCATTTCCTTCCCTTCGTAAACACTAAAGCTGTGAGTGTACCCTGAGGTACTCTCGCACAGCTTGTAGAGTTTAATGCCATACCTTGCCCTTTTACTGGGCAAGTACTGGCGGAACTTCAGTCTCCCCTTGAACTGGATGAGGGACTCATCCACACAAATTTCCCTCTGGGGAACGTACACTTCAGCAAACTTTTTGCTAAAGTGTTCGATGACCGGACGAATTTTGAACAGTCTGTCAAAATTCGGATCATCTTGGGGAAGACACTCCAAATTGTCCCTAAAATGCAAAAATCTGTGGATAGCCTCAAACCGTCTGCGGGGCATAATCATACCAAATACTGGATTGTTGTATAAAACATCAACACTCCAATATTGGCGAAGTTCTGGCTTCTTCACTATCCCCATGTGAAGAGTCAGACCCCAGTACTTCATCATTTCTACTGAATCCGTTGGGGTCCAGCTAGAAAATGATGAGCGAGGGTTTTTGGCCAAAAATTGTTGGGCATAAAGATTTGTTTGCACCACCATGAGACTAACAAACGCTTCAGAGAAATAGACTTTGAAAAATTCTATTTCTGTAAGGTTGTTAGTATCAAACTGGATTCCTGATTGGGGAGTAAAATAAGGAATCCGTGGTGCAAAATTTTCGGGGGCTGGGGTCCACTCCCGGTCACTAGTGCTAGGTTGGGGGTCACTAGCACTAGTGCTGGGCTGGGCGTCACTCACGCTCTGCGCCGGGTCTTCTCCACTGGGCGCCGGGTCTTCTCCACTGGGCGCCGGACGAATCAGTCTACGACGTCTTCTGCGTGGTTCCTCGGCACTGGAGGAGGGAGAGGACTGGGAGGAGCAAAGGAATGTGGGGTCACCTCCTTCGCTATCAGTCTCGGAGGCAACAATGGCATATGCCTCCTCGGCTGAATACATCCTCCGAGATTGGGAAGACCGGGACATCGTATGTGGAGTGTGTGTGTGTTGTGAGGTAGCGTGGTCGGCTGCGTAGCAGAAAACACGGGATCTAGGCACCAAGGGTCACAGCACACGGTTTATTGCACAAACCACAAGTCCAATACAGCATACACTTGTTTCTCCGGCAGATACTCAGGGAGTTGTGTTCACTCCCTCACACACTAGGCGACCACGCCCATGTTCCTGTTTCCTTTTAACCCTCACTTCAGCCTGTAGGGAAACAGGATTAACCCTGGAGTGGAGTTACCTTCTATACATGGAGGGAGCACAACCGGGGCGAGACATACCGGCCGTCATAGACTAGCCCGGTCACAGTCTCACACACACCCCCCCCTCAGTTCAAGCGTGCGGGGTTGAACTCCCGCCATCAAACACGGGCCACGGGACAAGGCATCGGCGTTGCCCTGCAACCTACCGGCCCGGTGTTCAACCGTAAAACAGAAGTTCTGCAGAGAAAGGAACCACCGGGTAACCCGGGCATTCCGTTCCTTGGCGGACCTCATCCAGACCAGCGGAGAGTGATCAGTCACCAAGCGAAACTGCCGTCCCAGCAGGTAATAGCGCAGGGACTCCAAGGCCCACTTAATCGCCAGGCACTCCTTCTCCACTACGCTATAATTCTGCTCAGGAGGGGTGAGCTTCCTACTCAAGAAGGTGACGGGGTGTTCCTCCCCCTCAACCACCTGAGACAGCACTGCCCCCAGGCCGACCTCAGAGGCATCAGTCTGTACTATGAACTCCTTCCGGAAATCAGGGTTGACAAGAACGGGTTGTCCGCACAGGGCCCCCTTCAGAGCCCGGAAGGAGTCCTCGGCCTGCGGAGTCCAGCGCACCATGACGGACTTCTTGCCTTTGAGAAGGTCCGTCAAGGGGGCCGATAGTCCCGCAAAATCCTTTACAAACCTCCTGTAGTACCCCACAATACCCAGGAAAGCCCTAACCTGCTTCGTGGTCAGGGGTCTAGGCCACTTCTGGATCGCCTCCACTTTGTTAATTTGGGGCTTAATCACTCCTTGGCCTATTACGTAGCCCAAGTAGCGGGCTTCCGTGAGCCCCAACGCACATTTCTTGGGATTGGCTGTCAATCCGGCTGTTCGGAGCGCGTCCACCACCGCTTTTACCTGTTCCAAGTGGGTCTGCCAATCGGAGCTGTAAATAATGATGTCATCAAGGTACGCTGATGCATACGCCTGGTGGGGTTCCAGCACCAAGTCCATCAACCTCTGGAATGTGGCCGGAGCGCCATGTAACCCAAAAGGCAAGACAACATAGTGGAAGAGACCCTCCGGCGTAACAAAAGCGGTTTTCTCCTTGGCGGACTCCGTCAGTGGCACCTGCCAGTACCCCTTGGTCAGGTCGAGCGTGGTGAAATATCGCGCCTGCCCCAGCCTATCAATCAGCTCATCCACCCGGGGCATGGGGTAGAGATCGAACTTGGATATTTCGTTCAATCTCCGAAAGTCGTTGCAGAACCTTAAGGAGCCATCGGGTTTTGGTATTAGGACAATGGGACTAGCCCATTCACTCCGGGATTTTTCGATGACCCCGAGGCGTAGCATCGTCTTCACTTCCTCTGATATGGCTTGTCTTCGAGCCTCCGGTACCCGGTATGACTTCAGGCGTACCTTCAGGTGAGGCTCGGTGACAATGTCATGTCGTATCAGACTGGTCCTACCAGGCAGTTCGGAGAAGACATCGGGGTTCTGCTGAACCAGCCATCTGGCCTCTCGCCTCTGTTGCTTGGTGAGGGCTTCTCCAATCCTTACTTCCGGTTCGTTCTCTCCGGAAGTCGCTGGTGCCGGGTTTGGACGACCTGAAGAGGAGGGAGATGGGGAAAAAGCAACCATCAGGCTTTCCCGTTCCTGCCAAGGTTTTAATAGGTTGACATGGTATATTTGTTCAGGTTTCCGCCTACCGGGCTGCAATACCTTATAGTTGACCACCCAGACTCTTTCCTTTATCTCGTAGGGGCCTTGCCACTGAGCCAGGAATTTACTCTCCGCCGTGGGGATTAATACCAACACCCGATCCCCGGGTTTAAAGGTCCGCACGGTGGCTTGTCTATTGTAGCGGCCGCTTTGCGCGGCCTGAGCCTCCTGTAAATGCTCCTTCACAATTGGCATGACCGCGCTTATGCTGTTCTGCATTCCTAAAATGTGTTCAATCACACTTTTATGGGGGGTGGGCTCCTGCTCCCAGGTTTCTTTTGCCAGGTCCAACAATCCCCGGGGATGTCGCCCGTTTAACAACTCAAAAGGCGAAAACCCCGTGGATGCCTGTGGCACCTCTCGGATGGCAAACATCAAATAGGGAAGCATCATATCCCAGTCTTTCCCGTCTTTTGAAATCACCTTTTGAGCATGGTTTTCAGGGTTTTATTGAAACGCTCGACTAAACCGTCCGTTTGAGGATGATACACAGACGTACACAACTGCTTGATCTGGAGTAGCCGGCATAGCTCTTTGGTTACTTTAGACATGAATGGAGTCCCCTGATCCGTAAGGATCTCCTTGGGCAACCCCACCCGGCAGAACACAGCAAACAACTCCCGAGCTATAAGCTTTGCTGCAGTATGTCTGAGAGGTATTGCCTCAGGATACCGGGTGGCATAGTCAACGATCACTAGGATGTGTTGGTGCCCTCGAGCGGACTTTACGAGGGGCCCCACCAGATCCATCCCTATCCGTTCAAAAGGGACTTCTATAATGGGTAAGGGCACCAACGGACTGCGAAAGTGGGCCAGGGGTGCGGTAAGCTGACACTCCGGGCAGGTTTCACAGAACCGTTTTACCTCCCCGAAGACCCCGGGCCAATAGAACCTTTGCAATATTCGCTCCTGCGTTTTCTTGACCCCCAGGTGGCCACTCATCAAGTGTTTATGTGCCAAGTCGAGGACCCGCCGGCGATACGGCTGGGACACCGCTAACTGCTCTACCCCCACGCCCCTTATTTCATCTACCCGGTAGAGTAAATCCTGCTTAAGGGCGAAATGGGGGTACCTTACCTGGGCACCGGGTAGCTGTGCCACCCCGTCAACCACTGTCACCCAACTCCGTGCATGTATTAATGTAGGGTCCTGGAGTTGGGCTGTCCCAAACGTATCCGGGGACGCCTCCAACTCCGGGATGGGCTCGACCATCTCAGCCTCTCCTGCCAATACCTCTAGGGGCGACCTATCGGGTTCACACTCTGTCCCTATCATGGGGACCCCTACGGCAGGCGTCCCGGATTCGGGATTGTCGGGCTTAGGTCCCGGATGGTCCAATACCTGAAGGGACTTAGGAGGCCCCTTCCATAGAGTCCAAAAATACGGCAGATCCCTTCCTAGGATCACGTCATAGGGAAGAGAGTTCATAAGTCCCACCTCATGTTGCACCTGTCCGCAGGGTGCTGTGATGGTGACAACCCCCGTGGGATAGTCTCGTCGATCCCCGTGTATGCAAACCACCCCCACGGTACGTCCTGTGGCCTTTATGTTAGCCCTTAGGGTTGATCGCACAAGGGTCACTAAGCTTCCGGAATCCAACAAGCCTGTAACCGGACGTCCATTCACCTGTATTTGGCACAAGTGGGGCTCAGTCTCCGGGGAGACAAGGTCCGCGGTATGTACCGCCTGAGCATACATTGAACCCCGCCGGGTAACCCCACAATCCATGGGCTCCGTGGTGAGTGGACACTGGGCCTCCATATGTCCCACCCGCTGGCACCGCCAACATCTAATAGGGAAGGATACCTCCTTGACGAGTTGTCGTTTAGGGTACATAGCCTTCCGGACCGTAGGGACGGTGGGCGCGACCTCAGACGGGACGGTAACGGACTCCCGCACCGGTGTCAGCGGTGGGTCCTTGGCCCGAAGCTTGGAGGGGCCGGACCGACGGGCGGCACGCAAAGTCTCAGTGTCCCGTATCAAGTCCTGCGTAGCCACATGCCGCTCCACCAGACCTACTAATTGGTCCAGGGTACTTGGGTCGTCCTGTCCTACCCACCGTTGAATGGTGACGGGTAAGGTACGCACAAAGCGATCCACCACTACCCTTTCCACCATTTGCACAGGGCTCAGAGTGTCAGGCTGCAACCACTTCTTTACCAGATGCAACAAGTCATAGGCCTGGGAGCGTACGGGTTTGGCTTCCTCATAGAACCACTTATTTACCCGCTGAGCCCGTACATAGGTATTCACCCCCAACCGAGCAAGTATTTCGGCTTTCAGGGTCGCATAGTCAATGGCGTCCTCGGTACAGAGGTCCAGGTATGCTTTTTGGGGCTCCCCCGTCAGATAGGGCGACAATACCTCAGCCCACTGGGGGGTCGGCAGCTTTTCCCGCTCGGCCACCCGCTCAAACACCGCCAGGAACACTTCCACATCATCCCCCGGGGTCATCTTTTTGCAACGCTTGTCTCACCGTTTTCCGGACGCTGCCGTCGTCACCCGGTCCCGGGGTTGTTGCTGCCGGTCCGCCACGGATCGACTTGGCCAGGAGAGCCATCTGTTCTTGGTGTCTTTGTTCCTGCAATTGCAAGGCTTGCTGCTGACGTGCATTGGCCTGAACCAGCTGCATTAGTATGTCCTCCATGGCGTCGCCGGATTTGGGCTGTAGTATAGCCGCTTGAATCCAGGACATGTGCTACCGGATCACCAGAAATGGAAGCTACACCTCACCGGGCTGGCATGCCCGCATTCTCCACCATATGTGAGGTAGCGTGGTCGGCTGCGTAGCAGAAAACACGGGATCTAGGCACCAAGGGTCACAGCACACGGTTTATTGCACAAACCACAAGTCCAATACAGCATACACTTGTTTCTCCGGCAGATACTCAGGGAGTTGTGTTCACTCCCTCACACACTAGGCGACCACGCCCATGTTCCTGTTTCCTTTTAACCCTCACTTCAGCCTGTAGGGAAACAGGATTAACCCTGGAGTGGAGTTACCTTCTATACATGGAGGGAGCACAACCGGGGCGAGACGTACCGGCCGTCATAGACTAGCCCGGTCACAGTCTCACAGTGTGTAGGTGTGCAAAGAAAAACTTTATTCAAATGTTTGGGTATGTGTTTGAACAGGAAAAACCTAAAAAAAAAACAAAAGAAAAAAGGAGAATATATCAGAATTTTGCAAAAAAAATAAAATAAAATATACACAAGCACCTGCAACTGACACCAAGCCCAGAGTCACACGTGTGATAGTTTCGCATCGCATCACCTTGCAAAGCCGCCCGCTCCTTGGTAAGAAGCGTGCAGCAGCATGTATTTGTACATGGCTGCACGCTCCTGCCCGGGAAGCGGGCGGCCATGACAAGTTATGTGATGCGAGACTGCCATGTTGGCACTGGGCTGACCTTTACAATAATAAAAAAAAAACAAAAAAAACAAAAAAAAACATTTATGTATGTCACATTCGATGGGGGTGAAGGAGGAAAGGGGGGTGAAGGAGGAAGCTAGGATCAATACTCACTCAGTAGCAGGAGAGATTGGAGCACATTGTCCAAGCAGCTGATGGTGAGTCAGGACATGGGGTCAGCGGTGGATTGGGGGGTGGAGGGAGCAAGGGGGGCAGTGGTGGATTAGGGGGGGTGGAGGGAGCAAGGGGGGCAGCGGTGGATTGGGGGGGAGCAAGGGGGGCAGCGGTGGATCGGCAGCAGAGATGGCTGGGGGAGAGGAAGCAAACACTGGCCTGCGATTACAGGCAGCGATGGGGCGGTGGAGACAGCGGTGGGGCGTGCGGGGAAGTGACGGTGCGGTGGCAGCAGCGATGGGGTGGCGGCGGAGCGGAGGCAGCGGTGGAGCAGCGATCGTGCGGCGGGGCGGCGCGTGGCAGCAGTGCGGGAGAAGCGGTGGGCCAGAGCAGCGATGGGTCAGCAGCGATGGTGCGGAGGCAGCGGCGGGGCGGCGATGGGTCAGCGGCAGAGCGGCGATGGTGCGGAGGCAGTGGTGGGATGGTGATCGGGCAGTGCGGGGTGGCGATCGGGCAGTACGGGGCGGCGATCGGGCAGTGCGGGGGCAGCGATGGGTCAGCGGCGATGGTGCGGAGGCAGTGGCGGGGCGGCGATGGGGTGAGGAACAGCAGTGGATGGGTTGGGGGCAGCAATACTCACCGAGGATCACGGCAGCAGGATCACGGCAGCAGGATCGCTCTCAACAGCTTCAATCCACGGATGAAGAGAACCCGAGGTGAGCGGTCACGGCCAGTTCACCGGTACCCCGATTCACAGTGATTGGAGGGTTCGATCACGAGGACGATCCCTCCAATCAGAGCTGGGGGGGGTTGAACTAAAGGTCAGCCAATGATCAGTGTTATAGAAACACCGATCAGGGCTGAATTGCAATGTTTAAGCTATTTTTATTAGCTGAGACATTACAATGCCTGTGATTGGCTCATTGTCACAAATCAGCCAATCACAGGCACCGTAGGTCCGGGGTGGAGAAATCACTCCTCGGAAGGTCAAGCAGAGGTCCCCTCCTTCTAGAAAACGGTGGAAAATTCCACCGATTGCTATTACTGGGACCACAGTGCCCGCGATTACGTCATGACGGAAAGATCCGTCCTTGGTCGTTAAGGCCCAGGGCACAAGGACGGATCTTTCCGTCCATGGTCGTGAAGGGGTTAAATTAAACAGAAATACACTCTATGCATTGTTAATGGGGTAAATGACTATTCTAGCTGCAAAAGTCTCGTTTTGAATGCAATATCTACATAAGTGTATAGAGGACCATTTCCAACAACCACCACTCCAGTGTTCTAAGGGTACATTGTGTTTGCTAACTATGTTAGAAGGCTAATAGATGTTTAGAAATCCCTTGAAAACCCTTGTGCAAGTATGTTAGCACAGCTTAAAACGGTTTTGCTGATTAGAGAAGCTATAAAACTGACCTTCCTTTGAGCTAGTTGAGAATCTGGAGCATTACATTTGTTGGTTCCATTGAACTCTCAAAATGGCCAGAAAAAGAGAACTTTTATGTGAAACTCAACAGTCTTTTCTTGTTCTTAGAAATGAAGGATATTCCATGCAAGAAATTGCCAAGAAACTGAAGATTTCCTACAACAGTGTGTACTACTACCTTCAGAGGAGAGCACAAACAGGCTCTAACCAGAGTAGAAAGAGAAGTGGGAGACCCCGCTGCACAACTAAGCAACAAGACAAGTAAATTAGAATATCTAGCTTGAGAAATCAACGCTTCACAGGTCCTCAAATGGCAGCTTCATTAAATAGTACTTGCAAAATGCCAGTGTCAACGTCTACAGTGAAGAGGCGACTACGGGATGCTGACTTTCAGGGCAGAGTGGCAAAGAAAAAGCCATATCTGAGACTGGCTAATACAAGAAAAAGATTAATATGGGCAAAAGAACACAGACATTGGACAGAGGAATACAAAAAAAGGCAGTTTGCACTCTGATAATGCTAAAGTATGGAAACCATGAATGTGTGAACATGCACCTGCATTACTGCTAAGGAAAATCTAAGAAAAATGAGATATTTAGCATATATAAATGGTCATTTGTATATCTGCCCAGTTGGCCCTTCACGGCATCTCGTAAAGGAGTACCTACACTATGCTGAAGCCTCTCTCTGGGTTAAACACCTCCTATGTATGGGCAAGTAGGAACTTGCTATATAGGATAAGATTACCTGTGGCAACTGGGGGAGGGGTGCACGGTCAGAAGGTATGACCCTCTTAATTTAGACAAAAAAGACTGACTGCACTGACCAAACTGATGTGTGAACAGGTGCATAACTGAACATGACATAAAATACAAAAAAAGACAGTTTGCACTCTAATAATGCTAAAGTATGGAAACCATGAATGTGTGAACATGGACCTGCATTACTGCTAAGGAAAATCTAAGAAAAATGAGATATTTGCTAAATTACGTGAACATCTTTTTAGAGATAGGCTAGACCAGTTGATCTCTGAGGCTACGGCCCAAACGTGTCCAGAATCGACGTCCCACCACTCGGTTCCAGTCCTTTCGCAGCTTCAACTCCCCACCTCAACCTCGGAAGACTCGCTCCCCTCGGAGGGACAGGAAAGCTCTGTCATTCAAGACCAATCCCTCCTGGTGTTCACATCCCCACCAGTCCACGAAGTTTGCCTCCAGGTACCAATGCCGCTCCTCCAAATGACTCACAGTCTGCGAGCAGCAGCACCAGACTCGTGGGGGGGCGCCTGTCTCGGTTCCAGCACATCTGGCTCCCCTTAACAACAGATGCCTGGGTCAGATAGATCATTGTCTCAGGCTATAAAATAGAGTTTGATTCAATGCCACCGAAACATTTTTTCCAATCTCGCCCTCCCGAGTCTCCCGCGCGTGCTCTCGCGTTCTTTCTCTCCATAGAGTCTCTCCTTCAAGCTGGAGTCGTGGTACCAGTCCCTCCCTCAGAACGCTTCAAGGGGTTTTATTCCAACCTCTTTGTGGTCCCCAAGAAAAACAGCTTGGTCCACCCCGTCCTCGACCTGAAGCTTCTCAACAGGTTGGTGAGGCCTCGAGCATTTCGCATGGAGGCTCTCCATTCTGTGATCGCGTCTATGGAAGTCAGCGAATTCCTGGCATCTCTGAATATTCAAGATGCCTATCTTCACGTTCCGATAGCCCAATCGCACCAACAGTTCTTCCGCTTTGCTATAGCAGAGGACCACTTCCAGTTCATGGCTCTACCCTTCGGCCTCGCATCTGCCCCCAGAGTGTTTACAAAGGTCATGGTGGCTGCCATGTCCATCCTACACTCCAGAGGTGTTATGGTCATTCCGTACTTGGACAACATGTTGGTCAAAGGTTCTTCCTTCGAGGACTGTCATCTTTGTGTTCAGATCACTATCGACACCCTTTCGCGGCTCGGGTGGCTGATCAATCGGAAGAAGTCCTCTCTGACCCCGGCCCGGCAGATCACCTTTTTAGGCATGGTATTCGATACCATCCAAGGTCGGGTATTCCTCACACAAGAGAAGATCTCTTCCCTGCACCGAGGCCTCCGTACTCTCTGCCATCCGCGCCCGGTTTCCATCAGGTTTGGTATGCGAGTCCTCGGTCAGATGGTGGCGGCGATAGAGGCGGTATCCTTTGCCCAGTTTCATCTTCGGCCTCTCCAGCTGGCCTTGCTGAAGAAGTGGGACATATCTCCCTTTTCTCTGGACCGCAGGTTCAGTCTATCGCCGGAGACCCGCCACTCACTTCGTTTGTGGACCAGTCTTCACAACCTCTCGCTAGGAAGGTCCTTCCTTCCGCTCCACTGGAGGATAGTGACCACCGACGCCAGTCTCCAAAGCTGGGGTACAGTATTCCAGCATCACACAGCGCAAGGCCGATTGACAGCTCAAGAGAGTTGTCTCCCTATCAACATTCTGGAGATCATAGCCATCCGGCTAGCCTTGCAACAGTTTCAGCACCTAGTACAGGGTTGCCCAGTCAGGATCCAGTTGGACAATGCCACGGCGGTGGCGTACATCAACCACCAGGGAGGCACAAGGAGTGCCATGGCGATGAGAGAGGTCAAGAAGATCTTGCACTGGGCCAAGTCTCATCACTCCCTGATCTTGGTAGTACACATCCCCGGCGTGGACAATTGGGCGGCCGACTTCCTCAGCAGGTAAGGCCTCGCATCAGGCGAATGGTCCCTCAACAGGGAAGTCTTCAACCTGATCTGTGGCAGATGGGGGACTCCGGATGTAGACCTAATGGCCTCACGATTAAACTGTCAAGTTCCACGGTTTATCGCTCTGTACCGCGACCACTTGGCGCTAGGGGTCGACACCCTCAACCTGTCGTGGAGCCAGTTCAGGCTCCGGTACAACTTCCCACCGCTTCTCCTGATCCCGAAAGTTCTCAAGAAGATCAAGGTGGAAGGAATCCCAGTCATTCTGGTGGCTCAAGAGTTGCCCAGACGAGCATGGTTCGCGGAACTCACTCAGCTCCTCGCAGACACCCCATGGCGCCTTCCAGACCGTACAGATCTTCTATGGCAGGGCCCTCTCTTCCACCAGAACTCAGAAGTCCTAAATTTGACGGCCTGTCTATTGAATCCTGGGTACCAGCTCAGGCAGGCTTTTTGACAAGGGTGATACAGACAATGATTAAGGCCAGGAAGACATCTTCTTCAAGGATCTACTACCGCACATGGAGAGTTTTCCTCCGGTGGTGTGAGAAACACAACATCTCTTCTCCTCTCTACTTCTCCCTTCCTTCATTGCTGGCATTCTTGCAGTCAGGTCTCGATGTGGGTCTCTCGCTCGCCGCACTTAAAGGCCAAGAGTCGGCTCTGTCAATTCTGTTCCAGAGGCCTCTCGCTTTTCGCCCGCAGATCAAGACCTTCATTCAGGGAGTTGCCCATCTAGCTCCACCGTATCATCGTCCACTAGAACTATGGGACCTTAATCTAGTGCTGGGTTCACTTCAAGGTCCTCCATTTGAAGCTTTACGAGATTCTTCCCTTTCTCATCTGTCTTGGAAAGTGGTGTTCCTCGTTGCCATTACTTCTGTACGAAGAACGTCAGAGCTGGCAGCTCTCTCTTGTCGTTCCCCCTTTTTGATCTTCCACCAGGACAAGGTGGTGCTCCAGCCGGACCCCTCCTTTCTGCCCAAGGTGGTCTCGCCATTCCATCTAAATGAGGAGATGGTACTTCCGTCCTTCTGTCCTTTTCCTTCTCACAGCCTGGAAAGGGCCTTGCACACTTTGGACCTGGTGCGAGCCCTCAGAATTTATGTCTCCAGGACCGCACTTTTTCGTAAGATGCACAGTCTGTTCATCCTTCCATCCGGTCCAAAGAGAGGCATGCCGGCATCCATGGCCACAATTGCCAGATGGATCTGTTCCACCATATCTGAGGCCTATCGGATAAAGGACAGATCTCTGCCGGGGGAAGTAAAGGCGCACTCTACCCGTGCAGTGGGAGCCTCTTGGGTGATTAGGCATCAGGCGTCGGCCGACCAGGTCTGCAGGGCTGCCACCTGGTCTAGTCTGCATACCTTTGCTAGGTTCTACCATGTTCACACCCAAGCATCGGCAGATGCCAGTCTTGGGAGAAATGTTTTGCAGGCGGCAGTAGCACACCTGTAACAAGGTAAGTGCATTCAGGTCTTGGGCAAGCCCGCCGGGGGAGGCCGTTTCCTGCCTATCTGTGGTGCTTGCCTCTTCCACCCAGGGACTGCTTTTGGACGTCTCACGGTCCTGTGCCCCCCAATGAAACGAAAGAGAAAGAAGGATTTTTGTGTACTCACCGTAAAATCTCTTTCTCTGAGTCTTCATTGGGGGACACAGCGCCCACCCCGCTTGTTTTTGGTTGGTTGTTTTATTACATATTGCCTGCCTATTTCAGTGGTCCATGTTCCCAGGCCACTTGTCGCATGGCTACTTTGTTATAGTTACTACCTTGACTTATGTATGGTTGTTTTGGTACTCCTCCTACTGCTTGTGCACTAAACTGATTTAAGTCCGCCTCCGGCTCAGGGTGTATACTGCTAGGGAGGAGCTAACATTTTTTGTCTACTTAGTATCAGCCTCCTAGTGACAGCAGCATAACCCATGGTCCTGTGTCCCCCAATGAAGACTCAGAGAAAGAGATTTTACGGTGAGTACACAAAAATCCATCTTTTTTATTTACCTTTTTTTTTATCACATTTTATTCCACTTTTATTTTGGAAGTATGATGAAAGAGCACAGTTTTTGCCAGTTTTTTTTTAATGGTGTTCACTGTAGCAATTAAATAGTGTTTTATAGATTGTGTCATTCTGGAAGTGGCAATACCAAATATGTGTAACTATTATTATTCTGATTACTGTTCTCATGTATTGGAATAGACATACAGTATACTGCTATACTTGAGACCTACACTGGCAGAATGTCGGTTAGATCCTTCTTATGGCAAAGATACAAATCTCAAGATATACAGTACAGACCAAAAGTTTGGACACACCTCATTCAAAGAGTTTTCTTTATTTTCATGACTCTTTGTAGATTGTAGATTTATATTGAAGGCATCAAAACTATAAATTAACACATGTGGAATTAAAAACTTAACAAAAAATTGTGAAACAACTGAAAATATGTCTTATATTCAAGGTACTTCAAAGTAGCCACCGTTTGCTTTGATTACTGCTTTAAGCCCACTTTACACGTTGCAATTAGTTGTACAATCGCATTTGCGATGTGACACGCCCAGGTTGCATACGGGATCTATGAGATTTCACGTTGGTCGTTCATTTGCTGTCACACGAGCGTTAGTAGTCTATGTTAAATTGGTCAATTTTGTGTGCGATCCTTTAGATCATGTGTTCTGTGACGTATGCATTGAGCACCTTTTTTTTTTTTATTATTTATTGACTTGCCAAGCGTGTGTAATGTGTAGGGATGCGTTTTTACTATGTCATCTGCCATTCAGCTCTGCTACATGGCCGCTAACAGCAGACACAGACAGCCATGTAGCAGAGCTGAATGGCAGACGACAGCAGACACAGACAGAGCCGCACTGTCAGAATGAACTCGGGTGAACTTCACCCGACTTCATTGTGATGCTGCGGCTCTGTCTGTGTCGCGCCCTGATTAGCGGTCACCCGTGAAGGATTCACCGGTGACCGCTAATCTCCTGAGTAACTGAAGTTAGCAGCCCTCTCTCATATACTCACCAATCCCCGATCCCCGGCGCTGCACGGCTTTCTCACTGCTCCGGCGGCTTTTACTGTTTTGAAAAAGCCGGCCGCCCATTAAACAATTTCGTATTCCCTGCTTTCCCCGCCCACCAGCGCCTATGATTGGTTACAGTGAGACACGCCCCCACTCTGAGTGACAGGTGTCACACTGCACCCAATCACAGCAGCCGGTGGGCGTGTCTATACTGTGTAGTGAAATAAATAATTAAATAATTAAAAAAAACGGCGTGCGGTTCCCCCCATTTTTAAAACCAGCCAGATAAAGCCATACGGCTGAAGGCTGGTATTCTCAGGATGGGGAGCTCCACGTTATGGGGAGCCCCCCACCCTAACAATATCAGCCAACAGCCGCCCAGAATTGCCGCATACATTATATGCGACAGTTCTGGGACTGTACCCGGCTCTTCCCGATTTACCCTGGTGCGTTGGCAAATCGGGGTAATAAGGAGTTATTGGCAGCCCATAGCTGCCAATAAGTCCTAGATTAATCATGTCAGGCGTCTATGAGACACCTTCCATGATTAATCTGTAAATTACAGTAAATAAACACACACACCCGAAAAAAATCCTTTATTAGAAATAAAAACACACACATATACCCTGGTTCACCACTTTAATCAGCCCCAAAAAGCCCTCCTTGTCCGGCGTAATCCAGGATGATCCAGCGTCGCATCCAGCGCTGCTGCATGGAGGTGACAGGAGCTGCAGAAGACACCGCCGCTCTGCTCATTCATGTTCCTTTTTGTCATGCTTTACACTGCAGCTTTGCTCATTCACATTTCCTCTCCCATGCTTTACACTGCAGCTCTGCTCATTCATGTTTCCTTTCCTGTGCTTTACACTGTAGCTCTGCTCATTCACATTTCCTTTCCCATACTTTACACTGCAGCTCTGCTCATTCATGTTTCCTTTCCCATGCTTTACACTGCAGCTCTGCTCATTCCCTTTTTTTTCCCGTGCTTTACACTGCAGCTCTGCTCATTCACGTTTCCTTTTCCATGCTTTACACTGAAGCTCTGCTCATTGACGTTTCCTTTCCCATGCTTTACACCTTTACACTGCAGCTCTACTCATTCACATTCCCTTTTGTCATGCTTTACACTGCAGCTCTGCTCATTCACATTCCCTTTTGTCATGCTTTACACTGCAGCTCTGTTCATTCACATTCCCTTACTCATTCTTTAAACTGCATGTGCATTTCAAAAAGCATCTGAAATGCTGTGTTTTGGATGCATTTTAGATGCATTTTTGACAGTGCGGTCCCACTTTGCTCTGCTACATCCCCATAGGGCATGGCTGGCTGTGAGACAGAAACGCGCGATCAGAATGAACTCGGATGAACTTCTGTGCTGCAGCCTGATTTGCATTCACAGGTGAAGGACTCACCAGTGACCGCAAATCCCCTGAGTGATTGAAGTGAGCCGCGCGATCAGCGGTGCCATCACTCAGGTTACCCACGGCCAGCTCAAGTCCTCCTCCTGAGAGTGATGGCCTCGGGTAACCTGAGTGACGTCATCGCTGATCGCGCGGCTCACTTCAGTTGCTCCGTGGAGCTCACAAGAGCGGCTGTGTTCTACAGCCACTCCTGTCAGCGTCATGTAACAGAGCTGAAAGCGTTGTGGGACCTCGTGTGGATTACATCGGACCTGGAGGGATGTTTTGGGATTAATCAAGTGGTGAAAGAGGGTGGGTTTTTTGTCTTTTATTCCAAATAAAGGATTTTTCGGGTGTATGTGTTTATTTTCTTTAACTTACAGGTTAATCATGAGGGGTGTCTCAGACGCCTTCCATGATTAACCTAGGACTTAGGCAGCTATGGGCTGTCATTAACTCCTTATTACCCCGATTGCCACCGCACCAGGGCAATTCGAGGGGAGTCTGGTAGAGTCCCGGGACTGTCGAATCTAATGGATGCGTCAATTCCGGGTGACTTCTGGCTGATATTTTTAGGCTGGGGGCTCCCCATAACATGGGGCTCCCCATCCTGAGAATATCAGCCTTCACCTGTGTGGCTTTATCTTGACTGGTATCAAAATTGGGGGGACCGCACGCCGTTTTATAAAATTATTTATTTTACTGCACTACATAGACACACCCACCAGTGGCTGTGATTGGTTGCAGTGAGACAGCTGTCACTCAGCGTGGGGGCGGGTCTGAATGCAACCAATCATTGGCACCGGTGGGCGGGGAAGCAGTGAATACGAGATGGAATGATGAGCGGCCGGCATTTTCAGAAGCAGGAGAAGCCACCGCAATGTGACAGCTGTGCAGCGCCGTGACAGTGATTGGTCAGTGATCGGTGAGTATGAGAGAGGGGTGGAGAGGGAGAGACAGAAAGACAGACTGTCTGTCGGTCTCTCCCTATCTAGACTGCCAGCTCCCCAATGACTGCGTGTTCACAAAATGGCCACTGGCGTATATGGTCCCCATGACGCTGTGCGGCCAAGCCAATCACAGTAACACCACAACAAAGATGGCTGCGGCATTACTGTGAGGGCAAGCAATGTCAGATGTGTTCATTGGCTGGAAAGCAGAAGCCAGGAAATGAGAAATGAAAATGAAAATATCGGAGAGGATGTTGTTTAATTCGTCGGATACCGAATGTCTCGAATAGCCTGTTATCCGTTGGATACCGAATAGTGGTGAATACATTTGCTCATCCCTAGTCATTTTCCCTTTGATCAATTGGTCAATGTAGGTGCACAATTTTGCACCCCCTCTGACCAGATATAGAAGACCTATACTATATGAATTTGTATTAAATTACTGGTAAACCAATTTTAAGTAGCACAAATAAAATTGGAAAGGTCATGAAGAATTCTAAATATATACCAATGATTTCGACTAAAACAAAAATATCCAAAATACAGATACAGCATTTAGAACAGAGTGCCCTATAATATTTTTATTGGCTTAAACCAGTTATGTCTCATCACTTTTGTACTTTCAGGCACATTCCTATCATGACTGTAGGTTCCTCCTTACATGGGAAGGTGTCACATATGCCTGAGTTCTGTGAGGATTTTCACTGGTCCTAATTGTAGTCGTATACAGACCTCGCATGATCTAGATAGGAATTATATGGACTAAAAGGTTTAATCAAGACCAATTACTCCTGTCTTGTGACCGACCCACTTTGCTTTGTTCTACAATAAAAGTGTTAAGCGTTTTAGATCTTACGCCATGTTTTCTTTGGATGTGAGTCACATATTGCACATGTGCCAAGACCGGTGCTGTCATGAGCTGAGCTGTCAGTGTATGTTTAATAGCCAAAGGAAGTCTTAGTCATGATGCATCATGACGTCTGCACTGCACCGGTTTATTATTGCTTAATGTCTTGGTTACAGCTATAGAGGAAAGATGAAAAGAATGAAAGTGTTAGGAAAGCTGGAGATTATTCAGACATCTTGTATTGTGAGTGCTGAGTGTACATCCAACTTACCACTGTGTTCAGTTAATATATTAGTATTTAGGCAATGTCATCATCTTATGTGCATTTACAAACATTTCAAGTTGATACATATAGAAAAAACACATTCCAATTTGTTCAAGTAAAACATCTCAAAAATCAAAGTTTAAAGGAAGGTGAACAAATTTAATAATAAAAAAAACAACTAAAGGAAAACCAAAAATCATTGCTTAGTAGCAGTGTCATACATAGAAATCATGGGACCCCATAGCAGAAGTTTTAATTGGGTACCCCCAACTTAAAAAAAAAATATTCGGAAGGGTCTCACAAGAGCATATCTCACAAGTTTGCTGCCCTTACAAAGTATTTTTTCTCCTACTGAAGCCCCTAGATTCCCTTTTCATTGCCCCCATAAAGTATGATGCCAACAAAAGAGCCCCCAAGCAGTATAATACCCACACTATGAATTCCTCCACAGTCCCCTTCATACGCACAGTATGATGCCCCAACTTTATCCTCCACACAGCCCCTCATACAGTATTATGGCCATCTATATAGTATAATGGCCCCAACACAACCCACCACAAGGTATGATGGCCCCAACATAGCCCTGCAATCAGTGGGATTTCCCCCATACGCACAGTATGATGCCCCAACTGTGACCTACACACAGCCCCTCATACAGTATAATGGCCCTCTAAACAGAATACTGGCCCCCACATAGCCCTCCAAACAGCATAATGGCACCCACACAACCCTCCACACATAATCAATCACGCATCAATATCATCTGAAAAATCTCCATTTGATAGTTTACAACATATCCATGTCAAATATAAGGAATGAAAAGGGGAATTTTCCAACAATAGATAATTGCAACAAAGAGAAAAGTTTTTACCACAAGGAATGATTAAAATGAAGAACATTGTACTAAGTATGCAATAATGAAATGTAATAATCAGAAAAAAATGAGGCGAAAGTGCAGCACAGAAAAGTAGACAGCTGATCCCACCACAGTGTACAGAGGGGGTAATAAAAAAGGCCAGTACAGAGTAAATGTAAAATATAGCATACATAGTAGTTAGCTCATTAGTATATCACATGTAGCCCTGTTAGTTTCAATAAAAATCCTATCGAGGATGAGAATTGCAGTACCTAAAGTGCTGAGGTACCTCCTCCCAAAGCTACATAGCAGAATAACAGTATAAAATAACCAGTTGGCCTTAAATAGCCTGCTTAACCATACTCTGTGTGAGAATCAACTAACCACAGGCCCTGACGTGCGTTTTGCATGGGCTTACTCAGGGGTGCCGCCCTCCACACAGTGTGATGGACTCCATACAAACTTTCACACTGTATAAATGCTCACCTTTAGGATAATGGCCCCACTAGCCCTCCAAACAGTATAATGGCCCCATCAAAGCCCTGCAAACAATGTGATGGACCTCCACATAGCCCTGCAAATAATATAATGGTCCCAACACAGCCCTCCAAACAACATGGTGGCCCCAATACAGGCATCCAGACAGCATAATGGACCTTACACAGCCCTTCAAACATTTATAATTGGTCCAAAATAGCCCTTCATATAGAATAAGGGCCGCCAAATAGCCCTCCATATAGTATAATGGCTCTTACATAGCCCTTAAAATAAAATAATGGCCCACACATATCCCTCCAAACAGTATATTTACCTACATATAGTGTTCTGAAAAGTATAATGGGCCCTTATATAGTCTTCCATATAGTGTGGCATGCCTCACATTGCCTTCCATATAGTATAATGAGCTCCACATAGCCTTCCACATAGCATAACGCACCCACATTTTTTACTATATAGTATAATGGGCACCACATAGCCTTACATGTGGTACGATGGGCCCAACATTGACTTACATATAGTATGATGAGACGACATTGCCTTCCATATAATACAATGTGCCCCATGTAGCCTTCCACATAGTATAATGGGCCCCACATAGCCCTCCATATAGTATAATGGGCCCCACATTGCCCCCATATATTATAATAAGCCCCAAATTGCCTTCAATGATGTATACCTCCTATGTAGCCTCCTATATAGTATAATGGTCCTCTCATTGCCTTTCATATAGTATAATAGACAATACATTTGAATTCCATATAATATAATAGGCCCCACATTGCCTTCAATGAAGTACAATGCTTATTATGTAGCCTCCCATATAGCATAAATGGGCCCCACATTGCCATCCATGTAGTATAATGCACTACACATAACCTTCCATTTAGTATAATGTGCCCCATATTGCCTTAAATTTAGTAAAACAGGCTTCACATTGTCTTTCATATAGTATGACGTTCCCCACATTGCCTTCCATGTAGTATAACAAACCCCATATTACCTTTCATGTAGTATAATGCACCACACATTGCATTCCATTAAGTATAATGCGTCCCATAGTATAGTATAGTGTGCCCCATATTGCCCTCCATATAGTATAATGTAGCCCCAATACCCTTCCAAACAGTACAATATCCCCACTATATACTCATTAAAAAAAAACAAAAAAACCTTTTCTTGTTCCCCTACTGCTCTAGTCTCTGCAGTGTGTGGTTGAAAGTGCTGAGCATCTTGGCACAGCGTGTGTGATGTAGTGACATCATCCATCGTGTCTGCTGAGCTGAACTGCCAGACCAGACGCAGAGGGAGAATGGAGGTGGGAGCCAACTGCTGCCTCTTCCATTATTCCTTTCAACTGTAATGGAGTACACGATACCACAATGCCATGTGTAGGGGTCTGGTTCAGGCGTTGGCACCCACTTAACTCACGGGCCTCATAGTGGCTGCATAGTCTGTGCAATGGGCGGTACGCCACTGTTTTGCAGCAAACCAAGTTGCTGCTTTCTCTAGATATAATGTGTATCTAAATATGTTTTCCCCAAGTTTTACAATGAAATAAATAATACTGTATCACTATGTGATATTAACATCTAATTAAAGGGGTTGTCAAGGATTTTAACAAAGACTGCAGTCACTCTATGTGACTGTAAACCTGTGGATCTTCAAATTGCATGGTGTGAGGTTTCTTTGGCGCGTGTGGCGAGACCGAGTGGTCATGTGACCGTACGTATATGATATGCATACTCCCAGCTGTATTTCAACTCAATCCTCTTCTAGTGAGCAAAGTCACGCATGTTTAGTTGGAATGTCGCATACTTACAATCAAATGACTACTCGTTACCAGCACTGGAAAATACTGTCACCTTGCACTGTGTGCACTGTGTGCACTGTGAGGATTCACAAGTCTGTAGTCACATAGATATACACTGGGTATCAGCCACTGTGATTAATGAATACATGAACTCCAGTATGGCTGTAAAGGTTAAATACGTAAGGTACCTAGTTAGTGTTTTTGATGATTTTTAACTAAATTAAAATTAAGAACTTCAGACAATGTATTATAAAGACGTTGCAATGTAAGGGATTTTAAAGAATGACTTTTATTTGATTAAAAAAATGAACTTTTTATAAATTACATACGCTTTATATATGATATGATAACAAATGACTATGTATCCATCAATGTTTATGGCTGGGATTTATATAAAGCACACAAAGCAGAGCTCAGTTTCCAAAATTACATACATAAAAGCATAGCGGATGACTATGAAACATAACATAACATAAACATGTGCTTTATATTTGGGAGTTTTATCAGAGAGCAAAACAAGGACTTAGGAAACAAACTGTATCTCGTTTTCTTTTGCTAATACATTATAATAATAGAAATGACATAACATCCAGACTCTTGGAAAAATGTAAAGTTCAATAGCTCCAATGACACTAGTATGCCATCACTTTTAATATCTCTGTTTGCTGAGCATAAAAGATGCTTTTCATCCTTTTTCATCCATATCATCCTTTGCATATTGGCCTTTAGTTGAATTTAAATAAATTTGCAAAACCAAAATAATAAAATGCTGGGCCCCATTTCACACACTTGAGCCGATCCTGTCCCACCTCATCCCAAATCTCACCCAGCAATCATTTGAGTCCACATGCTGGCTGATGTAGGTGGCCACATTGGCTTCCCAATATTATCTTGCAGATATCACATCATATACTCTAGTGCATCCAATCAATAGGGACTTATGGATACACTGTGCATTAGTACACTGCATGTAAGCTCTTCACTCCAAGATGTTCCTGACTGATCACACACGCAGTACGTCATGGCTTTCATGCAGGTACAGGAGCTGTGGCTGCACGATCACCGCCAAGAGTTTGGCTTATGGGAAAGCCTTGACAGCCAGGAGCAGTGCATGCATCACCCCGGACTATTTAACTCCTTAAATGATGTGCTCCTCTCCCAAGTGATCAGGACACCTGCGACGTGCTCACGGTGGTTCAATAATAATAATAATAATAATAATATTTATTCACTTATATAGCACCATTAATTCCACAACACTTTACATACATCAGCAACAGTACCCAATTGGGGCTCACAATTTAGATTCCCTATCAGTATTTCTTTGGAGTGTGGGAGGAAACCAGAGTACCTGGATGAAATCCACGCAAGCACGGGGAAAACATAAAAACTCTTTGCAGATGTTGTCCTTGGTGGGATTTGTGCCCAGGACCCCAATTCTGCAAGACTGCAGTGCTAACCATTGAGCAACCGTGATGCCCCCCTTGCCCAATTATTACCATTGCAAACTGAGGTTATCATGATGATGTCAGATGACCTCCTAGTCACCCAGCTATGGCAAGCCTCTTGGACCATGCCAGTAACAAGGTGTAAGAGGCTGCTGCACTGGAGTATACCAATGATTACATTAATAAACGTTAGCGTCCAATAGAGGGATTAAGTAAAAAAGTTTAAAAAGTTAAAAAAAATAAAGAAAAATTACAAAATAAAGACAAAAATCTGAAAAAAATATGACATCAATAAATACCTCTATTTATGGGGGGAAAAAAAAAAATAAGCCAAAAAGTACACACATTTGCTATCGCCATGGCCAGAAATATATGATATATAAAACATAAAGTTAAACCATTCAGTGAACATTTTCATTACACTGTCCAAAAAAAGTGGAATAAAACACAATAAAAAAGTCGCATGTTAATTAAAATGGTAACCCTGAAAATATCATCTTGTCCCACAAAAACAATCTACCATAGAGCTGTCAGCAGAGAAACAAAAAGCTGTAGGTCTCAGAATACAGCAATGCAAAAACAATTATTTTTTTCTATAAAATTCTTTTTATGGTGTAAAAGGTGGCGAAACATAATATATATATATATATATATATATATATATATATGTAAACGTGGTATCACTGTAATTGTTCTGACACAAAGAATGAAGCTGTTTTATCACTTTTCCAACACAGGGAACAGCGTAAAAAAAAGAAAAATAAAAAAAATTCCTAAATTGCTGTTTCTTTTTGATTCTTCCTCGCAAATAGTGTTATAGAAAGCAATGAAAAAAACATTTTGTGGCCCAAAATGGTACCAGTAAAAACTCCAACTCCGCTTGCAAAAAACAAGTCGTCACATGACTCATGGTAATAAAAAACCTATAGCCTTCAAATTTTGTAAAAAAGCTTTTTTCTAATGTGACAGTAAACAAACCTTAAAAAAGCTATATAAATCTGATATAGCTGTAGTTGTACTGACCTGAGGAGAAAAGCCTTCTAATCACTTACACGTAATGTGTAAAAATAGTAATAAAGTCAATATTTCAACTGCTTTGATTTGTTCATTCTACATCCCAAAGATAAGAGTAAAGGCCGCTTTACACACTACGACATCGCTAGCAATTGCTAGCGATGTAGAGCGCGAAAGCACCCGCCCCCATCGTACATGCAATATTGTGTGATCGCTGCCGTAGCGAACATTATCGCTACGGCAGCGTCACACGCACATACCTGCTCTGTGACGTTGCTGTGACCGGAGAACCGCCTCCTTTCTAAGGAGGAGGTTCATTCACCATCACAGCGACGTCACAGCAGCGTCACCGAACCGCCACCCAATAGAAGCGGAGGGGCGGAGATGAGCGGGACGTAACATCCCGCCCACCTCCTTCCTTCCTCATTGCGGCCGGCCGCAGGTAAGGTGAGGTTCCTCGTTCCTGCGGTGTCACACATAGCGATGTGTGCTGCCGCAGGAGCGACAAACTACTTTGTACACCGACCAGCAGCGATATTCGAGAATAGGGGGGCATGTTACCAATGAGCGATTTTGACTGTTTTTGCGATGATTCAAAATCGCTCATAGGTGTCACACGCAAAGACATCACTAAAGCGACCTGATGTGCGTCACAAATTCCGTGACCCCAACGAGATTGCTTGAGTGGTGTCGCAGCGTGTAAAGCGGCCTTTAGGGTCTATTTTGAGCGCTATTAAGGTTCTAATTTCCAATATTTGGTCACTTGAAGGGATTTCTTCTGTTCTGGCACTTAGGGGCTCTGCAAATGGAGTGTGCTCCAAAAAGCAATTGGCGCTTCGCCCCACCCAAACCCTGTTATATGCTGGCCAAACAGCATGGTACAAGAACAAAAAGGACCTAGCGTCACCTTCACGGGTGCTCAGGAAAATTTTTTTTGTAGAGTTAAAGTAGCCCTGGCACACCGTTTATTTCCCAATAGTAATAACGAAGAAAAATGAAAATCTCTTTTGTATTTTTATTGAAGAAGATGATACAGATGCAGAAAGTCCGCCTATGACAACGTTTCGGCCTTCATTTCGGCCTTCATCTGGTCGGACAGACTGACTAGACACATATACAAATTATTTGTGGATGGATTTGTAAAATCCTAGGATATGCAGGATGCCGATGGGAGCAGGTTGTGCAGATCTAAGTGAGGTTGTAGTTCTGTAAGGAAAGGATAAATAGTTAGATATACATATATGATGCCAATCTTACAATATCCATAATACATAACCAAGGAGACATATTAAAGAGTTATGTGAGTACATAGGAGTAGGTGAACATGAGATTACCAATAAGGAGAACATTAGTCAAAATCATAGCATTATGATTAATGGAAAGAGGACTTCACTAGGGGGTGATACGCTACTGAGCTATCCATAACAACAAGAATCCCATACATAGGGGCCTGTATTTCTGGTTCAAGGAACAGTGACCAAAGACTAAGAGCAAGGAAACAATGTGACTAAAGTAAGAAAAAAGAAGCTTAAAAACCTGTTTCGTACTTTCTATTCAGTCCATGAGGTTCCATGGTACCTAATGTATGAATCCATCTGGCCTCCTTGTCATGGAGGCGTTCAACCCTATTGCCGCCTCTGCGATGAATTTCAACCATGTCAATAACTTGAAATCGAAGCTGGGAAACCTTATGGCCAGCTGTTACAAAGTGATGAGGAATGGGTAGCAACACACGTCCGCACCTGATGTCGGACTTGTGTTTACTAATGCGGTCTCGGATATGCTGGGTGGTTTCCCCAACATATCCGAGACCGCAAGGACACTTGATGTAATACACGACAAAGGTACTGTCGCATGTAAAGAAATGTTTAATCTGGAAAATTTTGCCAGACCTAGGGTGAGAGAAAGTGTTACCTTTGATCACGTTAGAACATTGGGCACAGCCCAAACATGGGAAGGTGCCCAGTTGGGGAGTGCCCAAGAATCTCTGATGCGGACTAGTATTGGCCGAACCAATGTCAGCTCGTATCAATTTGTTCTTAAGATTTGGTGCTCTCTTGTGACAAATCAATGGTGGGTTTTGGAATTCTTTTATTTGTGGGTATGACGACTCCAATAATGGCCAGTGTTTTAGAATGATTTTCTTGATCAGTGGTGAGAAGGGATGGTACGTATTGATGAAGGGGATACGATTCTGGTTCCCTACGGATTTATCTGAGGTTGAGCTTGTTCTAATAGCTATATGTTGGGGATAGCCCCTCTGAATGAATTTGTCACTCATTTCTTGATGCCTAGTGGTTCTGGTGTCCATGTTCGTGACCAGCCTATTTACCCGGGTATGTTGGGAAATGGGTAGAGATTGTTTTGTATGTTTGGGATGGTTGCTCTTGTAATGCAGGAGACTGTTCCTGTCGGTTGGCTTTGTGTAAATATCCGTATTAAGGACCCCATCTGTGCCCTTAAGAACCATACAGTCTAGAAAATTGATTGAGTCGTTGTCGTGATGTATGGTGAATGTTAGGCCGGGAAGGCAGGTATTTATGTCTTCGTAAAGACGAGTAAGGGAAGTAACGTCTCCTTCCCAAACCATGAACACGTCGTCGATGTAACGACGCCAGAGAAGGGCGTGTTGCATGACCAAGGGGTGGGAATGAATGAATCGTTCTTCAAAGAATGTCATGAAACAGCATGGTACAGTCACATGTAGGGTAATTCCACATCTAATATATACAGCTGAGGGTATGTGTATATGTATGTATGTATGTTTGTCCGCTAAAGGAATCCGCACCGTCGCATTTACAATCAAAAAATTTTGCACAGACACCCCATGTGACTTAGGGAACATCATAGACTATGTTTTGAGGGGAAAATTTAACCCCGCGCTTTACAGTTATTCGCCAAAAACGTGCTTACATTAAAGTCAATGGAGCTGGGAACTACAGATTATTAATAGGAGCTCTGATTTGTCGCTATAGGAACAAAGGACATTCATAGTATAAGAAGCTTATGTGTGAGGTAATAATATGTCGGTGGAGAGACGGATAGAGATAAAGAGATAGACAGACACAGACAGTCATAGGCACAGACAAACATAGACAGACAAAGAAACAGACAGAGACAGACAAAGAGAGACATAGTCACAGACATACATAGGCACAGGCAGACAGAGAAAGACACAGAGAAAGTCAGACAGGGAAAGAGACAGACAGACAGAGACAGACAGACAGAGGAAGACAGGGAAAGAGACAAACAGACAGACAGGGAAAAGGCAGACAGACAGAGAAAAACAAACAGGGAAAGAGATAGAGAAAGAGGCAGACAGGGAAAGAGACAGATAGACAGAGACAGACATTTAGAGGAAGAAAAAGATAGAGGCAGACAGACAGACTTGCAAAGCTTCAGACAGATAGAGACAAACGGGGAAAGAAGCAGACGAGACAGACAAACAGGGAAAGAGACAGATAGACAGAGACAGACAAACAGTGAATGAGAGAAACAAAGATAGAAACAGACAGGGAAAGAGACAGACAGGGAAATGGACAGACAGAGACAAACAAAGATAGAGGCAGACAGGGAAAGCGATAGATAGAGAGACAGGAAAGAAACAGACAGGGGAACAGACAGACTGAGAGACAGGGAAAGAGACAGACAGGGAAAGATATAAACAGACAAAGAGACAGACAGAGGCTGACAGGGAAAGAGACATATATAAACAGACAGGGAAAGAGACAAATAGAAACAGACAGGGAAAGAGACAGACATACAAGGAGACAAACAGACAGTGACAGACGGACAGAAACAGATAGACAGACAGAGACAGACAGGGAAAGAGACAGACAGAGACAGACAGAGAGATAGAGACAGACAGATGGACAGACAGAGAAGACAGACAGAGAGATAGAGAGACAGACAGACAGAAACTGATAGGGAAAGAGACAGACACACAGAGAGAGACAGATAAAGACAGAGACAGATAGAGAGACAGACAGAGACAGACAGGGAAAGAGGGTGCTATAAAGGAGGGTGGACACAGCCTGGTTATATGGCGGAATCCTCAATCAGTCAAAGGTCATGAAGGGGTTAATTGCTCAACACAACTCCATATATACAGTATGAACGCCTCCACTTTTCTCTCTATATAGTATAATGCCCCCACTTCTCATATAGTTTGAGGGCCCCCACTTCTCTGTATATAATATGATGGCCCCCACTTCTCCCTTTATATAATGATGAAAAAACTTTATAACTCCAGCGGACAAATTTGAGGATGCAGACATATATTAAAAAATTTTTTGCATTTGCAAATCTTTATTTTGAAAAACTTCCATAAAATTGGAGCTACACTTCTGGGCGGTGAAGGAAAGAGATTAGGAGTGGTAGCCTGCTTGGACTACGCGTTTCGGCGTACAAGCGCCTTCTTCATGGTCTATGAAGTTTTTCAAAATAAAGATTTGCAAATGCAAAAAATTTTTTAATATATATCTGCATCCTCAAATTTGTCCGCTGGAGTTATAAAGTTTTTTCATTTGGATTTCCCGTGGCTGGCTCCTGCTCTGGTTTTCTGTGCGGACTATCTTCTGGATTGATACTGGAATCCACACACAGGAGTGTACGGGTAAGCTGGCTTTGAAAACTATTTAGTTTTTTTTATATAATGATGGCCCCAACGTCTCTGTATATAATAAGAAAGTCCCCACTTCTCCCTATAGAGTATGATGGTTCCCACTTCTCCCTATATAGTATGAGGGGCCCTACATCTCCCTATGTAGTATGATGACCCCCACTTCTCCCTAGATAGTATGGTAGCCCCACAACCTCTTTTATACATTCATTATGGCCCCCACAAACATATAATAAAAAAATAAAGATTATAATCACCTAATCCTGACTCCCAGCACCACAGCCTCTATCTCCTCTTTTATGGTGAGCATGCAGAACAGCGTGATACTATGATGTTCTTCCGACACCTGCCTGGGCTCGCTGATGTCTTGTAAGCTGCAGGCATATAGTGGCTTGCGGCTTATGGGACAGGCACTGATGCATTTGCTGCATGATCTATGATGGGATTGACCTTTATCAGCAACAATATGATGCCATAGTTCAATGTGACAGTTGCAGGAGGTCACTTCAGGTAAGAAGTTTGGAACAAGAGCACCAAATTTTTTACGCTAGTGTTGTGCCCCTGAGGTCTCCGTCGTCACAGGGGTGCTGCACCTCATCCAGAGGTGTGGTATCCCATCCCATGGTAAGGAAGGGGTCATCCACTGGTTCACACAACACACGCACACAGACAGACTCATCACAACACTCCACTAAACCGGGGTTAGGGTCTAGTGCAGCTGGACTTGTATAGTGGCTAGCACCATCCCGAAGCCAGTCTGGGGGTGGAGCTTAGGAGAGCTTAGGGGTTGAGGTGTCTGAAGTGAGTGGCCGGGAAGTGAGTTGACAGTTGACAGTAAACAGTGTCAGTTGGAGGAGGGGTGAGGAAGCCACCGGAGCGTAGAGACCCGGAGGTCCTGCTTGACCCGGGTGACATAGAAGAAGGGATCCTAGAGACACAGGAGTGCGGGAGGCACCCGTGGGCTTGCTCCACAGAACACCGGGTGGGAGGATCTGGCTGCAAAACGGGGACATGGTCCCTAGACTAAAAGAAAACTAACGTATTCTTTAGTAACACCGGGGGCCTGGGTGGCTACAAACATCCAGGGCCAAAAATCAGCACACAAATCCACTGAAAGGGGGCCACAGAGGATCAGGGGGCTAAGCAGGCAGAAAAACCCATTGAAGGTCCGCGGCCCCTGGCTCAGGGCACTGTGTGCGGAGGTGCGGGATAGGAGGGCGGGAGTCAGCACAGTAGAGACAACCAGTAAAGGCACATCTGAGGGGTGCACCGGTATTGATCCTTGAGCTGCCCAGGATTGGTGGGAGCCCATCACGGTGGATCCCAGCATACCGCGGGTGATTGCTGCCTTACTGTACACCTGTGGAATTGGTACCGTGAGTAAAGACTTTGACTGCAACCATCAGTGTTGTCTACATCTTTCCCTTGCCCTCTCATGATCCCCGGGCCTCAAGCTCTACCTGTGGGGAGCAGTATTACCTCAGCTGTGCTATCATCATCTGCCCCTGGGAATACACAGCACAATGGCAGCCCACATAGCAGCAATACCACAGGTTGCGCTATGAACTTTTACTTTTAACTTCAATTCCCATCATCACAATCATCATCCCTTTATTGCTGAGGCCCGGTAACAAGTACCCCCTGACCCTGGAGCTCGGCGTGTCACTAGCAATGCACCTGATGTTCAAGAAACACCTCCACACCAGGTGACCCACATTCATTTTCTCTATATTAACCTCAATGGACTTCATTTGTAGGCTACAAAAATAAGATTATAGTTGTAAATATTATTCACTTGGGCTGTTTTATTTTGAATGGACTGAACATCCTTATGAAAAAAATTACAGTCTGCACTAGTCTTTCATATTTTGAATGAGTCGTCGCCTATTTAATTTCCTGGTACCTCCCAAAAAAATGTCTCTCATATGGATCAACCATATTGAATAAAAAGTTTATGGATACATTTCCATTAATAAAATAGGAAATTGTTTTTGGTATTGTATATTATATTCATTGCTGATGTATAAAAAAAATGAATGACATACGGTTTACATATGAATGATACAGTCATATGAAAAAGTTTGGGCACCCCTATTAATGTTAACCTTTTTTCTTTATAACAAATTGGGTTTTTGCAACAGCTATTTCAGTTTCATATATCTAATAACTGATGGACTCAGTAATATTTCTGGATTGAAATGAGGTTTATTGTACTAACAGAAAATGTGCAATCCGCATTTAAACAAAATTTGACCGATGCAAAAGTATGGGCACCTCAACATAAAAGTGACATTAATATTTTGTAGATACTCCTTTTGCAAAAAATAACAGCCTCTAGTCGATTCCTGTAGCTTTTATTGAGTTCCTGGATCCTGGATGAAGGTATATTTGACCATTCCTGTTTACAAAACAATTACAGTTCAGTTAAGTTTGATGGTTGCAAAGCATGGACAGCATGCTTCAAATCATCCCTCAGATGTTCAATGATATTCAGGTCTTGGGACTGGGATGGTCATTCCAGAACTTTGGAATTGTTCCTCTGCTTTAAAGCCTGAGTAGATTTGGAGCGGTGTTTTGGATCATTGTCTTGCTGAAATATCCATCCCCTGCGTAACTTCAACTTCGTCACTGATTCTTGCACATTATTGTCAAGAATCTGCTGATACTGAGTTGAATCCATACGACCCTCAACTTTAACAAGATTCCCGGTGCCAGCATTGGCCACACAGCCCCAAAGCTTGATGGAACCTCCACCAAATTTTACTGTGGGTAGCAAGTGCTTTTCTTGGAATGCTGTATTTTTTTGCCTCCATGCATAACGCCTTTTTGTATGACCAAACAACTCAATCTTTGTTTCATCAGTCCACAGGACCTTCTTCCAAAATGTAACTGGCTTGTCCAAATGTGCGTTTGTATACCTCAGGTGACTCTGCTTGTGCCGTGCTTGCAGAAACAGCTTCTTTCGCATCATTCTCCCATACAGCTTCTCCTTGTGCAATGTGCGCTGTATTGTTGACCGATGCACATTGACACCATCTGCAGCAAGATGATGCTGCAGGTCTTTGGAGGTGGTCTGTAGATTGTCCTTGACTGTTCTCACCATTCTTCTTCTCTGCCTTTCTGATATTTTTCTTGGCCTGCCACTTCTGGGCTTAACAAGAACTGTACCTGTGTTCTTCTATTTCCTTACTATGTTGCTCACAGTGGAAACTGACAGTTTAAATCTCTGAGACAACTTTTTGTATCCTTCCCCTGAACAACTATGTTGAATAATCTTTGTTTTCAGATCATTTGAGAGTTGTTTTGAGGATCCCATGATGCCACTCTTCATAGGAGATTCAAATAGGAGAACAACTTGCAAGTGGCCACCTTAAATACCTTTTCTCATGATTGGATACACCTGCCTATGAAGTTCAAAGCGCACCTAGGTTTTTCGACTCATGGAAGCCTAAAGTTTATATACCTGGGTTGGGCAGGAATCTGAGTGTATTGTTTTGCTTTGTTAAGTTGAACTATATTGATGTGTTGACTGTCCTATGCTCTTTTTTCTCTTTTGTGAGCATACTAACTGCATTTTAAAATAAAAAAAAAGTTGTAATTGGTCTTAAACTACTGTATGTCTTGGCTAGTTTGATGTATAAAGAATCACACATTTTATGTGGTGAAGAACACCCACCAAGCATAAAGTAATAATCCAGCATCTCTCCTAATTGTTGCTGTTGAATAGAAGAATTGCCTGGAAAAAGCATTAATATAAAAGTCAGTTGTCTGTGAGCTTTTTTTTTTTTACATAACACTATTCAGACACTAATATAAGTTAGTGGGCCTAATTTTACTTTATGCTTTCTGCAGAGTTTTTAGTGGACTTTCTGCTACTATGTAGAACAATGCATATAAATAAACATAGGGTACTTAGTAAACACTATTTTTGATCAAAAAAGCGTAAAGCCATCCCACCCCGACAAGGTGTACCCAATCGAGACAATACCTACACTCTCTAATATTAAAACCTGACCATATGTCAACAGACATCAATCTGAATAAGGGCAGAGAGTGGCTTGGTCCCAACTGGAAACATAGCCATGGGAAGCATTAGATGAAATATCCAGCTCAATAAGAAGGGAAAAAGTGAGCTGGAGTATGAGTTAGTGGACATGCAGAGAGTGTAGGTACTGTCCCGATTGGGTACACCTTGTCACGGTGGGATGTCTTTACGTTTTTTTTTATCAAAAATAGTGTTTACTAAGTACCCTATTCTTTATTTTATATGCAT